>NC_088929.1:34255000-34357500 GCF_038396675.1 Hydra vulgaris
TGATACTACAAATGATGGATAGAGAGAATGGAATGCTTCATTTTGTGGAGGAACTTCTCCATCAAAATTTTTTTGCTGGCTTCACATTAATGAGCTTCCATTTTGTCATATTGTGGGAAAACTTGATAGGCCAACTTCTTCAGAAAAAGGATGGTGGGGAGCAGTTGGTAAACTGTTTTCTAAAGTTGATAAACTTGAAAGAACTAATAAATTTACATTGATTCCCTTTCTGAAACCTTTAGTTAATATTTGTGAAGATTTTGTGCAAATGAGCAATGACAGTTTACTTGCACGGAAGTATTTAAATGCAATATTAAATGGAAACCTTGATCCTGAAGTAGCAGCTTAAATGCGGTAGATTGTTTAACAGTCAATGGCTGACTTGTGGCATGAGATGCTTGCTTCTATATATGAGCAAGCATGATCTTAAACCTGAAAATGCAGAGATCTTGAAGCTCCTTGCAACTTGGGTGATAAAGGTTTATCTTCCAATGTTTTTTGAGATTAAAGTAAATCATTGCATTAAATACAGTTCTGGTCATCTTTTTAAGCTATTTCGATTTTAGCAGAAACAAGATGATAGAGTTAAAGAAGCTTCTCAATCTTATCTAAAAAGTAAATCATGGTGGGCTCATTCTGAGAATATACTTGTTGCACTTCTCTGTTTTGATAACTCAGAACAAAGGTCATTGGATGTAAATATGGCTCTACTTATGTGAGACCTATAAAGTTCCACAAACAATAAACCTTGATGCTTATGAAATCAAAAAACTTATTCATTGGAAAAAAAAAAGTCATTACTAAACCAACTTTCACAGCCAACTTGTCATTAGCCAAACTCAATGCATTAAGAGTTTCTCAACCGGAGCTTCCTTTTTATTCATTACATATCTAAAGTTGTGAGAGAGCAGTCAAATTAGTTATCAGTAGAGTCAGTCTGTGGTTAGGATAAAAGAGATGGTTTTATACGAACTTAATTGTGAAATCAAGAAATAATGCCTGTGATAAAATCAAAAAAAAACTTAAAGTGACCAATGGTAAAAAAAACTATATTTTAAAGTGTTTAAAACTAGCTCTCTCTTGTTTTCATACATAATGATTTTATATTTAGTTAGTAACAATTTTTTATTATTAATTTGATATTATTTGGTTAATACTGTATTTGTTACTTGGTTGTTTTATCTTCAAGCTTGTTAGGTATATAAGTTGTTTTAATTTTTTTTTTAATTGTTTTTGCAAGTATGGCATTCTCACTATTTGGATGAAGATTGTTTGTTTGTTTTGATTAGGAGGGGGAAGGGGTCATAAGACAATTCTAGTCTCTTTGCTCAACTTTATAAAACTTTGGAATGCATAATATGTTTTAAAAAAAGGCCTTTTTACTTATGTTTACATAAACAGTAATCATAATATAATCGTAATATATATATATATATATATATATATATATATATATATATATATATATATATATATATATATATATATATATATATATATATATATATATATATATATATATATATATATATATACAGTGGTGGCTCAAAAAATTAGAGCCACCTCGAAATTTAGACAATATTTGAGTTTCGACTGTGAAATTAATTAAAATACATACGGATGTCCAGTTTTTGTCATTTCGCATTGTTAATTACTTTGTTTTGAACATATTTTTACAATGACAACACTATTGAGCGGTTTAGAGTGAAGTTAGTTGCATTATTGCAGAAGATGTCACATTTTAGCACGTGTTGTACTGGGCGATAGTTGTGTTTCTGGCGGTTTTTATTTGTTGATTTTATATTTTTACACTAAAATTTGTTTATTTTACTATTCAACACTTATTATATATTCTATTTACAAGTAAGTTATCATTATTTTACAACTTTTTTATCATATTTACGTAAATTTTGCTATTTTTTAAAATAATTGGTGTTTTTAAGGTATGGGCAAAGAGAAAGATATTTCTCCCACAAAACTAGGGCTTATTCAAGGATATTTGTCGAGTGGAAATCATTCCAACAGGCAAATTGCCAAGTGTAAGAATGTTTCCAAAGCAACAGTCAATAGGATTAAAAGAAAACTGGACAATAATCAATCACTAAAATTGAATAAAAGAAAATATTGTGGACGAAATCGAATTACAACGCATTGCACCGAAAGAAAAATAAGGGATATTGTGATAGAAAATAGGAGAAAATCGAAAAAAGTGCTTAAGGAAATCATAAACAATGAAGGTATAACAATATCCCTTGCAACACTTCGGAGAAGAATGGTGGAGCAGGGGTTTAAGGCCTGTAGACCAGCCAAAAAACCAAGGCTCACCCAGGCAATGAAGGATAAACGTCTCCAATGCGCTAAAAATCATCGCCATTTTACCACTGATGATTGGGAAAGAGTAAGTACTCAGTTTCTCTTCATAAACACATTAAAATTTAAACGAATACCATATTTAAAAAAAAGAATTTAAGTATTTCATCAAAAATATTAACCCAGTTTTGAAAATTTTAGGTTTGCTTCTCAGATGAATCCACATTGGAAATTCTAATGGATAAAACTAATTTCGTCCGAAGAAGGACAGGTGAAATGTTCAATGAAGATTGTCTTGTGGAGAGGGTGAAGCACCCGGTAAAAATTATGGTCTGGTCAGTCATTAGTGGCCAGGGTACTGGAAGGTTATACATTGTAAAAAATACAATGCAGCGGGACCAGTACATCCAAGTCTTGAAGGAAAGAATGATTCCTCAAGCGATGGAGTGGTATCCAAATGTGAATTTTACCTTCCAGCACGACTCTGCTCCATGCCATAAGGCAAAAACTGTAACAAAGTTTTTAGAGGCTGAAAACATCCATGTATTACCCTGGCCAGGAAACTCGCCCGACCTAAATCCCTTAGAAAATTTATGGGAATTGTTAAAGAGGGATATAAGTAAAAATCTTATAACAAATAAAAGAGATTTGATTGAAAAATTAATAAATGTTTGGCACCACAGCGAGGAAATAAAAAAAAATTGTCAAAATCTCATCAAAAGTATGACCAGAAGAGTTGAAGCCGTAATTGCTGCAAAAGGTGGCCACACTAAGTATTAGTGATTTTGTGTACAATATTTTGTATATCTTATTTATTTTTCCTAAATATATGTTACACTTCTATATTTTTGTCATTTACTATTATTTATATCCTATGTTCCCAAAATAAATAGTTGTAAATTTAACTCATTACAAAATATAGGGAAAATCAGCTTCAGAATATGAAAATTTGTAAAAATGTCGGGTGGCTCTAATTTTTTGAGCCACCACTGTATATATATATATATATATATATATATATATATATATATATATATATATATATATATATATATATATATATATATATATATATATATATATATATATATATATATATATATGTATATATATATATATATATATATATATATATATATATATATATATATATATATATATATATGTATATATATATATATATGTATATATATATATATATATATATATATATACATATATATATATATACACATACACTAATATATTTGCATAAATAGCTTTGTATGAAATACCAGATGATATAAATGTCATCTGCAGGTCTTCAGTACATACATTGACTGTGGGTTGGGCAGATATGAAGGACTTTTTTACAGAAAAAAAAATTGGCATTATGAAACCTATAATGTACAAAATATATTAGAACAGTACCAACCTAAATATACAAATCTAAGTGCGTGGATATATATATATATATATATATATATATATATATATATATATATATATATATATATATATATATATATATATATATATATATAACAAGTGGTTACTAAAAATCCAGACATACTTTCAAGGGTCATTACTCCCATAGCTTTAAAGGTAGAGATAAAAAATATACCATTAAATAAAGTTTCTAGTTATTTATTTTAATTAAGTCTGTCTTTAACCAGCCTGTTTCTAACTCGAAGGCAAGTTGACTCCAAAAGTGAAAATACAAGGTAAAGGTCAATTTTTTTGCAGACAAAGCTTTATTCTAGTTGGTAGTTGCTTCACGTTTTTTGCTTTTTGTCAACTTTTTTGACAAAATTGAGTCTCATAGCAGTTGGTCACGGTTTTGGCATAATGCAATGAAGCCAGGTCCAGCAAAAATAGATAAACACCATCAGTATGATGAGTATTGATAAATGACACTAATCTTCTCTTAATACAATCCATTTTGTAAATGGATTTATTGACTGCAAGGCCGCTGGGGATGGAAAATATCTTGGAAATGTATTTGTCAGAAGTGGCCAGCCAGACGAGCAGCTTGGGTTCAAACTTGCGCTTTTTGCAAAATTTAACGCTCGGTGGAGTCTTGTCTCTGTTGCTAGAGTAGTAGGAGCTGTTTCCATTTATTGTTGAGTGCAACAGCATGAAGCAAGGCTTGTTGTCAAGGATGACTGATTTTCTTTGAAAATCGCAATAAAGACGATCAATGTCTTGATTCACTCAATCTGACTCTCTTGTCGATCAGGTATACGCTGTTTTGTATAAGTTTTGATGTCAGTGTACTAGGCAAAAGTTTTAACAATATGTGAATGACTGCATCCAAATTTTTGACCGGTGAATGACAGCATCCATTGAATGACTGCATCCATGATTTTGGTCACACAACCACTTCTTTGCACTCTTTTGTGTCCAAAATCATTCTCAGCTGGTTTGATAATATCATAGATAGTGCTTCTTGGAATTTGCACAGCATTGAAGTGATCTACTATGAACTTTTTACCTTGCAATTCATTATTCAAATAGAACTCGTAAATTCGTTTACTTATCTCTTCTTGTTTTTTAATTTTTTTTAATTGTCTAAAAACAATTAAGTTAACTTAAAGAGAATTAAATAAGCTTTAAAATGGATATAAGAATAAAAAAATGTATAGCTTATGGCATTTAAAAGTCATTTAAAGTTAGTCCGGATTTTTAGTCACCACTTAATATATATATATATATATATATATATATATATATATATATATATATATATATATATATATATATATATATATATATATATATAAATATATATATATATAAATACATATATATATAAATATATATACATATATATATAAATATATATATATATATATATAAATATATATATATATAAATATAAATAAATATATATATATATAAATATATATATATATAAATATATATATAAATATATATATATATAAATATATATATATATATATAATATATATATATATATATAAATATAAATATATATATATATATATATATATATATATATATATATATATATATATATATATATACATACATACATACATACATACATACATACAGTAGGGTACAAAAAAAAAGCCACACTAACATTTTTTCTTGATTTTAAGTATATAATGTATAAGGAAGCAAAATTTTAAAATATTGGATGTGGTAGTGAAAAACCTTGGACAGAAAAGGTATGCTACTAATATTTATTTAAATAAAATCTTTAAAAAACAGATTAATACAAACACATTTAATATTTTAGAAAACAACTAACAGATATAGAAATTGGACGAATTATTGAAGCTGCTGAACAAGGTGAGTCTCCCAGAAGCATTGGAAAACATTTCAAACAACAAAACTCAACTATTAGTAGATTGGTGAAGAAATATAAGCACACTGGTACAGCTGAAAGGTCTGTTAGATCTGGGAGAAAGCCTAAAACATCAAAAAAGGAAGATCGCTATATTCTTAATGCCATCAAAAAAGATCGTAAAATTATTTGTTCTGAGATAAAACAAGAACTGAACCTTACTAATATCTCAAAATGGACAATATCTCGTCGAATAAAAGCATAAGGGAAGTTTTTTGCTGAAAAGCAAATAAAAAAAACTTTTGTTAGTGAATCAATTGCAAAAAAAAATTAAAGTGGTGCATTGAGCACAATATGGGCTAAAGTTATTTGGAGCAATGAGTCTCCTTTTGTGTTGTTTCACAATAGTCGATCTCACTGCTGGAAATAATTGGGAAAAAGTTCAACTCCCAAACATGCAACCATTAAACATAACAAAAAGATTAATGTTAGGGGTTGTTTTAGTGCACAAAAATTTGGAAAACTTTACCGGGTGGAGGGTACCATGAACCAGCATTCATACCACAAAATCTTAGTTTATCAACTTGTACCAAGTATAGAAGAACTTTTCACTAATAATGACTACATCTTTCAACAAGATAACAATTCTAAACATACAGCATGGTTGAATAAAAGATATCTGGAATCGAAATTGATACCAGCTATGTCTTAGCCAGCACAGTATCCTGATTTAAATCCAATAGAAAATCTTTGGTCTATATTAAATAGAAAATTGCAAGATCGTTGGGCAACAAATGAAGATGAACTGTTCCAAATTCTTCTTGCTTGTTGGAATGCTTTACCAAATGACTTATTAAAAAGAGTTGTAGATAGTATGCCTTCTAGATGCGCAGAAGTCATAAGAAACAAAGGATGGCCAATTAAGTACTAATACAGCTAAAACTTGAAAAATACTTTACAAATCCTAATTTCTTTTCATTAAATGTAATGCACAAAAATATTATATACATTTCTTTAAAAATTGTCCTGATTTACTTTTGAGTAATTACTATTGAGTGTGGCTTTTTTTTTGCACCCCACTGTATATATAATATATATGTATATATTATACACATATATACATGTATATACGTGTATAATATATATATATATATATATATATATATATATATATATATATATATATATATATATATATATATATATATATATATATATATATATATATATATATATATATATACAACCCTAGGAATTAGGGTCGGTATTCTGCAATGCCGACCTGAAAGTATTTAAGATCGGCAAAAAATTGCCGACCTCGTTTCTATGTTTTATGGTTTTGTATCAAATAATTTATTCCGACCTCAAAAATATTTCCTAATTCCAAGGGTTGTATATATATATATACATATATATATATATATATATATATATATATATATATATATATATATATATATATATATATATATATATATATATATATATATATATATATATTATACACATATATATATATATATGTTTATATATGTATGTATGTATGTATGTATATATATATATATATATATATATATATATATATATATGTATATATATGTATATATATGTATATACATGTATATATATGTATATATATGTATATATATGTATATATATGTATATATATATATATATATATATATATATATATATATATATATATATGTATATATATATAACTCAATTTAATGAAAATCCAATAAATGTTAGAACAATGTCATACGATTCCTCAAACATTAGTCATTTTTGAGCATAATATTTCGAAAGTAAACTTTTAAAACTCTCTAAAAGCCTACGATGGAGCTGAGGTGTCCTCTTCCATACATTTTGTAATAGATTCAAGCCATTGTTTCATATCTTCTTCATCGTTTGCAGCAAGCATATATTCTTTATTGTTTACGGCCTTAAAAAAATAATTATCATAAATATATATTATTTACACTGGTACTTACGTATACATAAAAACACCACTAATAATGACCTCAAATGACATCATAAAGGTAAAAAGCTTCAGTACAAACATCAAGGATTCGAGTTTCATCGAGGATTAGAGTTTTAACAAAGGGTAGTTATATATAGAGAAGATCTACTAGAGTAAAAAATTTTTTTTTATCATTTATTTTATTTTTCTGAAAAAACCTTAATTTTTATTACTATTTATTACAGCAAAAAAAATTTACCACGTTTGATAATCTTTTAATGTGCGCATAAAAGATCATTAAATACATATCATATTATATAATATTCATAATAATCATTAAAGATCATTAAATATTTTTAATTGCATATGCCCATAGTCAACCTAAATCTGCAATTTTATACACACACCAGGGTGTATAAAATTCATATCATATATCAGAGCTCAATTTAACGGTTTAATTGCCACCCTTCGGACCATTTTTGAGACCTGCTAGAAGAGGGTAACAAACCATTGTTGATATTTTTGGTAAAAATAAACAATGGTTGGTTGCCCCCATAAATCAGATCTTAAAAACAGTCCAGGAGCAGCGATGTCTGACTTTTAAATTGAGCCCTGATATAAATATATATATATATATATATATATATATATATATATATATATACATATATATTCATATATATATATATATATATATATATATATATATATATATATATATATATATATATATATATATATATATATATATATATATATATATATATATATATATATTTGTATGGTATTTGATAAAAATTTGTTTTCATTCTTCTATTTAGTTCTAGTTAGTTTCATTCTTCTATTTACCATTTTATTTGTATTGTCTTACAAGTTTTTTAATTGTTCATCAAATTTATTCTTTTTAGATATTATTTTGTAACAAGTTAAATATAAAAATTAAAAATTAAATTAAAAAAACTATTAGAAAAAACATTTTTCTTGTAAAATACAGTCACAAGATAAGTAACAGCCAATTTTTTTAAGTAGAAATGTTTTTGAAATATGAATGATTTTATTCAAATTTTGCCATACAATTAAGAACAAGTATATTATTTAATACAGCGCACAAAATAATGGGTGGTCAACGGTCAACAACTGCCCATAATGATCAAAATTGCAGTTTTGACCTCCCAAAATAAGTTTTTGCCAGTCAATGTTTTAAAAAAATCAGAGTTAAATAAGTTTTTACAAAACAACCAAGATGTATTTCAAAAATACTTAATATTCATAACGTCTAAAATTATTTATTTTAAGACTTGAGTATTTTGAAAAAGTGTTTAAAAATATTTTATTGCTAATGATAAAAAATATTTTATTGCTAATGATACTTGTTGACGAGTATATTACATGATGTAAGCTATATTTTCTTTTTTTATAAATCTTTAGTTTTACTTTGTGGTAAAATCAGTGGTTGCCTTTTACATACTAGATTAAAGTTTTTTATTTTATTACTACTTTCTGTTGTTAATTGTTGTTTTCTTTAAACTTTTGTTTTGTTTTTTTTTCTAGTCCAATTTTTTCATTTAATCTTTTTAAACCTCTTAAAACTTTGCCACCATTAGTTATTGCAACAAAGGAACATTATAAACCCATTTAACAATTCAAATAAACTAAAATTATCATCAGTGCATTTTTTCAATTTAGTTATCGAGAAAACAATATGCATTAATAATTTTTATTGTGCCATTCCATAAAACGATGGCATTCTAGTATTAAATATTGAATTTGAAAAAATTTTAATCTTTTTTTTTTGTATTAAAAACTCAACTTATCATATCATCATTGCGTACTAAAATTTCATATTTTCTGCAGCTACGCTTGGTTGCTATTTAAAATAAGGATCACTTAAATTTGGTAATAAAATTTAATAATCAAAAATATTTTCATGTGTTGTAAAGCACTAAATATTTTCATGTGTTGTAATCCGCACATGAGAGCTATTTTAATTATTTCAAGGTGTTGATTGGTGTGTTTTTAAGGTGTTAATTGGAGCATTTTCAGGGTGTTGATTGGAGCGTTTTCAAGGTGTTTATTGGAACATTAGTTACCATTAAACTTTGTTGGGAGTTTTCATTAAAAAAAAATGTTGAAAGTAATAATACTTTAAAAGCAATTCATTCCATTGCAAAATTAGCATTTGCTAAGGCTGCATCACTTTATTGAGCTAGACACTTTCTTACTCCAGATTCTATTCTCTATCTCTATAAATCGTAAATCCGTCCTAAAATGGAATGCTCTTGCTATATCTGGGACGGGTCTTCTAATGATGCCCTTTTTCTTTTAGGCAAGGTGCAAAAACGCATTGTAAACATAGTTGGACCTGCTCTTGCAGCCAACCTCCAACCGATATCATATTGTTGTAATGTTGCTTCTCTTTCTCTTTTCTACAAATACTATAATGGGCACTGCTCTAAAGAGCTAGCGCCTCTTGTGCCACCTACTAAAATTCATTTTCATGTTACTCATCATTCAACTAAGTCTCATCCTTTTTCTGTGACTGTTCCTAAGTGCTCCAAAAACTCTTATTTGTCTAGTTTATTTCTAGAATTAACATATTTAAATTTGTACTTCTATTTGATCAAATGTATTTGACCTCATCTCTAACACACATACATATCGACAAAATCTGTATGGTATACTTAACGAGTATACTTAATGTATACTTAACGACATTTTGTCGTTAAGTATACTTAATGTATACTTAGCGACAAAATCTGTATGGTGCCTGGACGGCGACCATACAGATTTTGTTGTAATCGACGTTTAGTTGTATCAACGCTACAGTTTGTACCATGAAACTGATGCATAATTGAATTAAGTTCGACAGCAGTCTTGCAAGGATTATTCTTGCAAAATCTTACTAATAATCTATCAGCCTTTTCAGTTGTAACTTTAGGTCTTCCAGAGCAAGGCTTGCTTTCAATAGTTTTGCGCTGACGAAACCTTTTCATAATGTGACATATTCCTGGTTAAGAAACATTTTAAAGTTCACAAATCCTTTTGTAAGTCATTTTTTTCCCCACAGCTTTTATAATTAATTTCTTTATTTTATCTGAAACTTCCTAAGATTTTCCCATGCTTTTAAAATATCACTACGTAATTGAATTATAAAACTTCACAAATAATTTCTCAATTAGTTATACTTCATTGCTTTTGAAATATCTCAAGTTAATTCAAATAATAAATTTCAGAAAAAACTTGACCTTTTATAATGCTTTTGTTTACAAAAACCTGATATAATTGCGGGTTATTATACTGTTTCTAAACTTTTGCACGAAATCCTTTTCAAAAAAACAATAAAAATTAATTGACCGGTGAGTTTTAAAAATTTTGTGAAATGGATTTTGAATTGTTATAATATAGAGCACATTCGGTAAAAATTTCAGGTTATTTGAAAAAGTTTGTGAAAAGTTATGTGTTAAAAACTGAAAAAATGTATGTGTTTCTAAAATTTGCACGCTACTGTAAATATTAAAGTTATCTAAGTAAATAGCAAACATATATGTTTATATCCATAATATGTATTCATAAAGCGCATATCAGAAGCTTTTATTCCTTATGAACTAAAAGTTTGGAAGCTTTTATTCCTACTCTTCAATTTAAATCTACCTCATTCTACTCCACATTTTTCACTTTCTTGAGCAGTTGCTTTATTAATCATTTATTTCATCTTTTTTACAAGAACATCTCTCCTAAGAACAAATGTCCTTTTATTGTTCCAAGAAGCCAATGTAAAAAGGTCCTGTTTGATGTTAAGCTCTGTTATTCTCAGTTTACTAAATCTTGTATTTTATATCAGATGTTAGGTTCTAGAGACTTTTGGTTTATCTTTAACAATGTCATTAACTTAAGTAAGTCTAAATTTTAATCTCTAATTCATGGGTCTGATTTTTTTTACTTCTCCCCAGAATAAAGCAGAGTTATTTGCAAAGAAATCTTACTGTAATTTGACTCTTGAATCTAATGGCCATACTCTTCTTGCCAGTTAAACAGATTAACCCATTGTTAAACATCCAAAACATTCTAGCTTCCGATGCAAAATTAATTCTCAATTAAACACTTCTACAGTTTGTGCTTCAAATAAGATTTCCTTCATTGTCTTAAAAAAGTGTTCTCCAAAACTCTCTTCAATTTTTGCTAAACTTTTTAAAAAGTGCTAAATAAGTGGTTCCAATTTTTCAAAACTCTAGAAAATACTTTGACTTCTCTAACTATCCCATGATAGTCTTCACTCTGTTATTAGTTTTTTATATAAAGGTTTTGAGATTATTAAATTATTTCTTTCTAATTGCAGAATTAAAGTTATTCTTGAAGGCCTACGCTCTTCTTTATTTCAAGTAACTTTAAGGGTACCACAATGTTCTATCTTTGCTTTGGTATTGTCTCTTATCTACAAAATCAATCTTCATGAAACCTAAAGTGGCTCTATTTGGTGACGACTAAACTTTAAACTCTTGTCTTGACAAAAAATTTTCACTTTTTAATTGCTTAGAACAAGCAGCCAATTTTAAATCTGATCTCTCTTCTGTAACAGCCTAAGGCTTGCAGTGGCAAATGGATTTAAATTTAGGACTTAAAATCAACAATTCTTGTTAGACAACAAAACTCATTTATTTACTACAAAAAAATATTGCACTAATGTTAGCATTCCCATGTTAATGAATAACAACCTCTTACTCTTAAAGAAAGTCTAAAAGCACATTGTAAATGTAATTAGACCTGCTTTATCTGCCAAGCTTGAGCCACTCTCCCATTGTTGTAAAGTTGCATTTTTTTTCTTTTTTCTACAAATACCATCATGGCCAATGCTCAAACGAGCTATCATCACTATTATGATAAAGTAAAACTCATTCTTGCTTGTTTCTTATTCAACAAGTTGCATATTTTTACTTTTAAAGTAACTAAAACTTAATAGTGGTTGCTTGCAATCTTGTTGGAAGTAAATTAGAGTTTGAAAACATATAGATATATACCAGTATTTAATAAATAGTAAATGTAAGCATAAAATTATAAAATATTAAGTATTATAAATATTTTTCAGGCTTCGGCTATATCTTATAGTTTTGCAGGGGCTGGGTTTGAAAAAAGTCTTACTTTTATCTGGGGACGTCCTTGCCTTCGAGGGTTGTGAATATAAATATATATATATATATATATATATATATATATATATATATATATATACATACATACACACACATATATTCCTATAGTTCTACTCTACTCTAGTTAACTCTTTTTGAAGCTAATATTTTCCAGTTGTCCAAAAGGTTTTTATTAGAAATACACAAAAGGTGAGTAACAGTTGTATGCCAAACATCAAGTCAACCATTAACTCACATAACCATTATGTTATGAAAAAGAACACCCCAGATTCCAATAAAAATTGCAATTGCATTTTTAAAAGCAAGTGCCCTTTGAATCAAAAGTGCCTTTTAAATAATATTGTGTATCAAGCCACTCTATACCCAGATATTCCAGACAGGAATGAAAAAGCATACTTTGGAGTTAGTAAAACCACATTTAAACTTAGATAAGCTAACCACACAAAATACTGGAAAATATAAGAACAATACTGAGCTGTCTAAGGAACTATGCAGGTTAAAAAAAGGTAATTTAAACCTGACAATTTAATGAAAAATTTAAAATGTTGTAGATTCTACAATCCCACAATAAAACAATGCAACCTATGCCTATATGAAAAGTACGCAATGAATGTATGTAAGTAATATCTTACACAAATGATAAATTATTAAATAAAAGAAAAGAATCTTAATGTAGACATGAAAATACAATATGGGTGATAAGCCAGCCATTTTAAGATTTTTTAATACTTTTTGTTTTGTTTTGACAATGAAGCACACTCCACTGTAACTTTATATTTTTATTAGTTTTTTTGTTTTCCGTTTTGTAATACATGGCCAACGATTGCTTTAAGACATAAAACTATTAGTTTTATAATTAGAATAATATCAACAAAAATCCCTATTATTGAAAGAACAATAACGATATATATAATCAATATCGCAAAAACACGGTATAAAATATATTCCTGGCTAACACCCTGCACATATACTCAAAAAAAAAAAAATATATATATATATATATATATATATATATATATATATATATATATATATATATAAAACTATTTAATAAGCGCTAAGATTAATGTAAAAAAATTTTTACACGTTTATGTAAAAATATTTCTTACAAAAGCTTGAATGACAATTATGTTTAATATAAGCCCTATTTACTAATGAAAAAAACTCAAATAAAATTAAAAGTTTATTTTTATTTTGTTTTTATATTATTGTAATGACTGATTTTTTAGGCTTGAAGCAAAAAACAGTTTAATTCTGATAAAAAATATATGATTTAATTTAAAACTAATTTAATAAAATTAAATTAGTTTTAAATTAAATCAAAATTTTAATATATAAAATTATTAACTATAATATATAAAGTTATTAATTTTTAAACTAAATTAAAATAAAATTATATAAAATTATTAATTTTTGTAATAATAAAATTAATCATTTTATATAATTTCATTCTTATAAAAAAAATATAATTTAATTTAGATTTTAAAAATATATAAATTAATTTTGATTTAAAAAATATATTTAAGTTTATTAAAATTAAAGTTAATGCTTGGGTTTAACTTAACTGTTAAATTAAACAATTAAGTTAAACTGCAATAATATTAATTACCGCAAAACGAGTTAACATTTAACTTGTTCTGCGGTAACTAATATTATTGCAGTAATTTAAAAAAGTTAAAGCATTTTTTATTTAAAACAAGACCTGTATATATATATATATATATATATATATATATATATATATATATATATATATATATATATATATATATATATATATATATATATATATATATATATATATATATATATATATATATATATATATATATTAAGGCTGGTTATACTTTTTTTTTTTTGTGGATATAGCATAAAAAGTTTTTCTATTGGTCCAAAAACTAGGGACCATAAGATTTTTTAAATATTAAGCTCAGTAAGTACTTGCAACTTGTAGTTGAAAATGTGGAAATAATGTGAAAACGTATATCAATTTTATAAAGGCATATTCTTATTAGTGTTCACTGCGTTTAGTTTATATTACATTCGCTGGTACATGAAATGAGATTAGATAAGTCTAAGTAACCATAAATTAATCATACATTACCTTAACTCAACCAAAAGTAATCCTAGCATATCGTAAATTTACCCTCATCAAACCCTGTATTACGGTAATATATGTGTTTAACATGTTCTGTTTTATATTTTAGATTGTTTAATAAAAGTGGTAATTGATTCTTGCTACAACAGGGTTTATTTCAATTAGTTGTTTATAATTAATCTTTTCTAATTGTTATATGATATTGTTTGGACAAGTTGGTTTCCATTGTATTGAGTATTAATAAATGGCCTCCGTCAGCACAAGACTTGGGACTAAACACTCAGTTCTGGGGCAGCCTGCAGTTATAAAAAAAAATTTACTTCCTACATCTAGTGATGTTTACAGACTGTATGACTACTACTTAAAGCACAATAAATATGATTGTATGCAGAAGAGAGTGACAGCTGTAGCACATGAAGTTGTAAGTATCTACAACACTGCGAGTATCCCAGTAATTGACACAAAGAGTGTAGTCAATCATATAAAGAAATTGATTGATAAAGTTAAGGGTCTTGCTAAATATCCCAGTTCTAAGAAGACATCCATCAACTACCAAGACTGTTTGAAATCATTACAAACTGTATTTGATATATGTACTTGTAAATGTGTTGACAGCGGTATACAAGAGAATTCACAATGTATTTGTCCACTGTCGCATAAAATACCTCCAACAAAATGGTCTTTCTGGTTGGACCAAAAAACTGAAAGGAAAATGTATATAGGTGCTATAGATATAAAAGCTACAGGTATGTTGCAGAAGAAAGAAATGAGAGCAGTCAAACGTTTAAAATTTGAGCGCAATCAGAAAATAAAATATGAGACAAAAATAAATTATATCTACAACAACATGAGTGATGATGCTGATGATGATGGTGGTGAGGACGTAGAACTTCAATTAAACATTGGTGATGAAGTTCTTGATTATGAAATTTCCAGGGGTGAATCTGATGATGGTGTTGCAGCACCCAGAAACATGAAACAATATCCGGAGTTGTGCAAAGCTTTGGACAGATGCAAGATTAGTAACAGAGAAGCTTGTCTTGTAGTGAATGCAGTGCTAAAAGATATGAAGCTATTGTCGGCAGAAACTGCAATAGATCCTGCAAAACTTAGACGTCAGAGAGGTCTTTGGCGGCAGAAACAAGTTTCTAAGCATGCTGCCGAGATGCAAGAACTAATTTGTATTGGATTTGATGGGAAGAAAGACTTAACTTTTGTTGAGAAGTCTGGTATACGTAGAAGCATAAAGGAAGAACATTATGTTATTGTATCATTTCCAAACAATAACTACATTGATCATGTAATGCCAGAAACAGGTAAAGCAGTTGACGTTGCAAATGAGATATTATCGATAATTGCAAATACAAATTCAGCAAGTACGCTACTAGCAGTTGTTTTTGACGGTACAGTAACCAATACAGGCAAACGAAATGGTGTGATTCGAAAATTAGAGAAAGGCGTTGCAAGACCACTGCAATGGCTTGTTTGCCTGTTGCATGCTAATGAACTACCATTTCGGAAATACATTTCTGCTATTGATGGAGGATGTACAAGAGGTCCTAGTAGTTCCAGTGGTGTAATTATGAGTGCGCTAGACTTTGACCCCAAGGATTTACCAATTTCAAAGTTTAAAGCTATGTTAGGAAAAGTGGTTGAGATTAATGATGAGGTTAAGAACAGTCTAAGTACAGATCAAATATATCTTCTTAGAGCATGCTTAGCAGTGCAGCAAGGTTATACAAATAGTGATGAAATTAGGTCTTTACAGAACGCAATGCCAGGAAATTTAAACCATGCTAGGTGGCTGACAAAAGCCAACAGAATTTAGAGATTGTATATGTCAAAAGAAGTCTGTTCCCCATCACTATACAAAATTGTACGCTTTATAGTAAATGTTTACACTCCTTCATGGTTCAATATCAAGAGTCATCCTTCTTGCGCTGATGGTGCAAAGAACTTTTTTTACTTGCTGAAGCAGTGTCATGAGCTTGGAGCAGAAGATTGGAAAATATTAGAGCCTGTGTTGCAGAACAACAACTACTTTGCCCACTCCGAAAACATTCTTCTTTCTGGTGTTTGTGACAATGATGATTCTGTGCAACATTTCTGTTGTGAAAAAATAATTAATTTGAGAAGTACTTCGTGTAGTTCTTCTGTGCGTATTTTTGATAAGTCAAGTATCAAGCTTAACGCCAATGCTTTGACTTACGTTGATATGATTGACTGGAGTACAGCTAACCTCACACCACCACCATTGCTAGCAGCTATTGAAAGTGAAAAACTTCAACACTGTCAGTTTGATTTCATTTTTGGTATACCCTGTCACTCTCAGGCAGTTGAGCGTGCTATCCAAGATATCTCTGCAGCAAGCTCAACCGTTTTTGGGCATGAATCGCGACATGGAATGATTTTACAGTGTACTGCATCAAGAACAGAACTACCTAGTGTTAGCTGTAAATCAGACTTTTTGTAAATTACGTTTGATTATATTGTTTCATTGAACTAATAATATCTAGAACTTCACCATTTAAGTGAATTTTATGTTTCGACGTCGATAACACCCCCTTATCGTTGACAGGGCCGCAATTACGGGGGTGCATTTAAGGGGGTACATTTTTAACTTTTTTTTATAGTAAGCAAAAAATGCTTATAAAACCCCCAAAAAAATACTTTTTTGCGCTAGCCATGGATATGGCCTCTGTATCATATTAAGTGCTTGATGAATTTCTTATATTTTTAGCTATAAGCCATTAAAGGGTAAATCTTTGCAGTAAAGTTGCAAGTACAAGACACCTGTTGTTTTAAATGTTTTTGGCCTTTTTACAATAAGTAGCACCTAGAGCAACTTTTTAGACCATAGCCAGGTTAGCAACTCTAAAAAAAAAAAGTATGACCCGCCCTAATATATATACATATATATATATATATATATATATATATATATATATATATATATATATATATATATATATATATATATATATATATATATATATATATATATATTATACTGTTGATTTAGGTGAGCAGTGTGATGTCATACTGAAACAGCCTGCTATTGGGGGCTTCAGTACATACATTGACTGACAAATAGTGTGACTCACAGAGGAGTGCTGCTACATCAACCGAGGGTTTAGCATGGGGCAGCAATCTTTTCGTTCATTATTCTTTGATTTTTTCTTCTTTTTCTAAAAAAGCCATATCGTTTTAGATAAGCAAAAAAGTGAGCAAATGCTTACAAAAATATGCTATAGCAGACTTGGACAGGAATGGCGTGCAATCGCACTCCGTAACTGACCATGCTAATAGTTTTTTTTCTTTACAACTTGACCACGGCTATTTTGATGTTTTAACAGTTTAAATGAAATAAAAGTGTTGCGTTATGAAAAACTTTTAATTGTTGATCTTTTCTAAAGATTTTATTTGACTCAAAGGCTTTAAATAAAAACAAATTAATTAATTATAATGATTGTTTAAATAAACACATTTTGTTAAAATTAAAAAAAAAAGTTATATACACATTTTTTTTTTGTAGGCATGTATTTTTTATGATAAATTTAAATGTTTGAAACTATTTTTCCATGTCTTCCCAAAAAATCTTTTAAAAGATTTTTTTTTTGAAAGAATTTTTTTTCAAGTTACTTTAATTAATGAATAAGTTCAAAATTTTTTGTTGATTAATAGAATAGTTTTCAGTATTTTGTAATGTTCATATGATTAATTTTTATAATTAAATTTACAATTTTTTTAAATCTTCTAAACAAACATTTTACTAGTGAAACACATAAATAAAGTTACAAATTGCTTGTAATGCTCAAATTAAAATTAAATTAAATTGCTAGTTTTTTTTCTTTTTATTTCTACGAATAAAAAAGTTTAAAACCTTTTTTTAACTTGACTTACAAATAAGAGCATGAAATTATTAAAAATTACCATTTTAAAAAGATTACGTTATTCTTTTAAACAATTTTTTTTTTGCAACTTTTTTGAAAAAATGTTTATACAATTTAAAAATATTATATTTAAATTATAATTAAATATTAAATTTAAAAATAATAAATTTAAAACATTTTTAAATTAATTTGATAAAATTTGTTCATTTAATAAACTAGTAGTAATTTGACACTTAATTTAAAAGCATTTTGAGTAACTTTAATAAAACGTTTAAAAAAAAAAGTTTTAATAACATATTTTAAATGCAATTAAAAACAGAACAAAAAGTTGCGTTTCAAATTTTTCTTTTTTCTTTTAGTACTTTTTAGTACTTTTTAGTACTTTTTAGTATTTTCATTTTTGTAAGGAATTGTTTTTTCTTTATTATTATTATTATTTTTTTTTTTCGTAGTTTAAGTTGAGCTTAGCGTTTCTATTTTCAGCGCATTTTTGAAATGTTTAAATCATCAAAACATATAAACAATCATGGTCAAAAAAAAAATCATTTGCGTGGTCAGCAATAGCGCTTGATCGCACTTCATTCCTGTCCAAGCCTGTACAGTAGCTATATATATATATATATATATATATACATATATATATATATATATATATATATATATATATATATATATATATATATATATATATATATATATATATATATATATATATATGCCTAAACTATTATTATTAACAATAACATCATTTACATTATACTGTTAATAGCAATTTTCAACAGATCAAATATTGTAGCTAAGCGCTGATTTTATATGCTTAATGTCCTTCTAATAAAGCTAAGAAACTGTTTGTAGGTACAGTCAAGTTTTTGTGTTTGGCATTGTTTGGCTTTGATAAATTTGATAATGAAATATGGGAGCCATTGATTAATTTTTGATTCCATATCTTCATATTAAAATTTTGTTTAACCATATTATAGAGGATAGCCATGACACAACTAATGATTATTTTTTTAACAATTTTTCAACAATAAGAGTAGCTTATTATGCTTAAATGATTATGCAATATATGCCAAGTAATTCAATTTATCATAATAATTTATGGAAATTTTTTAGGTATAAAATTAATCTTTCACTTACTATATTTTTACCAAGTGATTTTATATTTTTATTTAATTTTACATTTGTGATATTTATAGTTTTTCCTTTCAATATAAAATATATTGAATGCAAAAGGAAGTTTAAGCAACTTTTTTTTCTTTCTAAAAAAAACTGAAATTCAATAAACACTAATTTAGTTTTACATTATGAGTTACTGATTTGCATTTATAAATAAAATGCTATTTAAAACACATTAATTCAAACAAATAAGAAACTGTAACAAAAAAAAAACTTACTTTGATTATAAATACGCAATCTGAATCAGGCATCTCTAATAATGATGCTTTTCGAGCTTCATGTATTAGAAAACAAAATACTCCTGCACGGGGTTTGGAAGCCTAAAACAAAAAAAATAATGCAAAACAAAAAAAAATAATAATAATGAAAAACTAAAAAACAAAGTTATATGCATACTTTGTAAAACAATAATACAATTTTAGGTTTATTATTATATATTATTATTATATATTTAATATTAGGTTTATTATATTATAGGTTAATTTTTTTTTTAAAGTTTTTTTTTTATAAATTTATAAGTTTCTTGTAAGGATTATGAAACCTAAAACTAAAATATTATTATGGAAAAAAATTATTGATGGATATTGTATGGAAAAAAACAAAAATAAAAAGTAGCCTCATTGATTGTAGAAACCTTCTCTGGGGCCTTGGCGAGTCAAACTTTTTTAGTGAAATTTTGACTAAACTTATAAACCCATACTAAACATCTTTCTAATTTGTTTCAAAAAACTTATTAACATTAAAAACATTTGAAATAATAGTTTTCACAGTAAAGTTATAAAAGACTTTAACTTTTTTTTTTTTTTTTTTTTTTTTTAGATTATTCACCTCCCCAAGGCCCGAGGGGGCCACTCCAGTCGAGGAGGCTACTTATTTTTTTTTTTTTTTTAGTTGTTATTCGTGGTGCAACCCTCTCTCAACTCTTTAACTCCGAAACACAAACCTTGCCAAACAAGGCCGCTGCGCGAGGAAACTAAGTTGAGCGCGGTACTTCCAGGGACGTGGTGGGAGTCGAACTCCGAACCTCTTGCTAACAAAGCAAGCGCTCTTACCACTACACCACTACCGCAACTGACCACCACTGGTCCTTGTGCAAACTTCAAAAACAATGTTTTAAAAGCAATCTCTGCTTTAAGTATTTTTAAAATAATATTACTGAAAAAAAATCTGCATACTAGAGTAAATAACTTTATTAACTAACATTAGGAGTTTTTAAAATGATTTAAAAACTAATGAGATAAAAAAACTATTTAATTTCTCTGCTTATTAAAATCAGATTAAAATTATTTAAAATTTTTGTAAGTATTTAAGAACATTTTCTCTTCCAACTGTATTTTGCTTTTTTTTTGTTTGTTTGTTTTTATTTCATTCAATCTTCATTTATTTTTTTTCGTAGCTTTTTCTCGCCAATGTGAAGTTGTTGCAATGAATTTATTTTTTAATAAATTTAAAATTATCAACTTCCTGTCTGCATATTTTTTTTCTTTCTTTTATGGAATTGTAATAAAATCATTAAACATCAACCCATATAAATAGAGGCGAATAAAAAGAGACAAACAGCACTTTAATTTTTCAGTAGCATTTCATAAAATGACTTCTTTTAGTATTAAGTATTCACTTTATACTTTTTGAATATTTTATAAAAGTTGTTTTGATATTTTAAAAAAATTAAACATTAAATTACTTGGATATAATTTTTTAACTGAATGAAAATCTGTGCAAACAAGTTATTTTAAACTATTAATATTAGCAGGTAATTTGAATATTACTTGCAAGTCTAAATTTAAAAAAAGCATTGATTTTATTTAAAATTATTATTTCTAAAAGAACACGGTTTTGCTAATTTTCAAACATTAAGTTATTTTTGTGTGTATAAGTTTCAGTTAAGAAGAACTATTACGAAGCTGAAAATTTAAACAAACAAATAAATAAAAATTATGACTGTCCAAAAAAATATTGACAGTCGATTTCATGTGTTAGCCGGTTGAATTGACCGCTTGCCTGTGATTTATTTTCTACGCTATATATATATATATATATATATATATATATATATATATATATATATATATATATATATATATATATATATATATATATATATATACACACATATATGTTTATATAGACAAATTTATATTTATATATATATATGTATATATATATATATATATATATATATTTATATATATTTATTTATATATATATATTTATATATATATATATATAAATATATATATATATTTATATATATATATATATACATATATATATATATATATATATATATATATATATATATATATATATATATATATATATATATATATATATATAAATATATAAAGGCCTTTAGCAACGGGGGGGAGGGTGGAAGGGAGCAGCAAGGGCATTTGCACCTCCAATAATTTTTCAAATAGATAATTTTGAAAAAATTGACTGAAAAATGATTAAAAAAAAAGGTACTTAAAACTACTTTAGGCCTCTTAATCCAGCATTGCCTCCCTCTCCCCCCCCCCCCCTCCATATAATTTTCATTCCTACGGGCCTGATATATACATATTTGCCCTCTGAATTAAAAAAATGAGGTTGGCAATAAAACCTAAACTGTTGAAGGTCAGCATCATGTGGGCAAAAAAAATTAGTCACAAAAGGGTTACCATAAAACATAGAAACAAGGTCAGAAATTTTTTGCCAACCTCAAACACTTTTAGGTCAACAGTTAGGTCGGCATTGGTGAATGCTGACCCTAATTCTGAGGGCTGATTCCGAGTATATATATATCATATATATATATATATATATATATATATATATATATATATATATATATATATATATATATATATATATATATATATATATATATATATATATATATATATATATATATATATATATATATTATATATATAAATATTATATATACTATATAAATATATATATATATATATATTATATATACTATATAAATATATATATATATATATTATATATACTATATAAATATATATACATGAATATATATATATATATACATTTTCTGTTATATATAAGTATATATATATAATATATATATATATATATATATATATATATTTCTGTTATATATATATATTTATATATATATATATATATATATTATATATATATATATATTTCTGTTATATATAAGTGTTATATATATATATATATATATATATATATATATATATATATATATACACATTTTACACTTATAAGACTTATTATATATATATATATATATATATATATATATATATATATATATATATATATATATATATATATATATATATATATATATATATATATATATATATATATATATACATTTATATATACATATACTTCAAAATATGTTAAAGCAACTGTAGATAGTGTGCACTATTTTTTTTGAACATTTCATTATGTTGTATTTTTGGTATAAATTCTGTTACATTATCACAATCAACCTTTTTTCATTCTGTTGGATTATTGATTATATTCATATATTCTTAACAATATCATTATGATGTATAATAATAACTGTTATCACAATATCATTATAATGTATTATAATAATTAACAACATCACAAGTGCTAAAGAAATTAACAATTTACTGAAAACTAAGAATAAAAATATATTTATAACAATTATTTTCATTTAAAAAATTAAAATAACCTTAGGTGGAACAAAAATTTCCAGCATATACCCTCCAGGAGCTTTAGACAAAACAAGACGACATTTTTTCCAAGTCAACCCATTGTCTCCGCGACCTTCAATATTTGCTAATTCATACATATAACCATCTTTAATTATATCATTTACAACAAAATTTTTGTCTGTAGATTTTGTGTTAGAAAAATTTTTATCTTGAATTTTATCAGATGTCATATTTTCTGTTTCTTTAGTTAAGTCTTTATCTAAGGGTGTACTTTTTCTGAAAATCTTTTTCATTCTCATTGAAAGTGATCGCTTAGTATTTTTGTTAAGAGCATCAATTTCTCGCTGATTGCATCTTTCTTCATTATCTTGTGCAATTCTTTGTAACTCTTCTTCAAATTTTACATAGAAAGTATCAATAAACTTACGAGGTGCTTTATTAAAAAAAGCACCATTATTATATATGGGATTAAGTGAAACAAAAGAAACTGATTTTCTGGCAAATTCTACAGCTGCATAATTAGCAGCCTCTTCACAAAATTCTTCCCAAAGCGTTCCAGTTAAACGCTGTGAAACAATGGCTGAGCGAATGCTTGCAGAACTATTCATGGTGTTAACTCAATTTTTTCATTGTATAAGAGTGCCTCTTTATCACCTAAAATTTTTCAAATATATAAAATATAATATATATACACATAAATACATACATACATACATACATATATATATATATATATATATATATATATATATATATATATATATATATATATATATACATATATGTATATATATATGCACATATATATACACATATATATATACAACTATAGTATCACTTACGGGGACAGATTTTATAAAAAAACGAACACTTATGGGGATATTAGCATTAACGAGGACATTTTAGTGTTATAGAAAACGAAAAGTACATACATCGATTATAAAATAGCCTTACTTGCAGCAGAATGCTGCTACATCGACTGAGGGTTTGGTTTAGGTCAGCATCAAGGTCAGGCTTAGGGTTAGGGCAAGGTTTAAATATGGTTATATTACTGTAATTAGTTGTTTTTGTAAATAGATAAAAATAAAAATGAAATATAATATATAATAAATAAATAAAAATAACAAAAATAAATATAAAAAACGTATTTTTAAAATGAAAAAAAATATTTAAATATCTATAAATAAAAATAAAAACATGATAAAAATTAAAAAATAATTATATTTATGATAAAAATAGTATTGAAAAAGGAAAAAACAAAAACAAAATAGGAACAAAAAAAACATGTCCCTGTAAGTGCCAATTAGGAGTGTGTGTATATATATATATATATATATATATATATATATATATATATATATATATATATATATATATATATATATATATATATATATATATATAAATGTATATATATATATATATATACACACACACACATACACACACACACACACACACACACACACACACACACACACACACACACACAACTATAAACATGTGTTTAAATAAGCACTGTGACATCAAACTGAAATTTATGAATTAGAGAAAAAGCTCTTTGCAAATAGTTCTGTCTTATCCTTGGGGGATGTAACAAGGTTAGATCCATGTATGAGAGGTGGAATGCTAGTCTTTCCAAATCCAGTCTCTTAATTATTAATAAATCATAATACTTAAATGAGGATTCTGTGTGTAAATATTAGGATTTTTCTATATAATTTAGTTTCCCTGTTTTGAGTTTCTGGAATATTAAAACTCTCTGAACAGACTTTGTTAAAATAATCTAGGTTGGATTTATAATGTTGAAATTTTTACCTTCTATGAAATATTTATCAACACATTGGAAATAGTGTCACCCATTTTACCCTATGTAACAAACATTACATTTTGCATGGTTAAATTTACATAGAATGTGTATGATAAACAAATTTATATGCGACTTTTTAAATTAAATAACACTTTTGTTAGAAATATAAAAATTATATATTTCTAAGAACAGAGTGATTCATTTTAAAAATTGCTGAATGTAGAAGAAAAAATGGCTAACTGTTGGTTCACTTTGAAAATAGGTTTTTTAATTTTCATAAAAAAACTTTCAACAATTTAAAAATTTAAATTGTTGAAAAACTTAAAAGTTTAAATTTAAAACTTTAAAATTTAAATTTTAAAAAAATTTAAACTTTAAAATCTAAATTTAATAAAACTTAAAAATTTAAATTCAAAAATTTAAATTGTTGAAAGCTTTTTCATAAATTTCAAACTAAAGTAAAAACTAATTTCAACAATTTAAAACGAAAAAAAAATAATAATAATAATAAAAAGTAGAAGTATTAGTTTTTTTGTTTTACTTGTGATTCAACCTCTTGATGTGTATTACTACTCCAATTTTAAATCACTAAAATTATAAAAATAAATGATAAATTCAATTGCGAATAAAGCATGCACCTTCAAAAAAAAAATTAATAATACATAAAGATAACAATAATTAAAAAGTATTACTTACATAAATAAAATAAAAATGCGAAACAAAACCTAAGTTAATAATAAAGAAATGAAGAAAAGTAAACTGTAAAAAGTGTGCGAGCCCTTATGGACCCTTTAGACTGCTAAGTACAGGTGGAAATTTAAATCTATCCTCCTTTTTCTTTTCTATAAGCACTTGGAAGACAAAAAGTATATATTTACAAGCACTAATTTAAAATAACTTTTGCACATCTTTTTAATTTAACTTTAAATGTTATTTGAATATTACAACATATGATTTAATTTTTATACATATTTAAAACATGAAATTTTTATTGTCTGCACCACATAGTCACTAAGTGTCTGACTAAATTAAATTATTAGCATGATATAAAAATTTGATATAAACTTTAAGGTTTTATATACATATGTAAATTATATAATATATATTTAAATATATAAATATATATATATATATATATATATATATATATATATATATATATATATATATATATAATTTATAATATATATGTAATATATATATATATATATATATATATATATAATTTATAATATATATGTAATATATATATATATATATATATATATATATATATATATATATATATATATATATATATATATATATATATATATATATATATATATGTATATATATATATATATATATACATATCTATATACAATTTATACAAAATTATGTCATTTATACTTATATAAAATTTATATATAAGTCATATATGTTTAAAATAAATAAATAAATATATATATATATATATATATATATATATATATATATATATATATATATATATATATATATATATATATATATATATATATATATATATATATATATATATATATATATATATTTATTGTGAAACAAAATAAAATCGTTCGAACATAAGTAATCAGAGTAAAGAAAATAAAAAACTAAGGATACAAATACTAAGTTTAATTAGATTAATTTAATAAAATAGTTAGAATAATATTTGTATTCCAATCTACCTTTTTAAGATTAGTAATAATATTAATTAATGAATTCTTTTATCAATAATTAGAGTTATTCAATTCCGATTCCCTGTGTTTGCTATTTTTGAGTTATTTTTATAATTTCAGTTAGAAAACAACACTAAAGTCTCTTATCGGACCAATCTAAACGAAAAAAATAATTCTATTGTGTTTATACGCATTCACAAATTGTTGGCTGTGATCATGCGAAATGGATAACACTTTCCAAATAGGTCTTGAAAAAATTAAAAAGTAAAAAATATTTTATTTTAAGTAATTTATTGCAAGGATAAAACTTAGTCATAAATAATAAATAACTTTTAAGAAACTTAAATAAGTTCATTAAGCTTGTTTAAGGTCACTGAGGAGAACTCGTTTTATAATGAGACAATATAAATAAATATGTTTTTAATAAGTTTTTCTTTTTTTTATATCAAAAAAATTTTATTTTATACTAATTTATCTAAATTTTTAAATATAATATTAGGGGTCGTTCATAAATTACGTCACGTTCTGGAGGAGTAAGGGATTAGTGGTTTAGTGACGACTTGTTAATAAAGAGCTACGATATAGTGACTAGGGGGGGAGCGGTCAAAAATGGTCAAAAATTGCGTGACGTAATTAAGGACAACCCCTTTGTTAAATAATTATTTAAGTTGATTTAACAATGTATATTTGCTTACAAAACCTTTGATGCAATTAAAAGCATGCGTAATGATGATAAAAAGTTTTGTTTTGAATTTATAATTTCAAATTTATAACTTTTTGATTTGAATAGTTTTTAGGCCTGCCAGATGTTACGTTAGCTCTAAAATAGATTTTAAGTCTGTACGCGCACTATTCTTTTTAATCGCTTTTTCTTACTAACTAATAAAATTGCAAAAACCTTAAATATGCAGCTAACAAGTTTTAGTTGTAATGCGTAAACTTTTTTTAATTGACTGGATTTATATTGATTTGTATTTGTAATTTATCACTCATAATATCTGATAGGAATTAACCAAAGGGTAATCCTGCAGCTGCGCGGCTTAAATAACGTTGATACTCGAATTTTTTTAGTTTTCGTTTGCGGAGACTTCGAAGGCGTATTAAAATATTTGATTATAATAATAATTATTATTGCTAAAAATATTATTTTTCTGTTTATATTATTATTATATTGAAGTGCGTTTTTAGAAAAAAACTAATGAATTCACTCGTTTGTATATAGTTGTTTTATTATTTCAAGTGGTTATTACAATTACAAGTGGATGAGCACCATGTCTGATGTTCTAACAAAACATATTTGTGCGGCCGTGGCGCAGTGGTTAGAGCGCTTGCTTTATAAGCAAGAGATTCAGGTTCGAAACGAGCCTTGGACATATTTTCGCGTCACGGTCCGCGGTGCTCTGTGACAAGACCGTTAGGTCTTCTTGGGGCACCTAAATAACAGTATAAAATTTATCAAATGACTGTGAATATATTGTTTACAAACATCATCCTTTTTATATAACATTCAGAGCCACAAAATATTATATTAATAACCTTAAATACATGTAACTACGTTGGAATAATTTTCCAATACCTCCACGAACACCGCATCATTGCTAAAACATTAATGGTAATATTAAGATACACCGCTACTTGTTTGCTAATATCTTGGAAGACGTAATTCACAACATACTCCCCCGATTAAATCGGAGAATTCGGCTTTAATCAGCCATCTCATCTTCTATGATGCAACTCATTTATTGTCTTGCATCTAATTTCGCCCGTCTCGGTACTCTTTTTAGGGTTTCCACTTTTTCTTCAATTTCCACGTTATTTTTAGGTTCATTTATTATCTCTGCCTCATAATCGATTTCCAGGTCAAGCAACAATTGAAATGGTCGTTCTATCACATAACCGTTTTCCAGTCGTATTTTGAAACCACGCATAACTCCGTATTCCGTGTAAGGTTTTGGTGTGATGATGCTCAATAATTATCAATAATAAAATAATAATCATTAATAAAATTTGGAAAGAATCTTTTTGATATAAAAATTGGGTTATACCCGGTGACTCTTCTATGACACCTCCAAAGTTGCTTTTCATCCTGTTTAAGCTCCACATCGGCTTTTAGCACAACAGATCCTTGCAGATGTTTAACATTGACCGTTTCCGCTTCTATCATCTCTTCCGTTTTTATTGGTCCAACTATTTTTTCTTTATTGCGACAATTGTAAATGAACCTTTTTATAAACAACGATATCTTTAAAATCTTCCAGTAATTATATTTACTCCACAATTCTTCAAACGTTCGATTTTTCTTTATTTTTTCTGTTACCATAAAGACGTTCTCCTTTACAGCAATACTTTCACATAATGTGCCATATGAATTATCAAATGTTCCCAATTGGTTTGGCGAATTTTTTTTATGACTTAACCATATTGGATCATTGAGCCAAAAGCTTGACAACTTCTTTGGACTCACTCCTCTTGTTCCAAAATGGCTGAGGTTTTCTTTTGTCGGGACATAAAGCCATTTTACTTCTCTATTTAATAAGATCTACTGAACTCGGTTTCTTACAAACTGTGACCAACTGCCTCTTCTCTTCAACCCAATTAAAGACTTTATTAATGCTATACTTGACATAAATGCATGCACATACTGCCAAGATACTTGCATCTGAAAATCCGTGGAGCTCTAGTTCAATAACTTTTCCGGACACAACGCTCCGAGGAATCAAAATAATTCTTTTGTTGCTTATTGCCTTGATCCAAGTTTGTCATTTTTTCAAAATTTCTTTTGGTATTTTGATGATCCCATCCAATTTTTAATAAGCATAGCCAACTATACAATATTTTTTTAGTGATTAACACAGGTGCACTAAATCCCAATACGTCAAAACACTGTTGAATGCGGATAGAATTTTACTTTTTGTTAAAAAAATTTTATTTCGTTATTGATGCAAGTAGTAAATTCAATTGACAATTGATCTGTTTCCTTTTTTCTAGAATGTCTAAGTATTTTTTTTGATTTGTCTTCAACATTATTCTCTAATTTTCTTACGTTTCTATGCCATTTGTGCAATTGAAATCCAGCTTTATTCAAGATTTGTGTTGATTCATATTTAAACCTGATAAGCTCTTCTTCCGTTTCTAAACCCGCTTGCAGATCATTGACATAAGTATTTTTTTCCAAGGCAAACACTGTTTTTGAATAAATATCCTTGTATTTTGATATATGTTTTTAATGGTAGCGCCGAGAATGTAAGGACTTGAACTGGAACCAAAAATTACTCTTGTAAATCGTAACTCAATTAATTTTATTTTCTTTAAGCGTTTATACCAAATTAATCTTTGTGCGTTTCTATCGGGTAAGAAGGTCAGTATTTCCTTTTCTGCATTAATGCATTCAATCTTGATGCAAAATTCCGGTATTGTTATTTATTCTAGCGTAACATTATATATATATTTCCACACGCTTGTTTACCGTTCCATATAGTTGTTCGATCGTTTTATGTTCCCTTCGTGTAGGTTTCAACTTCAGTTTTGTTACTAAGTTTATACATATATAAGAACTTCCAGCACCCGTATCCAACATTATCCTTGCTTTTTCATCATTTACTTTTGCAATTACTGTCGGGTGAACAGTTGTACTCGCATTAAATACCATTTTCATGGTTTCTTTTTTATTTCCCATTTTACTGTTCATTGATTGACAATTTGCCGCAGAATGTCCATAACCAATGTAGTTGTAACATAATCTTTTGTTTTTTAAAATCTCCTTGCGTCTAGAAACGTTTAACACTTTTATACAACTTTCGCATTTTGTGATATTGTAACCCACAGTAGATACATTCATTTTTACCAACACTTGTCATTAATTTATCATAATTACTACCATTGTGTTACTTGAATGCAGTGATTCGGTTTTTATAAGACCTTAACTGTACGTTAGTGTTCTTTTTATCGTATTTTATTTGTTCAATGTTGAAATCAGAGTTCAATGGATTTCTTTCTATCTATTTTTATAACTTTCCGACGAGTTGCTCCAGTCCCCATTCTTCCCATCCATCATCGTTTTGTGTGAGTATTTCACAAACCGGTCCGAGTTTATCCATTAATGAATATACAAATGATTGAGCAGTTTGTAGTTTGTGCATTGTTTTTAATGTTCGTACTGTTCTTGCAAGTTTATTGTAAAAATCGTGAACTTCTTTGATTTTGTACGTTTTGTGCAAAGCCGTCATTCCTTCAAGATCTTTAATCAACACTTTGTGAATCCGAATATCTTTTCCATAAGTGTTTTGTAATATACACTTTGCTTCTTTATATATTTCCATTGAGTGTGGTAAACCAAGTATGTCCTCTCTGGGTTTTCCTTCCACGAGTTCCATTAAGTAATTGAATTTGCTGATGCTTGATATGTTGGAGTTATCAACTTCTACCGTAAATTTATTCCAAAATTGCAATGTTTCTTTTATTTTTAGTTTCTTTAGGTACCATTCTTCTTCGTTTTGAAGTTTTCGCAATGACGTTTGTTCCGCTTCTTTTTGAATTGTTAGCTGCTGTTCCATAAATTATTTTTTATACTCGAATCTTTTAACGCATTCATTTTTGTTTATTATATCCAAATTGTTTACCATTTCGTTTTTAATTGCAGTTGCTGCTTAAACTTCCGTTATTGGTTTCAATACCCATTCTTCAACCGTAACGATGCTTTCGCCGTCATCCAGTATTTTTCTGGTCAGCTCATCTTTTGTCATTTCAAATCTTGTCAATAAATTTGTTATTTTGTCTAAAGCCAAGATTATGCTCGATTTGTCACTGCTTGTCGTGTTGCGTTCTTTGCATTTAATGTTTATATTCAACACGTTGACCCTCTGATAATTCGTTCTTGATTCATTTCGATTATTTGTAGGTACCGTTGGTCCTGGTAGAGGTCGCCACCTTTTAGTGTGGGTGATTATTAAACGTTTCCCAGTAACACTAATGAACTCACTCGTTTTTTTATAGTTGTTTTATTATCATATGACTGCGAATATATTATTTATAAAATCATCCTTTTTATATAAAATTCAGAACCACAAAATATTATGTTAATAACCTTAAATACATGTAATTACGTTGGAATAATTTTCCAATACCTTCACGAAGACCGCATCATTACAAATATATTAATGTTAATATTAAGATACAACTGCTAATTGTTTGTTAGTATCTTGGAAGACGTAATTCACAACATCTTTGCAGTGGTTTTCGAAATGGGAGACATTGTTCTTTAAAGAAAAATGTCTAGGAAAAAAAGACTTAATAAAAGTTTTCAATAAGAATAAAAGAAATTTTTAGACTGCAAGAGTCGTGATTGAATTTCGGTTATGAACAAAATGATCCGCTTTCAATCCATTTTGGTAGAAACACTTAGCGTTTTCAACTATATCATTTTTGATTACCAAAGTTTCAGATAAATATTTATGGAAACTTTTCTCAATTTCTTGAAAATTGTTTATTTTTTCTTTATAAATGCGTGTTTAACAAATTTATCACGCATCGTTAATCTGTGCTGGATTCTGTTACAGCAGGCTTCTTAAAAATCTTTTTTATGTTTGCAACGCTCGAATCGATTTCGACAATGTATCAAATGAAAAATGCATATTTTCATGCAAATTATAAACACAAACATTATGTGAAAATTTTAAACAGATTTTATATTGTGTGGGCGTATTTACATTCCTATTTACATTCCTACTGTATTCCATGGAATACAGTAGGAATGTAAATAAAAATTGTAAAATTTTTATAGCCAATTTTTCAGTTTGGGCTGAACAATTGGCTGTAATACTGCTCAGTAAGTAGTCGAGGCTGAACATTTTCTACTGATATTAATTATTTACAATAAAAATAAAAAATATCAAAAACTCAAAATGCTGCTAAATATTGTAAAACCAAAATGATTGCAACAAAATACAAAAAGAAATACATCATCTTGATATTTATTTAAACAATATTCTTTTTTCTCTGTTTATTTTTATATATTATCCCAACTGTTTATTTTTTATGTAGAATCTACTATTTAAAAATTTAGTTTCTTTAATCCTAAAAAAGTTTTCTTTAGCCGAATGCGTCGTTAAATTGTTTAACTTTGATGAAATAGTTGCGTATCCGAATTTTGTTAAAAAACAGGCAACCATCAAAAAAAATCCACGAAGTTTTCTTACTGAATTATGTTACTGAAAAAACTATTAGTTCAGTGACGCAACATTCAGTGACGAAACAAAAAATGGAGTTTAAATCATGTTTTAAAAACTTCGTTATTTTTTAATAAATTTGATTTATAATCAAGTGAAATTAGAATAAGAACAACGCTATCTTTCTGAACATAAAAATAAATGCGATTTTGATATATCTTTGATTTTTCTTAAATAACCTAAATTTAACTTTTTTCCTAAAAAAGTCTGTTTCGCCGAATACGTCATAAGTTTCCGGTTCTAAACTTTGATGAAATATTTGCGTATCCGAATCTTGTTTAAAAACAAAACTAGATCTGCAATTATTTCATAACTAATCATGTTGAAAAATTTTGCAGAACTGGAAACTCATTGCGCATTCGGTTAAAGCAGACTTTTTCAGGAGAAAAGAAACGAAATTTTTAAATTATAGATTCTAACATAAAAAATAAATTGTTAAAGTAATACTTAAAAATAAATAGCGAAAAAAGAAATATGTCTAAATAAATATTAAAAAAGTGTTTCTTTTCGTATTTACCTTTCTATTTGTCTAAATTAGGGGTGTGCTGAATCGGAAATTTTAAATTCCGGTCGGAACCGGATTTGCTAGAATTGTTGAAAAAATTCCGGCCGGAACGAGATTTATATTTATGTAGTTTTTTACCTTCACGATTGAAAGTGAAAGCTTGTACCTCTGCATCGTGGCTACATGGTATATATTTATAACCGACTCTCTTATAGCCTGCTACTACAAAGGAAGTGCTACATTGACTTTTGAAAAAAAAAGAAAAAAAAAAGGAAAATAATTTTTTTTTGATCCTTTGGAGGTTTTTGTAAATGCACATTAACGTTGATATTTTTTTTTAAAGTGAATCTTGTTTATTATTTGGGTTTTGCCAATTTTTTTTTTAATATTAAATTCAAAATTTTTATTATTCGTAATCTATACTTTTTTTTCAATACTGATAAAAATTTATATATAGTTTATATTATACAGTTTCGCACAATAGTTTGACTAAATATTTTTAAGTATCAAGTCAACATTTTAAAGTTAACTATTAATAGACTCACTAAAAACAAACTTTTTAAATACGCATTAATCAAAATTATGTAAATGGAAAAGAAACTTGAAAACTAGTGATCGACCAAAACAGAAAAAAAGCCGAAACCGAAATAAACCGAAATTTCGGATACTCAAATTTGGTGCCGAAACCGAAACCGAAATTTCGGTTAGTCAAAATTTATTTTATTAGAAAAATTTATTTAAAAATGCAATTTTATATATATATATATATATATATATATATATATATATTTTTTTTTTTTTTTACTCTTATTATGTTAAAATTAATTACATGCGTATCCCAAATTGAAATTTATTACATAAGTCGGCAATATAAGATAATAACGAAATTTAATAACTGGAAGATTTTCTGCAAAACAAAATTTTTTCGAGGTATTTTGTGAAAATTCTTAAAATATTTTGTGAAAATTCTAAAAACTAACTGTTTTTCTAAATTAGACAAATATCGGTTTTCGCAATGTTTCTCAACCGAAGTTTCGGTTTTTACCAAATTTTCGTTAAAAACCGAAATTTCAAAAATAGCGAAATCAAAATTTCGGTATCGGTTGAAACTTTTCGGTCAATCACTATAGAAAACAATAGAAACAAAGCGATGATAAAAATAAATAAGATAAAAAAATGCAACGACAGGACAGAAAATAAACCAACGGTACCGTAAACCGGTGTCACGTTAAATAAGTAGATCGTTAGATAAGTATACAAAATGATATTCTGCGCATGCGTTAGTTTACGGATACTTATTTAACGTATTAAGTCACGTTAAATAAGTAGATCGTTAAATAAGTAGACAAACTGAACAATCGAGGCATTTTGCTAACCCAGACGAACAAATTAAAAAAAAAAACATACGTTAACCGAACTAAAAGCATTTCCTTTGCCATGCGAATTGTTATTACTAAAGGGCATTTTTATAGTGATAATTTACTACTTTTAATAATATTTAACTCACGACGTATATTCTAATCGCAATTTATATCTTTATAGTATAGTATGACAAGAAACATATTTTTAAGAAAAAGCTTTTTGATAGGCCATTCACCCGTATTAATGATATCAAATAAAATAGTCATCTCACAAGGAAGTTTATTGTATTCCTAAATAATTTAACTGTGCATTTTAGCAAAATGTTTTACGTTAAATTTTTTATCCTTAACCCTTAAACTTAATGATTGTAAAATTTGTAATTGTTACTTGATTCTACGCAGATAAATAGTAAGGACAGCATTCTGATGTTATCCCAGAAAAAAGAAAAGAAGAGAATTATTAATTCGTGTCTAGCCTTTTTTTGTGTGTTAATTTACCTCCTCAAAGCCGAAAAAGACACTACAGTCAAGGAGGCTGCTTTAGTTGTTGTTACAACCCTCTCTCAACTCTATAACTTCGAAACACCAACCACGACGATCAAGATCGCTACGCGGAGAAACAAGTTGAGTGCGGTACTGCCAGGGACGTGGTGGCGATCGAACTCAGAACACTTTTTGATTATGAGGCGAGCGCTCTACCACTACACCACTACTGTACTACCGTTGAATAACAACCTAGTCGGGTATTATTCGACGATTTTAGCGATCTTAATGTATGCATAGCGCAATAATAATAAAATGTGACTTAGTTTACTATTTCTTACTATGAGAATGTTTTAAATACAAACGATATTAAAGAAACGACACACTTCATGCTACACTAAAACTTTATTTGGAAAATAAAATCAATATAATAATATCCTTACACATCAATGAGAAAAATAATATCCTTACACAATATAAATAGCAAAATAAAACAACATGGTTTTTAAGTCCTTTTGAAAAAATTTAACTTGGTTGAAACTTGGGCATTTTCGGAAGAAATTCGATTTTTCCACATTGAATTACAAGCCTACATAGAATAGAAAATTAGTATAATATAAATAGTATCATAAAATCACAACGAATAAATAAAATAATTATAAAAATGCTTTTGTGCCAGAAGAGTACTTAATAAATGCATTGATTAATGTATGTCAATAAATTGATTTACAAAATGAACTCTAATTGAAGGATTTGAATTTTTAAATCAAATAAATGTTAAAACAGCCATATCTTTGATGGGCGGACATAAGAGTATAACTGCAAAAGTGTAACTTTTCAGGAGAGCAAAAAAACATTATTATGAACCCAATTATTTTGCTACAGAAGCCATATTTTGAGAAATGGGTTATTACTTTTATTCTGTTTGAACCGAATGGTGTAACTATACTGTTAAAACCATTGATGCCGGCATACACAAGACACATTTTCTCATATAAATCGTTAAATGGTCAAAAATGCAGTTATACTCTTATGTCCGCCCATCAAAGATATATCAATGCCAGAATAGTCTATACTTTCACAATATTCTATAAAAAATTGATCAAATATCTCATTATAATTAAAAATTACATAGCCATATTTTTAAATACTACTTTTGGTGTAGTTGTAATAGTAGCTATAATCAACTGCAACTGCAACAAAATGTATGTAAATAAAGAACTGACTTAAATAACTGTACCTATTGACTATATCTTATATCAATAACCCCAGTTGAATAACTGATGACAGTAAGAAAAAAACAACTACAAAGTGAGCAAAACAAATCATCATGTCAATAACAAAATAAAGAACAAACAATAGTTGACCTAAATTAGCCAATTGTATAACTTTAGACATCTATAAGACACTTACAAAAATAAATTAAGTAATGAATTTTTTAAATATTAACTGGAACATAAGGTACATAAACAAATCAACAATAAAAAACAAAAAAACATATTTATGTATATTGATCGAATTTAAATATTCAAATATGTCATAAAAACAAAAACAGTAGAAATAACAGGATATATTCACAACATTGATAGTACTAAAGACAAACTGTTTATGACAGTATAACACAGTAACAAAAGGAAACATCTCTAATTTACCATTCTCAATACATTTCAGGTAATGCTACCGCATGTCATTATCTTTTTATATAACTAAACTTAGGTTGATACTGCTACACAAAACCATTGCATTTCTTTCTAAGAAAAAATCACAATCATTTTCATGTGCAACTCTATGCACTAACAATGGCACATCACCTTTACTTAAACTATTAAAGAGTGAATCATAAAACTAAACACACTTCCAATGTAAAACAACATCAGGACACATTACTTAGAAACACCCAATATGATTTTCTAACATTAATCGTTTGCACTGTAACTTTCTGAAAGACCACATGAATTAAAACAACTAAAAATGCAAAAAATCTAGATATTTTAAACTTGGAAACCCAAACATTTTAGAAAACTGATATAAAAAAAAACTTTGTGCTATATCAATCAAGGTATCATCAAGCCAGCAAGGTGAGTCTCTTAAAATATCTAAGGCCTTGTCTTTAGACTGTATTGACAAACTTTAAAGAAAACTTTAGAAAAATTTGAACTTTGACAGCCCCTTTTTACAACGATACTATCATTAACAAATAGCTTTTTTCAAACCTTTACCGCTACCAGTTTACTCTGAACCTTTTTCTCATTGATTGGTTTAAGGAAAATAAGCAGACTTTATCAAATAATCTAAAATTTTAGAGTTTTTTGAAGAGTACCAAAAATCTATAAAATAAAGTAGTTGCATAAATTGTTAATTTTTCAATATATTTACTTCAATTATCAGTAATTGTAATAATATATTTTTTTCAAGTTTTATTAAGGCAAGAGGTCCAATAAGGTCTAAGGGAAGTTTGTGTACCTATAGCCAGATTTTTTTAGTGCCCAAATTCAAGTCCCCAGACTTGTCTAAAGAAGGCAAAACTGATACGATCAGATCTCTATACTAATTACTTTGTATTAGTATAAGTATATTGACTTATACTAATAAAATTCCATCAAGTAAAAGGGTTTAAAAATTAGTAACCCTAGGTACAATAAGCTTTTTTTAAACTGTACCTAGGGTCACTTTCTGAAAATTAGATTCAAATCCATAATAAATTTACAGTTAATTTGGTCTTAGATTGTTTTCAATAAGTATTTCTAGTAATACTTAATTGCAACTCTTAAATACATAACAAAATTGACTAATAATTCTGAGCAAAATCGACAAATAAGTCAATGCATAAAATGGAAGTTCTAAAACAACTGTGAGTTTTGAGATGCTGAGACATAGTATAAAATTAACTTCAGAAACATAAAATAATATAAAATATACAATAATAATAAACTCTTAATCATAAATTATATAAAAGTTTAACTTAAATAGTGGGTTATATATACACATACCACAAAGCTGACACTTTTTTATTATAATAACTTATTATTCCATCAGAGACTGCTAAACATCTTCAACAGAGTAATTATAGACTCGCATTTTAATTATATAATTTAAAAAAATTTTAAAACATGATTATTTTTGTTTTTTGAGTTTATACCTAACGGAAACAAGACTACTTATTTAACGATAGATTTAACCTACCTAACGGAAGCTTTGCGCTGTATCTGCGCAGGCGTTACGCTTGCGCAGAACTGACTGTCTACTTATTTAACGCGACACCGGGGTAACTTTGGCCAGCGGGGTAACTTTTAGCCAGCGGGGTAACTTTGGCCATTTTTAAAAATTTTAACTAAACATCTGTTACTTTTTAACAGTTAAGTAACGTTTTACTATTTTTGTTTTATTTGTAAATGCAATCTTTCTTGCTTAAATTTTGATATGAAGTTTGTTGCAAATGCTCTTTACTATAAGTGAAAAAGAATGAAAACTACATCTTGGTAAAACACAATCAAAAACTGTAAAACAGAATGTTGTCTGGGCGAAGATAAAAATGATAGCATACAACTCAGTTTTACTTCTGTTTTAAAGACAAAAGTTCAAATAAAATTAAGTGAAAAGTTTTTGGCTCAAGTAACAACATTCTGGTTTTTTTACAGGGTGGTCAAAGTTACCCCGTAGGTTTATACTCTTTTGGGGTAACTTTGGCCATGTAAATAATATTCATTTTAAAGTAGTTTGATCGTTATTTATTCTAACTATAATATTTTTTGAAGCATGTTATCCGAATTGTTTATTTTGAAAAACAGTTTTTAGCATAAATGTATTTTAGGATTATTAAAAAAGTATATTTTCTTGTTAAACTGTTGTTGTTGTTGCTAAATCATAATTTTGTTAACTTTATAAAAAAATTAAAATTTAGAGAATCTTATTTTTAAATTCAATTGCAATTTAATAAAATTATATTATAGTTTAATAAATTACTACATTGCAGTTTGCTTGTGTTGTTTATATTCACTTTTGTTTAAAGCATAATGCCTCGTAAATATAACAAGCATAGTGTTGGAAAACGTGCATACAACACTTGTTCTAATACCATTCTTTTGAAAGAGTGTATGGGTGCAATTAATGAAGGTATGTCTATTCGTCAAGCCTCAAAAAGGTACATAATAAAATGAAGTCAAAGCATAAAAAATGTATTGGTGCACCAACCATTTTTACTTATGATGAGGAGCATTTATTTTCATCTAGAATCAAGGTCATGTGTGATTGGGGATTTCCATTAAATAAACTTGATGTTAAAATGTTAGTAGCTGGTTATTTAAAATCGCAAAATCGTACTGTAAAAATATTTAAAAACAATATTCCTGGTGATGATTGGGTCTCAAGTTTTATGAAACGTTCACAGTTTCCACCTTGTAACATTTGGAATTATGATGAAACAAATTTGCGTGATGACCCTGGAAATAAAAAAGTTGTTATGAAACGTGGAACTAAGTACCCCGAGAGAATAATGAATAGCAGTAAAGCTTGTTTCTCTGTAATGTTTTGTGGAAATGGTGTTGGAGAAATTCTTCCACCATACACAGTTTTTAAAAGCACACATTTATACGATTTATGGATAAAACATGGTCCCAAAAATTCTCGCTTTAATAGAACCCAATCTGGCTGGTTTGATGAAGTTACTTTTGAGGATTGGTTTTTTCGAAATTATTGCCATGCATTAAGAAACAAACTGGAAAAAAAGCATTAATAGGTGACAATCTCTCCTCCCATTTAAGTTATAAAGTTATTCATTCTTGTGAAAAATATAACATTAGATTCATATGCCTTCTGCCCAATTCAACCCATTTACTCTTGATGTTGCATTATTTGCACCATTAAAAAAAGCCTGGAGAAGTATACATCTGGGTTGGAAACTTACTTCTCGTGGTAAAAAATTTGCAACGTTACCAAAAGAAGATTTCTCTAAGTTGCTGAATGATTTAATGACATCCATTAATGAATGTTCGAGAAAAAATTTAATCAGTGGATTTAGAGCTTGTGGTTTGGTGCCATTTAATCCTAATGTTGTGTATATCAAATTACCAAGTGAAAACGCCTTAAGTCCTCGCAAAGCTTTAGACCAGAGCCTTTTAGACATATTAAATGAGAAAAAAATGAAGGTGGTGATAAGAAATATGTTACACAAAGTAAAAATAAGAATAAAAAAAATATATCCAAAAAAAGGCTTAAAATTGAAACAGGAAAATCAATTTCTGTAGAATACAATAGTGAAACAGAAACAGCATCTGAAGGTGAATCAGGCTCTATTGAATTTATGATAGATTACTGAAGAGATGCCTAAATTTTTCTTAAAAAAACAGAGTTTATGTTACAAATTGTTTGTTTATGTTACAAATTGTTTGTGTTACAAATTGTCGCAATTTGTGTTACAAGTTGTGTTATACAAGTTTTGTTATAAATTGAAATAAGTTGTGTTACAAAGAGTTTATGTTACAAATTGTTTGTACTCTCTTATTTTTTGCTTTTTCTGACATTTAATAAAAAAATAATTAAAAAAAAAATTTTTTTAGCTAATATGTTTCTTTAATACTGTTTATATTTATTTTTATTGTCCCTTTTTTAATTTCTTGACATTTTTAGGTATCCCTTTTTGAAATAAAAGCTACTGTAAGTTTAAATTACATTAAATGTGGTTAATAACACTTAATTTACATCCGGTGCTAAAAAAACAATTTACTATGACAAAGTTACCCCATTGCCGGGTAACATTGACCACCTCATTATTTCCATAAAATCTTAGATTTGGTGAGTATAATTAAAACGCCATTTTACTAATTAAATGATATTAGTAATGCACAACTTTTAGCATCAAAATAGTTTTGGGAAAATATTCCTTTTTTTCAAAAAGTTATCTTCTTTATCAAAATTGGTACAAAGTTACCCCGGTTTATGGTAACACGAATTTTTTAAAAAGTGTTTTTTTGTTTTTGTTTTTTTTTCCCTTTCATTTAGCCGTACAAATATTTACAAGTTCCGTGTTTTATAATATATATGTAAAAATGGCAAGGACGAGAAGAAGACAGATTTGTCTTATCACCAAGTCCCTTGTTTTTTCTGGACATTTATATAAATACGTTGTAACTAAAATTAAAAATGAGAGAAAAAAGCAAAATGTTTCAAAGAAGTTTATATAAGATGCAAAATAGTTAAAGTCTTTCAAAGTTGTTTTTAATAAAAGTTAAGGAAGTAATTTATTCTCAATAACATGAAGATTAACTTACGGTCATGCAATGCTATATATATTCATACTAGCTGGAGTTACCCGGCGTTGCCCGGGCCAATATTTAAACTGGCTTACCTGATATCTGTACACAAAAATGGTCCCCCCTGACCTCGGGGTACGGGGTCAAAACCCAGCTAAGAACCTTCTCCCCCTCGAGGACTACCCCCATGCCAAATTTCATCGAGATCGGTCCGGCGGTTTGGATTTCTATAGAGAACAAACAATTTTTTAGCCCCCCTGACCCCGGGGTCAAAACCCAGCTAAGAACCTTCTCCCCCTCGAGGACTAATCCATGCCAAATTTCATCGAGATCGGTCCGGCGGTTTGGATTTCTATAGAGAACAAACAAACACACACACATTGCCCTTTATATATATAAAAAATTTCAAAGTTATTCATTAAAATAAAATTTTAATAAATCATTCAAGAAAACCAAAACCAACAGCTAAAAAAGAAAACATAAAAAAAGGAAAGTATAAAAGTTAATTTATAATCAGAAGGTACTATATATACACATATATAAAATATACACATATACGTATATATATATATATATATATATATATATATATATATATATATATATATATATATATATATATATATATTTATATATATATATATATATATATATATATATATATATATATATATATATATATATATATATAAATATACACATACATACACACATATATACATATACACATACATACATGCATACATACATACACACATACACATTTTTACATACTCACACATATACATACCCATACACATATACACACATATTCATATATACATATATATGTATATACACATATATACACATACATACATACGCATACACATATATACATACACACACATACACATACATTCACACATACAGATATACATACATTCATACATATACACACACACACACATACATACATACATACATACATACATACATACATACATACATACATACATACATACATACATACATACATACATACATACATACATACATACATACACACACATAAACAGATACACATGTATGTACACATGTATATATATGTACACATGCGCATGTACACATATACACATATACATACATGCGCACGTAAATGCTGTAAATCTATATAATTACTTTTTCATAATATAATTGAATATAATGTATTTAATTAAAGACTTTAGGCCCGTCCAGACAAAAAAAGCATGCACTAATAGATAATTTTCAAATATAACTTTTTTATAGGTAGATATAAAAATAATTCTCTGTTTTTTAATTATTTAAAAGTAATAGTTTTAGCTTTTGTTTAAACTGTTCAAGAGTTTTAAGTCTTTTAATATCATTACTAATTATCTTATTCCATACATTAGGCCCTCTAATAGTTATTGAGAACTTGGTTGACTCATATATAGTTTTGGGTTGTACAAAGTTGTTACTTGAATATTTAGTCATGTATTTGTGTTGAATTTTATTAAATAATGGTTTGAAGATATTTGGTATTGTATTATTATTAGTTTTATACATAAAAATTAGCAGATGATATATATTTATTTGGTACAAATTTGATATTTCTAGATTGTTGAACAATGGTCCAGAATGTTAGAAGCGGTGTGCATTTGATAATAATCTAATTGCATGTTTTTGTTGGTAAACAGCTTTTTTGTCTTTGTCTTATTGGTGCTGCACCAGGCAATGTTTGCATAATTCAGGTAGGAGTGAATAAATTAGTAATATATTATATAATATAAAATTTTATTTTCAATCATGTTTATGTGGTCTTTCCAATTTATGTTTTCATCTAGAATTACACTTTGAAATTTTATTGTACATTCTCTTTTTACGATGTATTCTCCAATAATATGTTTTGGAAGCTGGGTTTTATCTTTTTTATGGAGGCGATGAAAAATAGTATAATTAGTTTTAGTTAAATTAATTGTAAGTTTATTCATATTTAACCATTCGGTTAGTTTTAGAAGTTCGATGTTGACCGTTTTAAATAATGTTGTCATATCACTGTGAGAATAAAATAAACTTGTATCATCAGCAAATAAAATAGAATCTAGAATATTAGAAGCTTTGCTTAAATCATTAATATAGATTAAAAATAAAAGTGGTCCTAATATAGATCCTTGAGGAACGTCGCAAGTAATTGACTTATTGTTAGTTTTTTCATTCCCGAATGAAATATATTGTTTTCTATTAGATAAGTAGCTTTTAAACCAAGCTATGATTTTATTTTTGATTCCGTAGTTTTCTTATTTTTTAATTAAAATACTATGATCAACAGTGTCGAACGCCTTACTAAGATCTATGAAAACACCTAAAGTGAACTTGTTTTTGTCAAAACCTTGAAAAATAATCTGAATAAGATGAAGAATTGCATGATCAGTAGATTGCCCTGTTTTGAAGCTAAGTTGTTTGTTATAAAGAATATTATTTTTTTCTAAAAATAAGTATAATTTGTTATACATAATGCGTTCTAGTATTTTCGAGAAGCATGGAAGAATGGAAATAGGTCTATAGTTAGAAATATTAGTATTATCTCCAGACTTGAAAAGGTAAAAAAAAAGAAAAAAAGAAAGTGTTATATGTACAGTTTTACATTTCCTGGCACAAATGGCACACGTGAATTTATAAAATTTTCATAAAAAACAAAAAAAAAGAGAAATTTAAAAGGTGATTTAGAACCTAAGAAAGTATTTGCGTCGCACTTGATTTATTTTTAAGTACCAAACATCCTTAAAAACAAAACGCCGGGTCAAACGAATAAAAACAACACTAAGTCGAAAAAAATATCTTTTAAAAATGTTATGTTATGAAATAAAGAATATAGGGGAGAGAAGGGTATTGGCGAACACCTAAGCGGGAATGCAAATTAAAGACACCAGTTATACAAAATTGATATTTATAATCATATTTATTGCTTATCAATTAGTTTAAGTATTCAGTCACAAACCCTCAAAAGCAACTTTTTAAAATCTTATTGTAAAATAAAAATCTTTGGCAAAAATAAAACCATTGGTGTTCGGAATTACCCTACCTACGTGGGGTAATTCCGAACACATCGGGGGGCAATCACAAACACTGTTGTGTAATAACGAATAAAATGCTAATTGTAATAATTAAGTCTAAAAATTATATTATGCAACAACAACAACAAAAAGAGTGGCTTTATTTTCATAAAAGCTACAATAGAGTGTTACTAAAGATAAAAATGCATAAAATTATCAGAAAAAGCTAAAATCAAATTATAGTAAATAACATCCGCAGTTTCATTACACTACTGCACGTTTGGAACTGAGTATAGGATCCCTTCTCAGCAGGGATCCTATACTCAGTTAAATAATTTAAATTTTAATAAAATAATACATTTTAACATAACATAACATTTTTATTTACTTATGTTTTAAAAATATTAAAAGGACACTGATGTATTTACCATACTCTACGAAGTATTTATGGTATACAAAAAAGATACAGAAAAGAAAAAAAAGTTCGCAATCTTAAGGTTCCAAGAATCGGAAATAAAATTGGAAATAAAGTTGAAATGCAAAAAGAAAAAATAAGGTAGTTAAATTATAGTTAAGTCAACTAGAATTAGTTTTAGAATAGATTAAATGAAAAAAAGGTAAAAAAAAGTTTTGCAATTTTCGAAAATGGTGAATATCTATCATTACCAGTAACAGATTGCATTGCAGTTGTACCATTTATGCAACAACCTGGAACCTGAAATAACTATACCTCACCTAATGCTTTGAAATCTTACTCAAAAATATCTGCTTGGAAAAGAACGCTAAAAGTAGATTATTAAAAACAACCATCTTGACTGATACGCCATTTAGTAAACAAATTCGTTTATCTACAAAATTGAATACCCAAAAGCAAACTAACTAAAAAAAAAGGTCACCTTAGAAAAAGAGAGAAATAAAAAACTACTTGCTAAGGAATAAAAAAAAAATTAAATCAAGCAGTAATAAAAACAAAATTGGTATTTCTTACATAAGATCAAACTGACATAAATTAGAAATGATAGTACCCCAGTTGGAGTAATATGATCTTCATTGATTATTATCTGATTCTCCAGATCTTTACATTAATCTTTGGCAAGGGTTATTTTAAAGTTGAAGTATAACCTGTTTATAAAAAAATAGTCTATTAAAATACCTATATATTATAAAATCCAGATTGTTAAAGATGGTTTGTGTCACTCTCCTTAGGTCAAACTTAGAATATTCTCATAGAGGAAAGTAATTGCTACTACTTTGAGTTTCAGCTCATGTGGTGGTAATCCAGACATACTGATTGAATTGAGAAGTTCAGTAGAAAAGTTAGCAATTTCTTTAATATCTTCGAATTTGAATAATTAAAATTAAATCAATTTAAAACTATTTTTCGCATTAACTCGAGAACTGATTTTTGTGAAAATTGTTGTCAAGTTGTTTACGTAAAAAATTAAAAACTCTTTCTTTTAATTATATACGTAAAAAATTAAAAACTGGTGGGCTAAGAGACTTTTGGGTTTTATGTTGTGTCACTCAAATGTCACGTAACTCAAATGAAACCTTTTTTATTCTTGAGTTTTTGTCTTATAACAATAGAAAAGAGTTTTTTTTTTAAACCCAAACAAAGTGCTAAAAGTCATAATTGGAGCAAAAAGGTAAACCAATTTTTTTTTTTTTTTTTTTTGTTCTTTATATTTATCCAAAATAAATTTTACAACAAAAGAATGAATAAAGTTTTGTTTTCTTTACTCAATGAGAACTTCTCTCTTACAAAATTATAATCACTATTATACTAAATTACATACCTCAAATATTACAATTACAACCCACATACACATATTTACAATTTCACATTAACCATATAAACACCTTAGCAATTACATAAAAAACCGTACAAACATATTAACAGCAATTATCAAATATATACACACTTTAATTACAAACCACTTAACGTCACGAAACACTTTTACTTTTAACCTTATATAACTACACTCCTCTTTGACCCTTAAGGGTCATATAAACAGTAATCAATATATTTTTTCGGCATGCATTGCTCTCGAGCACTTCTTTGCAAAGGCATCTCCGTTTCTTGGAGACTATCTTCGACCTCGATGTCCACTTTATTCACGTCATCAGTTCCTTCAACTTGGTCCTCATTGATTTCAACAATGTCTTTGCAATTATTGCCCTTACCTCTTTCCACATCCGGAATAAAGCATAAGGGCTAACTTTACATCGAGATCTAATATGTTTCACGTGGGGCGGAACCCCATTCACTTCAAAAACTTGTTCCGACACGTCTTTGGTTTCTGTCGCTGGCTTCCACTTGGTACGGCACTTTGTATTGGGTGGTTTCAACCAAACTTTATCACCTGCTCCAAATATTTTTTTTTGTGCTTTTGTTTACCAGATGATTTCTTTTTCTTAATTCCTTGTTACCAATTCGATAACTATATATTTTCTCCATTGGTCGTTCGTCATTTTTATCGACAGCAACATTGTACCAATATACTGCTTCTGGTATTGATATTTTAGATCGTTCTGCTATTCTTTTTATTGTGAGATGGTTTCTTTCCAGCGTTCCGTTCCTCTCAGGGTAATAAGCGACCCAAAACGTGATACGCACTCCCCAACTGTCAAAGAAACTCTTCATTTCTTCAGTCTTAAACAATGCCTTATTATTAGTTAATATTTCAGATGGCGCGTAATATCAATCGAGTCCTTTGTTGCTCGAAATTATGATGATAAAACATAACATCAATCGGGTCCTTTGTTGCTCGAAGTTGTGATGATAAAAACTCGGGCAATCCCACAACAAATGTCAAACGTACTGTCTCTTCAGACAATTTCGCAAGATAAGCAAATCGTTTCAAATCATCAAAAAACACATCAACTCTCCATCATGTAACTTTCGTTTTGTGAAAAGTTCATATGCACTGTAAACATCCAATGAGAACACTGTTAGCAGCACTTGTTTGATTTCTATTGCATTTTGCTTATCTTCAATGGTTAAAGCGTCATAAACCGAATACACAGTTTTTCTAAGAAGAATTAGAAAAAATAGCTCCAGCTTTATGCTCTGCATTTCAGCTATTACTTTGGTTCTTTGCATCCACACCGTAGCATCTGAATTTCCATCATACGTTTCAAACATATCAAATAATTTAATACTTGAATTCATGGTCCGGTTAGCTTGTAGTTTTCTCGCAGAAATATAGCATTAAGTCAAGATGTTTTTTTTTCTTTACTCAATGAGAACTTCTCTCTTACAAAGTTATAATCATATTTTATACTAAATCACATACCTCAAATATTACCATTACAACCCAGATAAACATATTTACAATTTCATATTAACCATATAAACACATTAGCAATTACATACAAAACCGTACAAACATATTAACAACAATTATCAAATATTTTTTGCACTGCATGCAAATACACCTACATACAAATAAACATACATATCACTAAGACACATACATAATATATCAATATAAACTTATCTTATTAAAATTGAGCTCTTGGAGATTTATTATGGAACCATACAATACAAAACAGCGCCTTAAAATTATCGAGTTTTTCTATTCTTGTAAACGATCAATTGTTTTGACGCAGCGTAAATATTGGCAACATTTTAATTCCAGAACAGCTCCCACAGCCTTCATGATTAGGAGTTTGGTTGATCGTTTTGAGAAACTGGGTTCAGTGGCCGACCGTCCTGGATGAGGTGCCCATCGAAATATTTGCACTGAAGATAACGTGGAAACTGTGCGGCAGATGATCCATCTGTCTCAACTCGCCGTTGTTCCAGCCAATTGGCATTTCCAGAACAACAGTGCGTAGAATTTTAAATTGGATTTTAAGATGTATACATACAAAATTCAAATTGTGCAAACACTACTATCGCAAGATCACCATCAACGACTACAATACGCTATTCGTTTTACACAATTAGCCACACAAATTGATTTTTTAAATAATGTTTTGATGTTAGATGAAACGCATTACCATTTAAATGATTATGTCAACAAACAAACTGTAGATTTTTGGGCTCTGAAAATCCGAGAGCAACACACTGGCATCAATTGCAACCATCTAAATGTACTGTTTGGTGCGGTGTTATGGCCACTAGAATTATCGGCCCATATTTCTTCGAAAATGAGAATGGAAAAAAATCAGATTTCCCTTGGCCACCTCGTTCGCCAGATTTGACTGCGCCCGACTATTTTTTTATGAGGATATTTAAAAGACAAAGTGAATGTTAATAAACCAGAGACTATTTGACAGCTGAAGCAAAATATTCGAGACGAAATACTTCAACCAGAAACATTATGTGGTGTAATGGAAAACGCGTTAAAAAGGGCCAATTTCCGTATCGAGAAAAATGGTGGACATTTGTCTGATGTCATATTTCACTCATAATTTCTATAGGATATATTTAATGTATAAAATAAGTTAACCAAAATAAATGATTATTGCAAAAGTTATCCATGTTTAACATTAGTAGGTCTTCTTTGACCCACCCTGTACATAACAAAATTTGAATGTACAAAGTAAATATTTATATATATAATTAAGATGTAAAAACTCGTTAGTAGGGTATTGCGATATCACTAGCGAACTATTGAAGTATCAAAAAACAACGAACTATCGGTAGTAATGATGTTGAAAGTGCAATATCAAAAAACTCAATTTCAATATCGAGTGTTTGAAAGTCAAAATATTTCTTCCAACAATGAAAATTGTTTCCATCACTACCGAAGTCCCTTTTGCCACTACCGAATTCAATATAAAAAAAAAAAAAAAAAAAATGCGTTTAAGAAAAATCAACTTTCTATAAATCGATTATCTCTCCAATTCGAACTTTTATTTTCCCCATAAAATTCGAATTAGAGACATTTCACTGTATTAAGTAAATTTCATAAACTAATTAATTTTTAATTATTTTTATGGTTTAATTTTTTTTTTTTTGCAGAGGTTATTTCTTTTAAAAATAAAATTTACAGGTCTGTCTAAAAAAATTAATTGTGAGAATAACATTGTTTTATTGTTTTGAAGATAGTGACACCTTAAGAGTTGATAATTGCTATTGATATTTTCCCGATTAAGTGGAGCATTTGTAAAGTTAATGGGTTTAAATACTGTAAATAGCAAGTTCTTTTAATTCTTTGTTTTAAGCATTGGTTAAAATTCTTCACAAAAAAAAATAGTCAAACGAGTTTTTATGATATTGAATGCATTTTTTTAAATTCATTGTTTGTATTTCTCACATGTGTTGGAGACTTAAGTTTGAACTATATTTATTTTTATTAATAAAATATTAAAAAAAAAAAAAATGTAATTTTGATCAAGCCTTGATACATATTTTGTCTCTGGGAAATAAAAATCAATTTAAAAATGTTAATTTTTTTTGAAAAGTTTCAAAAGGGTGAGTATTGTAAAAAATATGAACAATCATTTAAGATAATATATTTTAGGTGGGCTAATCAAAAGAGGTATTTGGTTCTTTTGATAGTGGCGATAATTTAAGTTTATACTATCAAACACTTTCAAAAGATACCGTTCAATACCGAGCTTTTGAAAGTGTTGATTTTTAAAAAACTTACTTTCAATTTCAATATCATAACTAGTGAACGGAAACTTTCGGCTTCGGCCGAAACCGAAACCGAAATTTCTGCTTCAATAATTTTTTTACTTTTCCTGTTTCGACCGAAGTTTCGGTTCAAACCGCAACCGAAATGGGTCGAAACTTTTATAAGATTTTTTTTTAAGTTTTAATTTAGAGTGGGATCATGACGGTTTCCTAATTGTAATCGTTTGTTAGTAAATCAATTTTTAATTATAACAATTGTAGAAATTTGAATTGAAATCACGTTACATAATAGTTTTAAATTACTATTCTCAAAATCATTCTTAAAATGAATTAACATTTAAGTAAAGCAACCCAAACCAATAGTTTCATCAAAAGTTTCTCAGTACTAAATTTTACAATGGAAAATAATCGATAAAAAACTGGTTTAAGGAATCATTTTACCGTGACAGGTAGTGATTTCAAACACGGAACTTGCAATATCTGCAATTTGAAAGTATCTCGTGGATCACACAAGCTAAAATTTCAATCACTTAGCGGACTTTCATCACATTTAAGAAGTCATTTACTCTAAAAAATCTCCTAACTGAAAAAGCAATACTCACAACTTCCGGCAGTCCTGAAAATATACCAACTTCAGATCAAGTTGAGCCTATTACAATTAAAAAAAGAACAATACCCTTATTTGACACCAGAACAAAACAACAGAGGGCTGAAATGTTGCAATTTGCAATGCATGGTTGGGTTGACAAAATCTCAAAAAGTGATTCAAACTCCGAAGAAGGTCTGAAGTTTCATAGATTTATATTAGAAAACAACATTAAAAGCAAAGTTTGGTTTGGCAAAAGTAGCAAAGAGATTCCTACGACCTCGACCAACAAAAACATGAACAAAAAAACGTATTCCGCAGAGAAAATACTTCAATTATTACCTTTAATTATTGAAATTATAGTTTTTATCAAACTATGTTTCATGGTGATTGCTTAGATATATGTAAAATAGTTTTTTTTGCTTTAATTCGGTGATCATAAAAGGTTCAGGGATTTTAAACATTCTTTTTCAAATTTCGGCCGAAATTTCGGTTTCGGCTACTGAACCGAAATTTTGGTACTTTCGGTTTCGGCTCAAATTTCGGTTTCGGTCGATCACTAATCATAACTTCGGTAGTGACTGGTTATTAATACCGACCAGAATATAATACCGGCTTTTCTCACTACCGTAATCCCTTACTCGTTAGTATAAAATATATAATATGTCCCTAAAATAATATATCTATGCGTCCAAGTAATTATCACAAAAACAAATGTTAATAAAATAAAGTAAATGTATATAAGTTAAGATAAAAGATTTCTTAAGAGTATTAGTAATAAAACAAATTCAAACTTAAAAGTATATAAGAATGTTTTTAATAAGGAAAAGAATTTTTTTTAATTTTCATTTAAATAAGAAAAATTTCCATTCTTGAGAAAAATCAAAATGTTTTAATACTACTTTGTTCCATAAAAATGCTCCTCTAAATGAAATACAAAACTAATCAAATTAGTCTTGAAAACTGATTGAAAAATAAATAAAACTGAGGGGTATTAAACCATTTAAGCATTTTAGATGCGCGATACAAAATTTTTTTTTTGAAATAAAAACATTTGTCCTATAAAAATAGAAAAGAATGTTTACAGAATCGGAAAAAAAAGTTATAAGGGTTACAAATGGGGCAAAGGTTAAAAATCAGGGGGTCTAAGCTCAATTAATCATTTTGGATACCCATTCAAAAAATATATATAACTTTAATTTCAAATAATAAAAAAAAGTTTAATGCAATAAAAATGTTCAAAAATTCTGTTGAATTATCTGCCATATTATTATATGGCAGATAATTCAACAGAATTTGAATACTTTTTTATCCTTCTTTAGAGCATTATGTAAAAGGAAACACGAAATAAAACTCTTCTTCCAATAAAAGTACAAATAAAATACGATATATACAAATAAAAATACAAATAAAAGTACGAAACAAAACTCTTCTTCCAATAAAAGCAACAGAGGCGCTCTTGATGTTGATTATACTTTTCCACTTGTTTAAATTTTTTCCATGTAGGTTTGAATTTAGAATGAAGCCTTCATACTGTTCAGCAAACTGACTCTAAACAGTTTAGAAAATTTGGTTGATAGAAATCTTGGGTAAATAGAAAGAAGTTTTTTAATTTAGCAAATGCTAATTTATACTCAGTTGCAAGAGTTTGACTTAAACAAGAGTCTTTATCTATAGCTCATACGCTGAACAATAGGTTTAAGTTGAGAAAACTGAGAAGTAAAGGCGTATTAAAAGGTTTCTATCTACCAAAGACAGTTTGCTAAACAGACCTTATTCTCAATTAAAACCTACATGGAATATATTTTGCCCGATTCTAACGATTCAGGGCTTTTCCTATTGTTACAAAACATATCTTCTTGAAAAAAAAAGGTTTGGTTTGAGTGAAACGACTAGAATCACTCAAATTACATGTTGCATTGAAATTCATTATAATGTTAACAATTAATACAAAATTTTACATAGTTGTCTAAAAATAACTTAAATTATTTTTTAAACAACAGGTTACTGAGCCAACTCTTAACCAACCTTACTAAACGTACAGAAAGTTTAGTAACGTCGGTTCAGTAACTCCGTTCAGTAACATTATCCAGATTAAATTCAATAAATTGCAGAAAAATTTAATGTCTTTTTCATAAATATAGGGAAACAACTACCCGGTGCAATTCCTGAGGGAAAAGAATCATTTGAATCTTTCTCGAAAAAATCAGATTCCTTCATGGATGAATCGGAGCTTTCAGATGATGAACTTTGGCAAGCGATTAGTAGGCTGAAAACAAATAAGAGTGCAGGACTGGATGAAAATAACCCTAATGTTGTAAAAGCAGTCTCATATATTATAGAGAAACCTCTTTTCATAATTTTTACTCTTTTTCTAAAAGACGACATTTTTCCTGACCAAATTAGCAAAAATAATTCCGATATACAAAAGCGGTGATGATTCGATTAAATCTAACTATAGACAAATATCCATACTTTCCTGTTTTTTTTTAAAATACTAGAGTGTATTATGCATAACAGACTGTACAATTATCGTGAAAAAAATAATATTCTTTATCATAAACAGTTTAGTTTTCACAAAAACCATTCCACGGACATGCAATAATTGATCTTGCGAATCAAATTTTGAATGGTTTTGAAAACAATAGTCACACACTCGGAATTTTTCTAGACCGATCTTAAGCATTTGATACTGTCAACCACAACATTTTTATCTATAAACTACGCAATTATAGAATAGTTCACTCTAACTTATGTGGCTGCGATGTTATCAAGAAAATTGTAAACAAGGAGTACTACACGATTTTACATGCACACGATTTTAATCAGTAAGTTGCGGTGTTATACAAAGATCAATACTTGGACCTTTGCTGTTTTTAATTTATACAAATGTTGAAAATATGAAAAAAAAAAAAAATCTATTGATTTATTTAAAAGAACTATAAAAAAAACGCTTATTAATTTAAACAATACATTTATATTAATATATTACGGATTGTATTGAATATGTATACGTATATATACCGATTTGAAAATTTTTTTATATTTGCGTTAAAATATGTTATTTTATAACTTACGTTATAGTAACGTATATAGTACGTTATTTTTATATTTACATTATATTACCATACGTACATATACCGATTTGTAATTTTTTTTTTTTTAATTCTTTCTTTTTTGCAAACTTTAAAATTTTTTTTAAACTTTTTAATTTAAGTCAAATTTCTCAGACTTTTTCCTTCTATTTTGTTGACATAATTAATGGACATATCCTACCTAGGTTTAAAATTAAATACAGTAGTATTATGAAAGAGTAACTTTACAAAACATAATTTTGGTTACATTTCGCAGTTTTTTTTTTAATATTGAATACAAAATTCATAATATTTTTTCAGGATTCAGAAAAAAATGGCTTACCTACTTTAAAGAGTACCATATGGATCAATTATAGGCCCTCTCTTATTCTTAGTTTATATAAACGACTTAAGTCACGCATCAGTCAAATTAAACCCAATTAAGTTTGCAGATAATGCAAATTTCTTTCTTTCCAACTATAGTACCAAACAACTTTATGCTGACATGAACTTTAAATTAAGTAAGATAAATGATTGATTTACAGCAACAAAATTCTCATTAAACGTCAAAAAAAACTTATTATACATTACTTTATATAAAGTCGCAAGAATTAAATCTTTCCCTTAAATTTCCAGATCTATTTTTAAATAATAAAGAAATAAAACACGAAGACACTATAAAGTTCTTCGGAATACTTATTGACAAGCATTTATCTTGGTTTACCCATATTAAATATTTACCATTATAAGTTAGTAAAACCATTAGTATGATCTACCGAGTTTGTCCTTATGTTAATATGCTATGTCTTATTTAACTTCTCTTTAATTCAATGTTTTATTAAGTATGCCAATATTACATGGGGTAGCACGCAACCAAACAAAACTTAGACAGAGTTCAAAAACATTTGTGTAGAATTATATACGGGAAAAAATAAAGGGAGCACACTGAACCCTTAATGAGAGACATGAAAATGATGAATGTTTATGAAATAAATATTTCTCAACACCTAATTTTCATGTAAAAATATACAAATAACCTCACTCCAGCTAATTTTATTTATAAGTTTAAAAAAAAAAAAGAAAAGTATTTCCTAAAAACAAATCAATCAAGTTTCTTTAAATTGCCAAAGAAATTACAAAAAATATACAAAGTTTTCAATAGCATTTCGAGGACCTAAGATATGGAATTATTTTCAAAAAAAGAAAATGCAAAAAAAGATATGGTAAAATCATTAAACTCATTTAAGTTTCAAGCAAAAAAACACTTTCTGAGTTCTGAGGGGAATAATTTATTATTATTCGATGAACCCATATCTTCTTTGAGCCTCGGTCTGTTTTTTAAACTGTCTTATTTGTTTATATTTGTTTACGTGAATCTCTTATGTAACTTATTTTCTTAAAGATAAAAAATAAAAAACAAAAAACTTAAATAGTTTATTACTTTTTATGTTACATATTACATGACTCCAACATTTGGTAACATTAGAAATAGAAAAAAATCATTAACTTCTATAATTGTACATGGTAACCATGAGCGAAACTAGGTTTTTTCAAACCGAGACGAGACCGAGACGAGAAGTTAGTACTTCTCGTGAGACCAAGAACGAGACGAGACGAGACAAGAAATTTAACAATTTTTGAAAGCAAATTTATTAAAATCCAAGTAAAAAAAAAATGTAAACATGGTTTTGACAAATAGACACAAATGACATTTGTCAAACGTAATCAACTTTTTCAAATATTAATTCAGAATTTTTTTGCCAAACTTATCCAACAAGACAATGTTTTCTCTGATTAAGATGATTTGTTCTACTTTTTCTGGGTGTAAGTTGTGTCTGGATGATCGGACGACATTTCCACCTGAGCTAAAAACTCTCTCTGATTTAGTTGAACTTGCTGGAATAGCTAAAATTTGTCTAGCTAATGAAGAGAGTTCTGGCAATGTATTTGAATGCAATTTCCACCAATCAAGAATCGGAAAGTCTTTTTTGGCATGAGGGAGATATTCATACTGGCACATTTCGCTCAAAATAGGAATTAGTTCAGATGTTGGCTCTTGTGTTTCAATTTTGTCATGGATTAAATAAAGAGAATCGGTGACAGTGTTAATTGTTGGAATAGACTCAGCCGACCACGTTTCTGTAGCTTCTTTAAGTGGTGCCAAAATTTCTACTGCTCCCTCGATTGATTTCCACTGTGATGCACTGATGGTCTTTGAAGAAAAAATATCTTCATTTACACATAAGCTGATAATTGCACTCTTTAGATGTAGGACAGAAGCCATGCAATCCAGTTCACTATTCTTGTGAACTGGATTGCATGGCTTTTAGACAGTTACGCCATCTTGTGTCAACAGATTGGCGTAACTGTCTAAAATTGATTCCTTGAGCGTCTGATTCTGATTCAAGCAACTAGGCTGCAACTGTTGACTGGTGAGTTAGAGAAGCCAAATCTTTGTATGTTAAAGAAGCCAAATCAACGCATCATCCATTCCAGCAGTCATTCCAAATGAGTCTCGAATTGCACATTGCAAAATATGTAAAAAAAAAGTATTGGGCAAGGCGCTTTGACAATTTGACTGCAAGTTTCATGTTTCTTGCCTGGTCGTTCACGCAGTACATTGGCAAATCAGCAGGCAAATTTAGTTCTTCTAAGAAAGAATCCAGCTTTCCTTCAATTAAGATACCTGTGTGTCTGCCTTGGAACTGTTGGACATGGGGTGTCCAGTGATGTAGTCTTCAATTTTCGTCAATAGCAAGAAAAGTCCAAGAGATGTAGCTGTCCTGAGCTCTAGAAGTCCAAAGGTCAGAAGTAAGTGCAGCACTTTTTAGATTTGGCGTAACCTCTGTTATTATGCTCTTCATTCCAGCTTGAACTTTTCTTGACCAAATTGAATATGTTGTTCTGTGATGAAGGCTCAGTTTAGGGTTTGCAATGTCAAACAATTTCTTGAAACCTCTTTCTTCGACTGCTGAAAAGGATGCCAGATCAGTGCAAAAGTAATTCAGCATTGCAGAGTCAAACTGTTTTTGAATGGAATTGTCTTTGTCATATTTGGACTTTGTTTCAACCATTTCGACCATGGTTCGTTGTTTCTTCTTAGGAGGAGGAAGAAGAGAGTCTTCAGTTTTTTCAGAATACTCAACGTAATCTTGGCTGTGTTTTTTTTCGAGGTGACAATGAAGTCCGCTTGTGTTTCCATCTTTAGCTTTCAAATACTTTTTGTACGCCTTGCATTCAGCACCGTCACTTGTTTTTTGAAAATATCTCCAGATTTTGTTTTTTCTTGGTGACATTTTTGATCGTTGAAATGAGGCAAGAATATTTCTTTTCAATATGAACAATATGTGTCAAGTTGAATTCCACTGGTAAACTAATGAAATTAAGTCAAAAGTGCACCATTTTATACAAAAAGTTTTTGTAATTAAAATCTAATTAAAAATATTTAAAATTTAATTAAAATTTTTTAATTAGATTTAAAAAAAAAATCTAATTAAAAAATCTAATTAAAATCACGGAGTCAAAATAATAATTAATTTAAAAAACAAATTATTAAGCATTTTGTAAATTATAATAATCTTTAATTTGGAAAATAATATAATATACTTCTACTTCTCGCGAGAAATTTCTCGTTTCTCACGAGAAGTCCCATTTCTCACGAGAAACGAGAACGAGACGAGATCTCGCTAATGGTTAGTACATGGTTTTAATTTTAAGATACTCATACATTTAGGAACGTCTAATTCCTGCTATGCCCCGGACGTCATGAAAGCTCTTTGCGGCTCTGTATATGTATTGAGTTCCTCTCAATATACAAAATACTGCTGCGGAAATCATGACCCCCCCCCCCCACCCACCCACCCATCTTCTCTATGTTCTATAATTTTTTTTTTTCTTTTTTAATACATGTTTTATTTTACACATACAAAGTAATTACAAGTTACCAATCACTGATTGGCATAAGATATACAAATTTAAATCATAAATATAAAGTTCAAAATATACGTGGCAAATAAAAATATAGTTGCTTACAACTTTGAGACATGAATAAAATAAATACCAATTACAACAAGATAATAACGTGTAAGTAAAAATAATCCGAGAAATATATCTCTATATTACTCCAATTAAAATAAAAAATACAATGAATAAAAATAATCTGCTGATTTTTTTGAGGAGAGTTTAGATGTTTCACTATAAGTTAATTTACCACATTTTAAGATAATGTTAGCGTATATGATAAAAACAAAATTTGTGTAAGATTGATAAGAAGAAATACTTATTTGTAGTCATAGGAAGCTCGCAGAAGACTTAAGTCAGTCTTGTCATCGAGTACCTATTTCTTAGACGTGTAATACACATAAAAATCAGTTGCATATGTGGTATATATGTACGTGTTACATATATACCTTGTTATTAATATTATTTTTATTATCGATTTGTATTAAAAGTTAAGTTACATTTATTTATTTATTCAAATTTAAAAAAATTCCTTACAGTTGTTTAATTTAATTATTGTAGACTTTAGCTTTTTTTTTTGAGAGTGTTCGTTGTTTAAGTTTAATAGTGATTCGTTTCTGGAAACTAATTTGTTAAATAAATAGGGACCACGATATGTAACTGAGAATTTTGAGAGTCTTGTTGTTTCAAAAGGTATCTTCCCAGTGAAAAATAAAACCGCGTCCCACATGGGTTCCGCGTGGGTTCCGTGTGGGATTGATGGGATTTATGTGGGACGGATTTTCCCATGTGGTATCCGTATGGAAATTTGTCACCTTAAACCCATGTGGGTAATCCCACATGGGTTATATGTGGGAACCATATGGTATTTACACACATGGGAAATCCCACGTGGGTTTCCTGTGGGATTTGCATGGGAATTAATTTAAAAGCCGAAAACTATAAAAAAAAAATTTAAATCAACATTGCATTGCGTTACGTTTATATTGTGTGAAAATATTTTATATTAATAAAGAGAATGGCAAGCAAGTATGTAAGTACCACGAATAATTTTTATCTTTCTTTATAGAAATAAGATTAAGATTTGTGCAAATAGACGTATTATTAGGATAATATAATAGTTATTTGAATATAGATCTTGAGTAAATTATTTGCAAACAATTAACTGATGCAAGTTGAAATGTTGTCAAAAACCAATCTTGCATGCATGGGACACTGCAGTGTCCCACAAAGAAATGCAGGTTTGAAAGTCAAAGAATTCCCAATTTTCTTTATTAAAAAAAAAAAAAAAATAGGATGGAGATGGGTTTCTGTAACTTTTTTTATGCTCCAAAACTTTTAACTTTAGATATAATAAGGTCCTTAAGACTTAAGGGACTTACGAACTACATTGACGAACAAAAACAGGATATTTACAGAAACTTTTTAATTTTTAATCTGGAATACCACAGTGTTCTTGAGAATAACACTGTGGTATTCCAGATTAAAAATTAAGCCTCTGGGTCCAGTTTTCAAAGTAATATGATCTAAGTAATGTTTAAATAAAATAATATGCTTAAAAATGCATATAGTTATACATATAACTCCTGATAGTTAACTATATGTATAACAAGTTATACATATAATTTGTTATAAAAACTTATTTTTTAAGGTTATGCTTGAACAAATTAGTACCAATTAAGTAAAAATAATATATATATATATATATATATATATATATATATATATATATATATATATATATATATATATATATATATATATATATATATAAGTATATATATATATATATATACATATTTATATATATATATAATAGATATATATATATATATATACATATATATATATATATATATATATATATATATATATATATATATATATATATATATACATATATATATATATATATATATATATATATATATATATATATATATATATATATATATATATATATATATATATATATATATATATATATATATATAACATTAAAACAATAAAATTGATACAAAATTTCACTTTAAAACGAATACCATTAACATTGTGATGATAATAGCATTAGTATTTATGTATTATTATTATACTATAAATAAATAGTTTTTTAATTCATTTTATAAAATAGAGACTGACAACTGCTAATTAATGGAAATAAATACAAATTTTAAAAATCATATAAACTTTATTTATTATTATTAAATACTATATTAATGTTAGTCTACAAAGTTAAAATCAATTTAGAGCATTGTTATTAGTTCTTTTGCGATTCGCACTTCCACTTCTGTCTCTCAAATTTATAAAATAGGTGGTCAAAGCTTGCTCAATAGGTAGGTTCTCAGCATAACAATGCTTTTTTCTTACACTTTCTAAAGAGAAGTATGGCAAATTGATTACTTATTTTACCTAAATCGTAGGGTCATCTATGCATAATGATGTCAGATGATGACCCGGTTTATTGAACAACTTCACCCTTTATCAAACTCAGTCAATTTTTTGCCATCTCCCATTGAAAATGATGTCAGCTTTTGTTATCGTATTATGATGGTATATCTGAATTGTTAATATAATATAAAAAATGCATATACCATCAATTTTTTTCTGGTTCAATTATACATTTATTCTCAACAGTACTAAAAGTAAAAAAAAAAAAACATAAATTGTTCTTTCAGATAAGCAAGCTAATTTCTGAATTTAAATTGTTTTTCCTATGATCCTCTACAGTTTTAAGCAACAAAAACAAGAAGTTTTTAGACCACATTGTTGGTGTAAATACCTCTAAAACTTGCTCATAGCTAGCATAAATTGTTTTACTTTTTTTTAAAATAAAATATTTTACTTTTTTTTTTTAATTCAATTTTTTAATTGACATTATTTTGGTCTCAACATCCCCTCCCCATTGTCAATTATTGTTAAACTCACACTGCCCCTCTATCTACTGGCATCATTTATGGATGATCCCATAGCCTAAATACTATATATATATATATATATATATATATATATATATATATATATATATATATATATATATATATATATATATATATATATATATATATATATATATATATATTATTTTTACTTTATTTACAACACCATTTGAGATACAACAAACCCTTACAGAGCTTACAATAATTCAGTTAAAATTCAATCTGAGTTATTGAAATGTAATAAATTTAACATCAATAGAAAAGTAAAGCTGTCATCATTTAAAATGTAAAGAGTGTTGTCAAAATATGTTGATAGTAAAATTAAGTTACTAATAAAATCACGTTCAACAATGATAAATATTCTTACTGTAGTAAGAATTAGTACTAGTTAACAAATTTGAACAAATAAATATAAAATAGTGAAAAAACAATGAACAAATAAAAACTTGAACTTGAACTAAATCTTGAATTTGAATTAATTGGTACTAATTTGTTCAAGCATAACCTTAAAAAATAAGTTTATATAATAAATATTATGTATAACTAGTTATACATATAGTTAACTATCAGGAGTTATATGTATAACTGCATGCATTTTAAAGCATTTTTATTTAATTTATATATTACTTTAGATCGTATTACTTTGAATACTGGACCCATAGACTTTATTCCCAATTACACTGTGGTACTCCAGATTAAAAATTGAAAAGTTTCTGTAAATATCCTGTTTTTGTTCCTCAATGTACTTCGTAAGTCCCTAAAGTTTTATGAACCTTATTATATATAAAGTTAAAAGTTTTGGAGCCTAAAAAAAGTTACAGAAACCTCCCTATCTCCCCCCTATTTTAATTTTTAGTAAAACACAATTTGACTTTCAAATCTGCATTTCTTTGTGGGACACTGCAGTGTCCCATGCATGCATGCTTGGTTTTTGACAAGAACTTGCATCAGTCAATTGTTTGCAGATAATATACTCAAGAACTATATTCAAATATCATATGAACATGTTAGAGAATGTTCATATGATATTTGAACATCACAAATTTAATAATATTGTTGTGATATGTTATATAAATAATTCCATAATAGATTATGATATGAAAATAAGATAGGATATGAAGGCAATGATCAAAGAATAAATTTACTTAAAGAAATTTAGATGTTTGTTTATTAGTTTCAGAATATTATATTATGTGTGACCGTGGTCTTCTATAATAAAAGGCCTTGACATCGCGCAACAAAGTTGTTAAACTGAAGGCCAATTCCTAATACTTTGTTTACATTTTCATCTTTTAACATTAGACGAAAGTTTGTGTTCGCGCTTTTTTAATAAATCTTTAAAATGTGATTGGTTTATAAATTAGATAGCCCAACATCAAGACGATAACGTTGAAAGGTTCAAGGCGTTAACATTGTAAGGTAATAATATTGTCAAACTAACGATAAGTTTTTTTAATAAATAAAATGCCTTTAAAATGCTGTGTATCTCTTTGCAAGTCGAACTATCTCAACTACAACAAAAATATCAATTTATACAACTACAACTACAATATCAATTACAACTATAACAAAAATATCAATACTCAACTACGACAAAAATATCAATTTATAAATTCCCGAAGAATCTAGAGGAGAGAAAAAGATGTAGTGAAGCTATCCCAAGAACTGGTTTTATTGTTACAGACTTATAGCATTATGTCAACTGCATTGGCCAAATGAAGCACCTTTTGAAAGCAAATATGGGAAGCAACGACCTTTAAACCCACCATCTGTTTTTAAAATATTCCGCCTAGTTGTTTAGCCACACCAGCAAGTAAAGTTAAAAAAAATGTAACTTCAATCGGTTTTCGAAGCATTTTACCAGATGAGTTAAATGATTTTCTTAAAGAGGATGAACTTATATTTGACGATATTCAATCTTTGTTAAGTGATAATAACAATGTTATTGTTTTCCAGCTTAATAAAAAAAGTTTGCACATACAATCAAAAATGTACAAACTTGGTGTCCATTATTTATTTTAGTAATTTTCAATGATTATTTATTTGTAGCTAACCATAATGGCACAACTTGTAATATTTCATATTTAGCTGTAAGCAAATTAAAGTTAATAAAAACAAAATCAGCTTTATTTGAAGCAGTTAGGTTTTTAAAAAATAAAGAAAGTTCGCTTCTGTCAAATATTCTATTCGAACACCTTAATGCTATGAGAAAAGTTAATGTTGGTGAAGTTTTATATACTTCAGATATTATATGTAGAGCATATGAGTATTTTGCTATGCGACGATGTTTATATGATTGTTTGTGTATTGACTACAAGTTGCCAAGTATAAGGGCTTTAACCCTGTTGAGATATATTGATAAAACTTTTTTTTTGCTTGAATCGACTTTTGTTGGTGTTTTTTATTGTTGGTGATTTTTATTGTTACCATTTTTAGCAAAAAAAAATTAAAAATACAGTTATCTTTCTAATATATAGATATATACTTTGTTATGGTTCTGCTTGTTATTGATACTATTTAATATTACATAAATATTCTTAATGAAATTTGAAATACGAAAAGCATGATTATCTTTTAACAATTTTTTGGTTTTCTTTTTATATTTCCGTTTTTAGTAGAGATTATTATTAGAAAACATAGACTGCCATTACACCCTACCTAATATAAAAATATATCAATATAAGTAAAAGTGAAAGTTTAATCGGCCTTCAGTTTTTACGGCATTTTGCGCGATGTCAAGGCCTGTTATTATAGAAGTCTACATCATTGAAAAAGTAGGTTTTTACATATTTGTTTTTGTTTTTTTGTTTAACTACTTATCCTTATTGATCACTTTTTTTCAGGATTCTCCTCATGGGTTCAAGCTCATTACGCATAATATGTGTTCAATTACGCATAATACGTTAGTCATTGTAAGTAATAAATTAGGAAATAATTATTTGTGAAATATTGTAGTCATTAATGACTTCAAACTGGCCAATAATTAAAATTGCTCGACTAATAAGGTTCCTTATTAAAATTGCTTTCTCTCTCTCTCTCTCTCTCTCTCTCTCTCTCTCTCTCTCTCTCTCTCTCTCTCTCTCTCTCTCTCTCTCTCTCTCTCTCTCTCTCTCTCTCTGTATCTCTCTCTCTCTCTTTCTATATATATATATCTATCTATATATATATATATATATATATATATATTTATATTTATATATATTTGTATTTATTTTTTTTTTTTTAGAAAATGTTTGAAGAAAGTTAGAAGATACTAAACACCTTGGTATTATACAAGCCGAAGCGATTTAATTAATTCAATTGACAAAAAACGGCGTGTAAATCGCAAAAGAAAAAATAATATTTTTAATATTCGTTTTGGATGTATTGATTAATAGCATTTATTTTTAAATAAATTCATTTTGCAACACGTTTTTTAATTTTATAAAATTTCGTCATAATAGTTTAAGGTAAATCCCACATAGGTTATAGGTGGAAAACATCACATGTAAAAGATCAAAAATGCTACACGTTTTGAATACCAAATGGGATAAAGTAGCAAATACCAGATTAAGTTAAGCCTCTCTGAAAGCTTCGATGATTAATTTTAAATTACTATTTAAGTAATTTTTAAATTAAAAGAATTTTAAAAATTATCATAGAAGCATTCGGACTTTCATTTGTCTAGTATTGACTACTTTTATACCATTTGGATTAAAATATGTGGCATTTAAGATCTATAACATGTAGTATTTTCCACCTATATCCCATGTAGGATTTACCACATAAAACCCATGTGGGATTTACCATATGAAACCCATATGGGACAAAATAATAATCCCCATATGGGTTACATATGGTAAAAACCCACGCGTATCCCATATGGGATTTACCATATGGAATCCATGTGGGATTTACCATATGAAACCCACATGGGACAAAATAATAATCCCCACATGGGTTACATGTGGAAAAAATCCACGCGTATCCCATGTGCGCTTTTTCACTGGGTTAAAGTTGCCTGTTGCTCTTGTATTGTATTTATTTATATCGTTTTTAAAAAAGTGTGCTGTAAAATGCTCTGGAACCAGACTTAGTTTATATTTAAACATGAAAAGTATATTTTGAAAAATATTTATTTGGAATATATTTAGTGCGTTCATTTGTTCCAGTAAGGGTTGAGCATGAGTAAATTTGCTTTTGTTGTATACTAGTCTTGAAGCGTGTTTTTGACGTAAGTAAAGTGGTTGTAATTTAGATTTGTGGGTACTGCCCCATGCTAAATTGGCATACATGAGATAGCTATGTATGAATGAGAAGTAGATAAGTTTGAGACTTTTTTGTGACAAAAATGGTCTTGCCTTGTAAAGAAAACCTATGTTCTTTGATATTTTTGAGTTTATGTGGGCTTTCCAGGAGATGTGTTCATCAATTAGAACTCCTTAAAACTTTGTATTCAGAGCTCTTTTGATGGATATATTTTCTATATTAATTGTTGGTAGGTTCAGGGGTATCTTTTTAATTTGTTGATTAGAGTGAAATAGTATATACTTAGTTTTTTCTATATTGAGTGGCAGTTTATTTGATTTAAACCATATGTTAACTTTTTTTAGTTCAGCATTTGTTTTTTCATAGAGGTCTTCGATTGTCTTTGACGAGTAAAATAAGTTTGTATCGTCGGCAAACATTATAGTTTTAAAGATATTAGAGGCGTTTGGAAGATCGCTTATATAAATAAGAAACAAAAGAAGAGCAAGAATGGAACCTTGGGGTACACCACATTTTGTTTTTAGTAAATTTGAGTGGCTTTTTCTATCTATAATAACACACTGTTGTCTGTTATCAAGGTAGTTTTTAAACCAATTTAAAGCTTGATTTTTTATACCATAGTTTTTCATTTTTGTTAGTAAAATCTCATGGTTGACGGTGTCAAATGCCTTTGACAAATCAATAAAGATCCCTAATGTGATTTTTTTTTTTTAAATGATCTACTTATCCTATTTGAGAGGTCAAGGATTGCATGCTCAGTTGAGTGTAGCTTTTGAAAACCATATTGACCTTTATTGATAATTTTGTTAGTTTTTAAATATTCATTTATTTTATTATAGATTATTCGTTCTAGGAGTTTTGAGAATACCAAAAGAATAGAGATTGGTCTATAATTGTTTAAAGAATTGGTTTCTCCTGATTTATAGATTGGTATAATTTTAGAGATTTTTAGTTTATCAGGTGCAATACCTGTTGAAATTGATGAATTAAATATTTGGTAAATTGGATTACGTATCTCCTCAAAAACATCTGAGACTACTTTGCAAGAGATATCATCGATTCCTGGGGACTTAATTTTAAGTGATTTAATAGCTATTTTAAGTTCATCTTGATTTATTTCATTGAAATTTAAAGAGCAGTGTGAGCCTGTTAAGTAACTTTTAAATGTATTATTTGGGCATTGAATTTTCGATGCAAGATCAGCACCAATATTGGCAAAGTATTTATTAAATTCATTGGAAATATCTCGCTTGTTGTTTGATTCACTTTCATTAATTATTACTCTAGAAGGCATTTTGTTAACATTAAATTCACTTTTACCAATTTCCTTCATAATGTCCCATGTCTTTTCTTTAAGTCACCATTAAATTTTTGTATTTGATTCGAATAGTATAAAATTTTGTGTGTTTTTTTAATTTTTTCAAACAGTTTTTTGTATTGCTTGAAAAGGGAAAGGTTTGCTTCGCTTCTATTTTTTAAGTATTTTAGGTATAGCTTTTGCTTTTGTTTTGAGGATTTTCTTATTTCTTTTGTTATCCATAGGCAATTTAAATATTTTGTTTTTATTTCTTTTTCTTGAATTAGAAAACTTTTATTATATTATTTTCCAAACACACAACTATTCAAGTCAACAAAGCCACACAAATAATAGGAATAATAAAAAGAACATTTACATCATATCCAGACTTATTATCCTTCAAAAAACTATTTTCAGCACTAGTCCGCCCTCACCTAGAATACTGTGGATCAATCTGTAACCCTGGACTTCTCAAAGACAAACGGCAACTAGAAAATGTGTTAAGAAGAGCTTCGAAACGAATCAATGGATTACAGGATCTACCGTATGAACAAAGATTGTTGGCATTAAATATGACAACTGTAAAATACAGGCTACTTCGTGCAGACCTAATCAACGTCTACAAATGGAGCAAAAACAACAATAGTGACAGAAGTCTTTTTGAAATAGATAGTAAATTTATTACTCGTGGTCATATATATAAACTAAAAAAACAATCTTCGCGATTAAATTTACGTATGAATTTTTTTTCTCTAAGAATAATAAATAAATGGAACTCTCTTCCTAATCACATTGTATCAGCGTTATCTTTAAAAACGTTTAAACTGCTTCTAGACAATCATCTAAAAAATGAATGGCTTCTCTATGACTAATCCACATTTTATTTTCTATTAGTTATACAAACTCTGTAATTGTCAAGTATTATATAATTAGGTTGACAGGCAGTTTATGCCTACACAATTTATTGTAAAACCTTAATTTAAAAAAAAAAAAAAAAAATTATATTGTAGGATAAATAAATTTATAAAGTTAATGTACGCAGAGTTTGTGTTTCCTTGGTCACATTCTTGGTAGACAGTTTGCCAATTTGTTGCCGATAGCAAGTCCTTAAATTTTTGAGTAGACGTTTCATCGATAATTCTTTTATAACATAAGATTTTTGAATTATCAATTTTTTTGGAATTTTGTGACAGAGATAAGTATATTGGAAAGTGATCTGAAATATCTGTTTTTATTATTCCTGATTTTAGAGAAGGATCTTGTACTGAGTTTGTTAATATATTGTCAATAGCAGTAATAGATTTGGAAGTTACCCTGGTAGGTTTGTTGATAATTGGGAAGATATTAAGTTGAAACATGTCGTCAAAGAAATTTTTAGTAATAGCATGCTTGTTGTACATTAAAATATTTATGTTTATATCTCCAATTATGAATAACTTTTTCTGTTCTCTATTTTTTGTAATTATATGTTTAATATAATTTGAAAATTCACAAGTATCACCATCAGGTGGTCTGTAGCACGTGGAAACTAGAAAGTTCTTTGAGGCAGTGTTAACAACTTCCATTGTGAAGACCTCACTATTGCCATCAGAGATTAAAAGGTCATTTCTTATCTTATTGTTTAGATCATTCCGTTTATAATTCACAATTCCTCCTCCTCTTTTGCAAACTGATCTTTCTTTAAAAAATACTTTATAATTTGGAATTTTGAGGTCAGAGTTTGTTTCTGCTGCTTCGTCAGAGCACCAAGTTTCTGTAAGGCAGATCATACTGAAAGCATGTTTGCATTCAGGGAGAAAGTTTTTTAATTTGTCTATATTAATAAGTAAACTTCTGATGTTTATGTGTATTACCGTAAAGTTATTTATAGTGGTTTTTAGTTCAAATTTAAAATTTTGTATGTTCAAATTTAAAGTTTTAAAATTTTGTATGTTAAAATTAAAAAAATTTAGTTCAAATTTAAAATTTTGTATGTTATTAATATAATTTATAACCTATATTCAACCAAATGTAGGTTTTAAATTTCATACGACTGTTCTGTTGTACAATTGTTGAAAAGCTTAGCTATAATGATTATAAGGAGAAGGACATTTACTGATGCAATTTTCCTAATTCCAATCTGATTAATAAATCCGATAAAATTGAGCACAATTTTTTATTTTAATGTAATAAAAAAACAAACAAAAAATTTTTTAAACATTATTAAAAATGTCACAATGAAATTGAAGTCTCATAAAGTCAAGGAAAATGTTTTTTAGAAACTATGCAGGTATTAGATGGAACATTGGTTCATTCATTTCCGAATTGAAAATTTTTCACCCTCGTTTTGTAAAGTTTTTTATTTCTTAAATAGTTATAAAATCTACAACAACAAACACGCCTGTGTGTCCGTGTGATAAGCTCGCAGTGTTTCTAAAGCAAAGCGCCGTGGTTCGAGCCCTACCACCGGAACTTTTTTTATTTTTTATTTGATTTTTTCAAAATACAAAATAAAACACTTTTGAAGTTTTATAGATATTATGTTTATATACCGTATTGGTCTTTATTGGGAATTTTGTTTGTGATTTTGTATTTATGTAGCCGATTGGAGTTTTGATAACACAGGTAAAATTAATATTCATAATTAGGGAGGAGATTTTCACGGATTTCTAGACTTTAGCTATTTCAGCTATTTTAAGTTTTAGAATCATGTAATAAAACTGTATGGAGTTTCTGTAATATTTGAGAAGTTAAATGCTCGAAGAACATTTGAATCTTGAAAAACATTCGAAATTACTTTGCTTAACATATCATTGAAACCTAGACCTTTACTTTTTTTTTATGTTTTAATGTAATTTTAAGTTCTTCGTATTTTAGTTCTTTGAAAACAAGAGAGTCTTTACTGTAACTTTTAAATGAATAGATTATACATTAAATTTAAGAACTTAGTTTAGGACCTATACTTTCAAAGTATTTTATTAAATTCTTTATATATAACTTTTCCATCATTAAACTCCTCTTCTTTTATGAGTATTTTCGGTTTTAGAGTTTTACTTTATAGAGAATAATAAGATTAAATTTAAAAAGGGTTATAGTGAAGACCTAAAAAATATAATTTTAACTGAATTTAGAATATCCTAAAAAGGTAAAACAATACTTACTGTGAAAGATGTCTTTAATAATCAGGGTAAAATTTCAAGACAAAGAAATCCTATATGATTAATTAAATATAATGTAAAATTAAAAAAACAGTAACATAAAGTAAAAATTAAAATCATAAACATAAGCAATATTTTCTGTTCACTTGTTTGTTTATTTGTTTATTTTACTTGTTTGTTTATTTACAAAAAAGCTAATTAAAAAAGTCGAAATAAAGTAAATTTAAAAAGTGATGAAATTAAACAGTGTTCCATTTCACTCCAGGTCTGCTGTCCAGGGCCGCCCAGAATGAGGGGGGAGGGCACTGGGTGCATTTTACCTAAACACCTGGACAAAGGGGGCACAATCAACCCTGAACAAAAGATTTTAATAGAATTTTTATCAATCATAAATAGCACTCCTTGGAGAAATTTAAAACAGAATCTAAAAGACTTTTATTACAATTAGAATTTATTAGAAGAGACTTCAAATATTTTTTATTATAAATTTAATTCAAAATAGAAAAAAAAATTTGTTATTATCACAAAATATATATATTTTATTAAACATTAAGGTGGCTACCCACTATTTAAATAAAATCTTTAAATGAACCTTTTTATCCCTCCAAAATATCTAACATGAAGGATGTATTCAAAATCCGGGTAACTTGTTAGATTTTTACACATTCACAAATAATTTGAAAAAATACATCTGAAACTCAAAAACCACAATAATATGAAATAGTTATTGCAAACTTATTACTGATATAAAAAAACTTTGCGTTATAAGATTTTCTGCTGAGATATTGTCATGTCCCAACTCACCCCATGTCCTATTTCATCCCGTTCTCCCCTACCAATAGTGCGACTAAAAATTGGGTGCCTGCTACTCAAAATTACTCAATGAAATTAAGCAGGTGCATAGATAAATGAAAAACTTAGATGAAAAAATAGAATAGAAAATTTTTTGAGAATCTTCGACATTAATTTCATGGCAGATGTGCAACAAAGTTTTTTGTTGCACATCTGCCATAAAATTAATGTCGAAGATTCGAAAAGAATGAACTCAGTAATTAACCTAGTCAGTATAACCATAAATCAAAGAGTAATAAGGTTAAACTATTCTAGTTTTTATCATTTCATATCTATGTTGATATCTTTGATATCAACAGATTATTTTTAGAAAGTAGAAGTTTTTTCAAGTCCGTTTAGAGTAAGCGCGCTTACTCTAAAAGGCCTTAAAAAATCGTGGCACATAGTTATAGCACAAAATTTGGTGTCGTAAGACGGAATTGTCACGTACATAAAAAATAAAAAAATAAATAAATATATATATATATATATATATATATATATATATATATATATATATATATATATATATATATATATATATATATATATATACAATCGTTATTAAAAAATAGGGGTTGTGACTTAAGTGCCCCCAAATTTTTCCCCTCTGCGCTAAGTGTGAGAACAACAAGTTAATAAATTTTTTTTTTTACTTTTCTTAACTAAATTGATAGATAATTTAGAGATAAATTATATATATCATAGAAGAATCAATTAAAAACATAAAACAAATCAATTTCAAATCTTAAAAATTGACTGTTTTCAAAAATTTCTATAATGACTATTTACAAAAATTTTGATAAAATAAGATGTCAGAGACCCAAAAATAAGATGTGAGACAGCCTAAAATAAGATGTGAGACACCCAAAAGCATCTGGTGTAATCACCCAGAGCATCGTAAAATTTAAAAGTTGCGATGTTAATAAAAATGCCTTATGTAAAATTAGATGCTAACAATAATCTTTAGGAAAATTTAAATTATTTTATTAATTCAAATTATTCAATACTACAAATCAAATTACAATATGAAATGATTACAACCAATCGAATTACGGAATAAATAATTTCAACCATTAATTAAAGTATAAAATCAAATTTGCTATATTTTATTTGCAGAAAATCTGTTTATGATTTCATAAAAATTTAGGTCAATATTTCTATGAATATTGAGTAATGTTAACTCTACCAAACTTTCTTCTGTCATAATTGCTCACAATTATGACAGAAGAAAGCAATGGTTAGGTAATCGTCAATTTGTAGATCAGACCAAATATCAGTCAAAGCCTGCCCAGCAAAACCAAAGTTCTGTTTTTCTAAATTTTCATCTATTATCCTGCCTGATTTAAAAAGATATGTTGGTTATTATAACGGGTGATGCGGAAGTTATCGGACAAAATAAAAACGTCAATAACTTATTTATAAATAAAAAAAACAAACTACTATTATATTTTTTTCAATAAAGCATTTATCTTTTAATAAAAATATATTATTTTTTATATGAAAAAACACCACCATCTGCAATTGATCTCAATTTTGCTCTGACGCCTTTCATATGCGACTGTAAAAAGTTTAAATCAATTTCATGTAGTTTTAGTTTAATGCGATCAATCAAAACTTGCTCTGTTGAAGCTTGCCAATCTCCCTCGTAAACCTTCTGTGCCAAATGTCCCCAAAAATTTTCAATTGGTTGTGCTTGAGGCACATTTGGGGGATGGGATTCTTTATCAACGTAATAGACATATTGGTCCATCCAATTTAGAGAATCTTTAGAATAATAAGAACTTGCTAAATCTGGCCAAACTAAATAGTTTAAGTCTCCATGATACTTGTGAATAAATGGAAGAAGTCGTTTTTCTAAACATTCATTAATATAGATTGATGAGTTGGTTGCTACAGCCTTGGAAGTGCGAAACAATGGCTCGGACATACCACGGTCATATATGGCTATCCACATTAATAATTTTTTTGGAAATTTCTCATTTCCTATAAAACGAACACTTTCTGGGCATGTCTTTTTGTTGTTTGTGTAGTATCCAGAATTTCCAGGCATGTTGTCCCCTGCAAAACAAAAGTATTTTTCGTCATCGATGGCTAGAAGCGATTTTATGTTATAGAGTTGGTTAACTAGTTTCCTGCTTCTTTTCTTTGCCTTTATTTATTGTTCTATAGTGTATTTTGGAGTCTTTTCACGTTTTCTATATTTAATATTCATTTTTTAACTGACGACCATTTGTCGATTGATTTACACCGAATTTAATACCTATTTTTCTCTGACTGACCCCTTTTTTATTGTTGACAAGTCTTGTTAGTTCGGCTTTCTTTTCTTTAGTCCAGGATATCGGACGACCAGGGTGCTTTCTATCAGAAAACGATTGAACAGTTTCAAGTCTTTTTAGGTTATCATATATTGTACTTCGAGCAAATCCTTCCTTTTCAAAATGATTTACGATTTTTTTTTTTATATTAGGTTTGTTTACAAAAAACATTTTTAGTTGCTTTCGAATAGATTCTCGTTCAGCTGCATTTAACCTCATTTTAAATAATTGTGTTTCAAATAATAAAGTTTATATTTTATAGAACGTTTATGCCTACGCATAAAACCACAAAAACTATTTATTATGCTTAAATAATGAAATTAGGATTTGTCCGATAACTTCTGCATCACCCGTTAGGTAAAAAATTGTATTATCATTTCTACCAATTAACTTTTGTAAATGTAATTACCTTGAGAATCAAGTTGAGTTCCGTAATTTTTTGTGCGGATGAATCACCCCAGATAATTCTTTACTTAGAGGTGCCATTTGTCGCTCAGCTCTGTTGAATGCACTGCGGCCTGGAGCGTTCGTCATGATGAAAAGAGCGTCAAGGTTATTCTTCAAGAAATGGTGAATCCCGATTTCAATTACTTTCTGGTATCTGGGATTTTCATCTCTAGCCTTGTCGTCTTGGTTAATGAAACACATTTCATCTGGCCCTAAAATAAAACAAACTTCTTTCACATATTTTATAGTTGAACTGCAAAAGATTCCGTCAACATGTTTTAAATGAGATTCATTCTGGGACTGATCAGTCTAACAGGGACTGTTTTGACGCGCCTTTTGCCTTCTAATGTTCCGTAACTTCTCGGAAGTAGACGAGTATAGAGGGCGCTCTTGCTGATTGTAAATCAAATTTTGTTCATCTCGGATGTCAATTCGTCGAGAGTTTTAATGCTCTTAATAATACAGAAATATATTTGGATATAATTAACTTTTTTACAGAAAACGGGATTTATTTCGTAAATTATATTTAAATCAAATCTTAAAATTAGTTGTTAACATTTCAAGGATATTTACAATAGTGCATATACTAATTAAGAGTAAAGTTCTAACAAATATAATATTAACAAACATAGTTAAGCTATCATTACCCGAAGAACCTCTGACCGATATCTTTCATCAGCGGACGAACCATGGAGAGCAATATCCATAATCGCCTTCAAAAGAAGAGGTTGATCTACTTCTAATGACGGTCGACCAGGTTTCTTTCTGATTTTTAGTTTTTCTTTGACTTTTGAATGCTCCAAGCAGATTTCCTCCATTCTAGCTTTTTTCAGTTCTCTAGTTTTCTTCTGTTGAGCTTGATCACACTTTTTTTTTGGTAGTTCTTTACTTAGATGAGCTAGTTTCTTCTTTTTCTTTTTCAAATCACCCTCTTCAGCTTCAGCAATGAATCCACTTCTCTTTCTAGTCTTCAGTTCAGCAACTTCACAGTTTAAAGCTGCAATCTCAGAATTGAGTCGATCTTGAGCCACTGTTATTGCATTTTTTTGATTTTTCGTGGTCAACAAACTCAAAGTTAATGCACTATGTTGTTCATCTATAACAGATTGCTCATTGGTGGGCTCAACAAACTGCGAGGAATTCTTGTCAAATTCAAGTGGAGTATACGTGGGGGCAGACTGTTTTAAAGTATTGGCCCAAAATGATAATTGCTTGCTCTTGAATTTCATTGCCTTTTCATTAAATAAATTGATTTAATACATTACTCTTGATTCAAGATCCTTATGCACCAGTTTCTCTTCTTTTAATGAATTCCATATATTATGGACTTCTTTCTGGATATTAGCCTTTTTTTTATCGGGACGAGCAATTTCATACGAGACCATCAATAAGTTAAGTAATGCGGTTTTATCCATATTTTAACATTGATTTATTAGTATTGTTCACATCACAATCAGAATAATGATTTTGCTCATCGTTAGCGCAAGCTTTTTAAAAGAGTTTCTTCAACCCGCAAGGGAGATTTTTAGCGTTTCGAATTTTCAATAGACTTTATGAGTTTGCATTGCATCACGTTTTACAATCAACTAGAGAGCAATTAAAGTTTCGTAGTTGAAATAACGACAATTTAATTTCAAAAATTGAGAAATTTATGAGTTTACTTTTATGTGTTTACTTTGAAACACATTTTATAATCCTCTAGGGAGCGAGTAACGATTGTGAATTTTATATACTACGAGTTTATGTTTCTAACATAATTTGATTCGCAGTCAAATGATAATGTATTAATAAAACGGTAGTAATTTTTATTTTACATTAGTGGTTGTTATTTATTTAATGTCTCTGGGAAACTTACACAGGCCTGCAATGGTTTTCCTCTTTAAAATCTGAGTAACGTTTTTTATAGTTTCTGATGTGCTGATCACGAGAAAAATAATTAAAAAAAATCAATCACGTCAGGATTTTTTGATATGGAATATTTAAGATTTTGCTTTAAAATGTTTGAGCGCCTACCTTTTGAAATGTCTAAAACGTTATTAATTTACTTCAGCTCAATTTTTATTTCATATAATTAGTGTAAGGGAACATAGAAATTAACGCCAATTAGTAATTTGTTAATGACTACATAATAAGTATTAGTAATTCGCATTAAACATGTCAAAAACGGGTCATTTTGGCTTAATTTAGTAATGAGCTCATTATTACATAATGATTTGGTATTATTAACTAACTGTTGTGAATATTATTAGAAAAGGGTGTAATTAGGATAAACCAAAGTATTTTTGTATAAGTACCCGCACTGATTTAGAAATTTAACAGTTGAAGTGCGCATCTTGCAACATAAACTTTAAAATGGCATCGCGAAGTTGTTTAAACTCTCCTAATTGTTTCTGTTATATTTGCGGGAAATTTATGGTGATAAAACAACGAAACAGTATAACAGACTTTGTAAAAAATATTTATAAAAGTTATTTTGGACTCGTTTTAAGTAACCAAGACAAAACTTGGGCACCTCATAAAATTTGTACGACTTGTTTATTAGAACTTCGCAAGTGGTCAAAAGGACAGAAAAATAGCTTCAAAATCGTTTCGCCTGTGCTATGGAGAGAGCCTAACGACCATGTTAAAGATTGCTACTTTTGTTGTTGTGACATAACTGGATACAATTCAAAAAATAAAAGGGACATAAACTATCCAAACGTGTCATCAGTTACGCCTGCAATATTTGGCGATTCAAAAATGGTGCAGCCCCCGGTTCCAGCTCTACAAATTGAAAATTCTGACTGTGATATAGAGGAAGAGGATGTCCACCAATCTGATCCTAAATTTCATGGAGATTCTGACGCTTGTCAGCTCTTTTCACAGTCACATTTAAACGACAAGAGATTTAAATCTTCCCAAAGATATTTATTTATTATTATTTATTTATTAAATTTTCCGTTTTTGTTACAATTAAATTCCGTAATATAATACAAGATACTCTTATTCTTTCAAAAATAATCCAGTTATAAATATAAAAAAAAAATCAAAGACAAAATAATAAGAGATAGTTATACAAAAATATATAAAAACGCGGGAAACTTGCAGAAGACCATTAAGTCTTATCATCAAGAACCGTTGTACTAATTATGTTTTTACAATATTAAATTCCTATAATATTGTTAAAAGCAAAACTTAATTAACTAAGGTAAATAGTGTTAACTCCAAAAACATTCAATGTAAAAAGACAAGAACAAATAAAACAAACAGTCAAAGAAACAAAAACAAAACAAAGCAGTTTAAAAGAAATCATTAATAAGATTTTTATACTTTGAAATACTCTTTTTTATTAGTTTTTGAAAGCAATTTATATTGTTTACATCTTGTAAATTACTATATTTTGCTAAGATTTTATTCCAGATATGCGGAGCACGATACGTAATTTTAAATTGTTCTTGTTTAGTTTTGCACAATGGTTCAATTAAGCCTGTTGTGCGTAAAGTATACTTAATGTTAGGTTTTATTTCATAAAGATCATCAAAAATTGAGGGGCATTGTTGAAATTTACTTTTGAACATGAGACATAAAATTTTATAAACGTTTATCTCGTATAACGTAAAGATGTTCATAATTTCGAACAGTGGTTTTGCATGTTCGTTTTTATTTTTAAAATTTATTATTCTTAAGGCATGTTTTTGTTTTCGATAGATTGCTTCAAGGTTGCTTTTAGATGTACTACACCACGCAATATTCGCGTAATTCAAGTAACTTTGTATAAAACTAAAATAGATTTGTTTTAGATGATGCTTATTAAGTAAATCCCGTGACTGATATAGAACGCCAATACTTTTTGATATTTTGCTTCCAATATAGGCAATATGTTTATTCCAGGTAATATTTTCGTCAATGAGAACACCAAGAAATTTTGTGACTCTTTCGCGACTAACTTCTGTGTTTTCAATAACTAGTTTTGGAAAAGAAATAGGAATTTTTTTTTTTTTTAAAGGGTGGAATAATGAGAACTTTGATTTACTTGAATTAATAGAAAGTTTATTTGCATTGAACCATAGTAAAATTTTATCTAACTCGTTGTTCATTTGTACAAAGAGTTGAGGTATATCTTTTCCTGAAATAAAAAAGTTACTGTCGTCAGCAAACATTATTGTTGATATATTTGTCGCTCTCCAGAGATCATTCACGTATATTAGGAAAAGTAGAGGCCCAAGAATAGATCCTTGGGGCACTCCACAAGAAATTAAAGATGAATTTGTTAGTTTTTTATTTCCGTTATATATGGACTGTGTACGTTTACTCAGGTAATCTGCTATCCACCTGCAGGGTACGCCTCTTATGCCGTACATCATAAGCTTTTTTATCATTATTTTATGATCCACTGTGTCAAAGGCCTTGGAGAGGTCAATAAACACGCCTAAAGTAAATTCTCCGTTTGCAAAAGAGTTTTTTATTTCATTAATTAAGTGAAGTATTGCATGTTCAGTTGAAGTGCTTTTCTGGAATCCAAACTGTTTTGAATAGAATAAGTCATTATTTTTAAAAAATGCATATAACCTATTGAACATAGTTCGCTCAAAAATCTTAGAAAAAATGGAAAGTATAGATATTGGGCTATAGTTTCCAATATCCGTTTTATCGCCTGATTTATATATAGGTTTAACTTTTGCTGATTTAAGTATATCAGGAAAGATACCCTCATTCAGAGAACGTTTACAAATTTTAAATAAAGGCACTTTTAACTTATTAAAACAGTCAATGACAATGTTGCTGTTTATACCATCAATTCCAGATGGCTTATTACGTTTCAAGCTTTTAAAGGCTGTTTCGTATTCTTTAAAGGTTAAATTCTCATTTTTAAATTGATTTTTATTGTACTGAAGGTATTCCTTAAGTGATTTATTTACATTTGGAATTTTTGCCGCAAGTTTAGGTCCTATATTCACAAAAAAATTGTTAAATTCATTTGCTATATTGTTTTCATTGTCAACAGTTTTATTTTTAATATGTAAGATTTTCGGAAAAGATTCATTGATTTTCGGTTTTCCAATTATTTCATTTAGTACTTGCCAAGTTTTCCTAGAACTTAGTTGACACTTTTCAAGTTGCTTTTTATAATAGTTTGATTTTGCAGTTCGTTTGACTTTCTCAAATAAAGTCCTATAGTTTTTATATTCTGCATTGGTCTTTACGCACTTATTTTTTAGATATCTATCGTACAGTCGATGTTTTCGCTTCGAAGCTTTTTTTAAGCCTTCACTAAACCATGGCGAATTTAAGGTTTTAACTTTAATTTTAACTTCTGTCTCTGGGAAGTGTTTTTCATACAAGTTTGAAAAATTGTGATGGAAGTTATTAAACATGGAATTAGCATCATTGAGTGATTCTAATGGAGACCAGTCTATATTTCCTAGTTCATTTTGAAACGCTAATTGATTGTTTAATGATAGAAGGCGTTTAGTAAATGTGACTTTATTTTGTTTTTGTTTTTGTTTATTTGACGTATTAGCGGATATGAAAATTGGCATGTGATCTGAAATTGGTGTTTTAATTATTCCTTTATTTAACGAGGTTTCAAATAAAAAGTTAGTTAATATATTGTCTATTAATGTTGCTGAATTTCTTGTTATTCTTGTTGGTTTGTTTATTAAAGGGATCACACCATAACGAAATAAATCATTGTAAAAGTTTTGACTTTTTATATCATTGTCATAATTTAGGGCGTTAATACTAAAGTCACCTAATACAAACAGTTTTTTTTTTTCTAGAGAAACTTTTTGAATAATATTCTGGAGATGATTTGAGAAATTTCCTGTGGACGCATTTGGCGGTTTGTAACAACAGGTTACTAAAATATTTTTGGTTTTATCATTAACTATTTCAATCGAAACAAATTCGCCGTTGTATGCAGCGGAACTCCTCGGATCACGATTAAAAGAAAGAAATATGCTGGCACCTGGTACTTCATTTTCATGGTACCGTCACAGAGAAAAAGATTTTCTTCCATTCTTTGCTGAAGATGAAGATTTAGTGTTCTGTAAAGATATTCCAGGCTTGACGAAAATGTACGACATTGAATACGATCCTAACGAGTGGAGATTGTTTATTGACTCCTCAAAAAGAAGTTTGAAAGCAGTTCTTCTGCATAATGGGAATACATATGCCTCGTTACCTGTTGCACATTCTGTCCATTTAAAGGAATGTTATGAAAATTTGGAAAAGCTTTTGACTAATATAGCTTATGAGCAACACGGTTGGATGTTGTGTGGAGATTTGAAAATCATAAGCATGCTACTAGGCCAACAAGGTGGTTATACAAAATACCCGTGCTTTCTTTGCGAGTGGGATAGCCGGGATAAACAACATCATTGAACCAAAAAGGAATGGACTCCAAGAACTGAACTAACCCCAGGATTCAAAAACGTACTTAAACAGAGTTTGGTTCCCAGAGAAAAAGTTTTACTGCCACCATTGCACATAAAATTGGGTATAATGAAGCAATTTGTGAAGGCTTTAAATAAAGAGGGGGAAGGCTTCAAATATCTGCATTCAGTTTTTCCATCTTTATTAGAAGCTAAGATAAAAGAAGGAATTTTCGTCGGCCCTGATAGTAGGAAATTAATGCCGGATGAAAAGTTTGATGAAAAACTTAACGATATCGAGTTGCAAGCATGGCAGTCATTTAAGGAAGTGGTGACAAAATTTTTGGGGAACAATAAAAGCTCCGACTATAAAGAAATAGTGGCCAAAATGATTTCCAATTTGGGTGTAATGGGTTATAATATGAGCATTAAACTTCATTTCTTAAATTCTCATATTGATTACTTCCCAGAAAATCTAGGAGCCGTTAGCGAAGAACAAGGCGAAAGATTTCACCAAAATTTGAAAGAGCTTGAAGTCCGGTATCAAGGAAGATGGAATACCAACATGATGGCGGACTATTGTTGGTTATTGAAGCGCGACGATCCAAACCGGAAATTTAAGCGAAAATCGCACAACCGAAGCTTCCAGGAGAAAAGGACCAGGTTCCACAAATGAAATTTAAATGTTATTTAGACTAGTGTTAAGTTGTTACTTTATTTTAGTAGTTTTTTAAGTTAAAAATAATGTTCTGTTTTAAATATATATTTTTTTATGTGAAATCTTCTGTTTTTTTTCTATTTTCTATCTGTGCCTTTTTTGAAAAATCTGGAGGTGATAGAGAAAAACTAAGTACATATTCGTAATCAGCGCACCAAAATACCCTAGAATCAGCTATCAAATTCCAGAGAGGAAGTTATGACTCTCATTTTGCAGGCCTGTGTTATTATATTAATTTATGATATTATATTATATAAATAATTTAATAAAATATAATATCAAATTCCCCGCATTTAAAATTAATTTCCCTACAAACAAAACAACTATACCATTTAGTAGATCTAAATACCGTTAAAATCTGCTCATTAAAACTAAAAAAATAATTTAAATTGGCATCATTTTGGCCTCAACACCCCCTACCCCTTGTCAATTAATGTCAAACTTTACAGCACTCCCTCCCCCCCCCTATATTTACTGACATCATTTATGGATGACCCCAAAGTGCAAACTATTGCTTTTCTCATTGCCAATGAAATTGCGCATCTTTTCAGTTTTTTAATATTTTTTTCAGTAGTAGAAAATTATATTTTGAAAGAAAATTTCCTCCAAATATTTTACTGCAAAACCAAATTTTAATTTTTAGTTGATGTTTTTTAATTTCTAGTAATAAAGACATAAAAATTGGACATTTTACTCACGGTTAACCCTTTAACAGTAAACGACGTTTATAACCGTCGAGGGTAAAATACAAATAAAAGGTGAGATACAGGTCTTCAAAACAAAGCATACCCACATATAAGTATTATATGTGGGTATTGTTTTGAAGACTTGCGTCTTGGGCGAAACCGTACGAATTGTTTCTGTCACGAAATTTTGTCGCTTGAACAAAAAATTAAAAACAGTAATAGCGAAGTTTTTGTTCTAAAAATAGATTTTTTTTCAATAGTGTAATCGGATTTTTCAGTAGCGTTAGGATGTTTCAATAATATTAGTTGGATGTTTCAATAGTGGGTTTTTCAAAACAATTCGATGTTTTCAAAACCGTACGCAATTAGAAAAAAATTACTTATTTTTAGAGAACCGCCGTAAAATGCTCCACTGTAGAGGGGTTAAAGAATCGCCGCAAAATGCTCCACTGTTAAAGGGTTAAAGGTCCGTGAAGAGAAACAATAAAACCGCAAAATTGTTCTAGTGTTTGGAAATGAACATAGTTCATAAAAATAAGCAGAGGGTTTATTTCTATAGACTATGAAAATTTAATAGTTTTCATAAATAAAAATAAAATAATATTAAAAGTAAAATTTATAAAAATAATGAATAAAATAATATTAGCAGAGGGTTTATTTCTATAGACAATAAAATCATAATAGTTTTTAAATATAATTAATGTGTAATAATAAACATAAAAATGTAGTAGCCTATAATGTAGGCTATATAAACGAATTTTTTATTAATTAAGATGAGAAGGTCTGCTGCTCCTTCATTGTCATCGTTTTCAAAAAAAAGTAAGCTATCTCCTAATTCAACTGCTAAAAAGTTTGGTTTATCTTTAAATTGCAGCAATGAATGTGACAACACGTGTACGCAAAGTATTGAAGAAAATTATGTTGGTCCAGCAAATTTTATAAAAAAAGATAATGTTGAGTCAAAGTTGCATACAGCTCCAATTGAAAAGTTTAATGTCATTGACAATTCAGATTCTGACTGCGGAAGTAACAATAACTTATTAAATCAATATAATGTAAAGAATTTTGTTCAAAAAGAAAATAAAAAAGATTTATCAATAGTTATACAAAAACCAACTACATTAAGTTATTCCAATAAAGTATTTTCACCACCATTTTCAAAAACATGCAGAGTTAGTAACACCATTGATATTAACAAGAACAAAATAAAGACTTATAAACCACTTAAGGCATTAGAAATAAACAACAAAACTGAATGCTATTTTTCTGTTATGTGGTAAGTATTTCTCTATATAGATTTTGTAAAAAAAATCAAAGGGGTACTGGGTAATTATTGTGCTTTTATATCCTAACTGAGGCTTTAAATAATTTTTGAATGTTAAGAGATTATTCAATGAAATTTAAAATTTATTAATAAATATAAATTTATTAAGTAATATAAACTTAGTTAAGAACAGTAAAAAATTTTTTTTATCAACTTATTGCTTCCATGTTATGGAAGGGGCAATAGTTTTAGGTATTTTATGTTCCCAGGCTCCAATGGCAGTTTTTTGCAAAGCAACTGTATTTAATATGGGTATAAACATATAAATGTTTGTAGCTTGCTCTATGTCAAAAAGTTGGCTAACTTAGAAACTGAAAAATGCTGGATTCACCTCTGATTCAAACCCTCAGTTGATGCGTATACTGAAACAGATAGCTATTTTAGTATGTTGTTTCAGGCAGTACACAAGGATGTTAGCGTATATCATTATCATCATCATCATCATCATCATCATCATCATCATCATCATCATCATCATCATCATCATCATCATCATCATCATCATCATCATCATCATCATCATCATCATCATCATCATCATCATCATCATCATCATCATCATCATCATCATCATCATCATCATCATCATCATCATCATCATCATCATTATCATCATCTGCAATTTTTCCATAAACTTTAGTTTTGCTTTCAATCAATAAATTTATACTTAAATCTTTTACTTAAAATAATGATAATAAAAAAGATTGAAAGAATTGAAATAGTAAAAACATTAAAAAGCAACAAAAAATATAAAAACAAAAATTTTCTTAGTAAAAAAATCTTCTTACTCTAAAAATTTGTGTTTTGATGGTTTTAAAAATAGTTAAATTCAACTATTTTCCTTAATAATTTTTGTGATTTTATTTTTTTAAATTCTTAAGAATAAAATAGGTAGCACTTGTTTTACTTATAAAACATGTGCTCTACCACTCTATAACTACCACATTATTTACTACTATATGAGCCGTTCAGAAGCCAATGTGATTAAGTCCAATTATTGAAATTTTTTTAATTTTGGTGATTTTTAATAGAATAAATAATATAATCTCTGGTTTTTAAAGGATTTATACTTATTTTTAATTGCCTCTGGTTATTTTCATAAGACAAATATGAGGGAAATAAAGTCTGTGTTTTTCCTGATTTATTCCATAAAATGTTTTCCGGATTTCTTAAATGAGACCTATATTATCTCTGATTCATACATAGATACACACACACACACACACACATATATATATATATATATATATATATATATATATATATATAAATAAATATATATATATGTATATATATATATATATATATATATATATATATATATATATATATATATATATATATATATATATATATATATGTATATATATATATATATATAAACAATTTTAAAATGTGTTCTACAAAATAGAGTGCACAATGTTCTTAAAGAAACAGAGCAATTATAAATTAGTAGAAAATCACTTAATAAAAATTTTTCTCACTTGATGAAAAATTTTTGTTGAGTGATTTTCTACTAATTTATATATATATATATATATATATATATATATATATATATATATATATATATATATATATATATATATATATATATATATATATATATATATATATATATATATATATATATATATATATATATATATATGTTTTTTAGGTGTAAAGTCTCATCAAAAAAGGTATTTTATTTTTGCTTTATTTATATTCCTAAAAAAATGTTTATAAAATATAAAGAAAATGTTTGTATCATAACCAGTGATAAATTCAGCATAAGGCAAGGGGGGAGGGGAGGCCACCTCCCCACCTCCCTGCATTCCCTAAGCTGATCAACTGACTCCCCCTAAAATATAACTTTCACAAGTCACAAGTTTTCATACGCCACAAGTCCGTATGATGTATTTAAGGCGTCCAGTGTGTGTTCTGGACCTGCCGTAAATGAAAACTTGCATTAAAAAGTTTTCATAAACTAACAGGATAGTAAATTCTTTTTTAATGCTTGCTTTCAGTTATATGTTTAGTATAAGTATATTTTTAAATAACCAAACCATTGCAATAATATTAAATGTTTCTTTTTTTTTTTTTTACGATAAATGTTACCAAAAGTAAACTTAGCAAACTCAAACTTTATATTTTTGTTTTTGTTATTCACCTCCTCAAGCTGAGAAGGCCACTACAGATAAGGAGGCTACTTAATAGTGGTTATAACCCTCTCTCAACTCTATAACTCCGAAACATGAACCTTGACGAACAAGGCCACTGTGTGGAGAAACAAGTTGAGCGCGGTACTACCAGGGACGTGGTGGGGATCAAACTCGGAACCTTTTTTTTAGTTCATGTTTCTGTTTCACAGATGGCTATAAAAAATAACAAAACATTTTTAAAGATATTTAAAAAAAAAAAAAGGTATACTAGGTATACAGAATTGTGACAGCTTTTTTTGATGTTCGAGTCTCAGAGCAAATTTTACACTTATGCTTATATCAAATGAGAATGAAAGAAAAAGCACTAAACTTATGCCCCCTCTCAACTCTCAATGTTGGGAAAATAATAAATCATTAAGTTTTATAATAGTGACAAATTTCAATTTTTTTTTCTTTAAAAATTTATTTAACAATTTTTTAGTGTTCAAAAGCTATGACCAAGTAAATTTTTAAAACCACCTAAAATAAGGAATTTATAAACTCTAAAATTTTATTTGATGAAATTTGAAAACTGGAAATATAACTTTAGTTTAAAATAGGGCATTTCCATTCCTGTGCATAATTTTTTATTTTTCTTTATTTTTATGATTTGAAGTTGGGACTTCAAGCAATATACATGCTATTATGATTTTCTTAAAGAACAATTATAACAAAAATATTTTTATAATATTTTAGCCTACCTGGATGTTTGAATATTTTTATCATTTTATTTTTTGTGTGCGTTAACATCACAATAGTTTGAAAAATAGACATTAATTTCTAAAACACAATTCCCTGTGCGATCTTTTAGATATGCCCAATAGTTATAGCATAAAACTCAATAACTATTGTTCTCACATTTAAGTTTGAGTGAAAGGCATATGTATTTATGCTGCAGCAAAAGAAACTGCTGCAATCACTTGTATAAGATTAAGAAAAATTAAATAATAAGAAATCGGAATGTGTGAAATTTTCTTAAAGACAATTAAAGCAAGAAACACGTCACTTCAATTTAAATTAACAACTGGAAGAACAAGCAAGTGATGTCAATGTTGAGCTTACATTTTCTTGCACATTATTTGTCAGCAATAGCGATTTTTGTTATGAGAATATGTTGTGGAGACTTAACATCAACTAAACTTGGCTTTTTGTATTTTGACTTTTTGTCATAAAACTCAACTTGGGTTTTTGTATTTTGATTTTTTGTCATAAAACTCAACTTGGTATTTTTCATACAGTCTAATCTCAGCTTTTGTATTTTTTAATTATCTTAAAACATGTTCAATAAATCTTCTTCCTCAATAAATGAATTTCATATTTTATAACTTTAATTATACAAAAATATTTGCTTATCTAGTTATAAAAAATATTTCTTCATTTAATTATGCAAAAATCTTTCTTGACTTAAAAAAAAATAACAGTAAAAATGTCAGTCATTTTTTTAAAAATAAAATAATAAAATTAATATAAGATTTTAAAACTTAATAACAATATAATAATTGTGCTAAAAAAAATCTCTATAAAAAAACCACTGACTGTTTGAAAGTAGCTTTAACTTTTAGCTTTAACTCCTTTGCTTTTTTAAACAGAAACTTAAACATAATTTTGTTTTTAATTAACTTTATCTATTCCAGAGTTGTTTATTTATAACTTTTCAAAATCTATATTAAATGTAGATGGTTTTCATTTTTTATAAAAGTTATTTTAGAGAGCATTTTATTTGTACTTTACTTTATTTCATTTATTTTCTATTCTGTTTTTGTTCTTTTTGTTTTATCAGCGCGGTGAGTGCATTGGCTCTAGCTGCTTTGGTGTTTACATGGTTCAATTGATTTAGCCATAAGGGCATTAAAATTATCTAATTTCAACTAGGCATGAACTAATTTAGCCATATGTGTAGCTTATATATATAAATATATATATATATATATATATATATATATATATATATATATATATATATATATATACATATATATATATATATATTTATATATATATATATATATATATATATATATATATATATATATATATATATGTTTTGAGTGTAGACATCAGAACTATATCAGAATACTATATCAGAATTACTATATCAGAAACAAAAACACTTATAGAGCTTAGTTTACATTGCTGCTATTTTTTGTGGAACAATGAGATCTATGAATTGGAGAATTTTGGTCCTATTGGTCTTTCAATCAAGGTTGTATTGGCAGAATCTTTTCTACAACATCACCAAGAAAATGCTTTCAAAATTGTAATGACATTAAATCCTCCTCTCGACTTAAAATCCTATCTAAGATACGTCGATGATAGTCATGCTAGATTTTCAAACATCCAAGAAGCAGAGAAATTCAAAATAATCTTAAATAAACAACACCCTGCAATGCAATACACAATTGAGACAGAAAGCCATAACAAAACTCTGAATTTCCTAGATATAACAATAATAAATAACAGCAAAGATAAGTATGAGTTTAAAGTCTACAGAAAAGAAGCCATTACAAATATTCAAATAAAACCGCACTCGAATCATGACCCCAAAAACCCAGTGAAAATTTCTCAAAATAAATTATTATTTGTATTAATAGAATTCGTATTGTTTGATATTTTCTTATTAGTATATATATATATATATATATATATATATATATATATATATATATATATATATATATATATATATATATATATATATATATATATGTATATATATAAAAAGAAGAAAAAAAGATTTCTTCATGGTTACTCATTCTCTTATAACATCAAAGTTACACGAGATAATGATACTGTTAGAGTTTCAGTTTGCATCAATGCTATTTTATCAATTTTTGGAATTGGAAAATCAAGTATAGAAAGAATAGGAGGATCTCTTGCCAAGACTGGTAAGTAAACAGAAATAAATATTTATTTATTTACTAATTAGTAATTCAAATGAAATAAATAATGAACAATTGTGTTCATTATTTATTTTATGTGAATTAATAATCAACAAAGTTTCTCTTTCAAAAATAACATTAGCAAAAAAGATTATATGAGCTTGAAAGTTAATAGTTTGGCTTAGTTAAGTTAATAAAACATTATAAAGCTTGTATATTTGATTATTTTTTAAGGAGTTTCTCCTAAAAACCAGCAAGGAAAACATACAATTCAACCTCTAGCTTTTTCAGACCATATTGTAAATAGTATTATTGATCATATCAAGTCTTTTAAAGGACAAAAAAGTCATAATGCATTACATGACACTAAACAGCTATATTTACCAGAGGACCTTAATTTATTAAAAATGTACAATATGTACAAGGAGTGCTTCCCACTGAATAAAGTTTGTCAAGAAAGCTACAGGTACTTTAATAATGTTTGATTATTTCAAAATATTATTGGATATTATCTAATTTTCTACTTTCTTTTTTTTACCAGGAAAATATTTGTAGAAAAGTTTAATATTAGCTTTGGTTATCCTTGTAAAGATACATGCTCTACATGTGACAAGCTCAATATTATGCTTAAAAACCAAAGCACCTCTGTAGAACAACTCATCAAGAGTCGTCAAGAAAAAGAGCTTCATTTGGAGAAAGCAGAGGTGTTTTATGTCAGAAAGAAAGAAGTACATTATAATGCAAAACTGGTCATGCAGCTCTTGCATTTGACTTTGCAAAAAATATGAATTGTCCATATGTTTCTAAAAATGATATTTATTATCGTAGACAGCTTTCTATGTGCACATTTAATATACACTGCTTAGAATCAAACAATGCTCACTTGTTTTGTTACAATGAAACTTACTTTGAGTTTAGAAATGTAAAACTCTTGTTTAGAATGTAAAAAAAGTTTTTACTTTTAAATTTATTTCTTTACTTATCCGTATGTACTTTTCTTATTTTTTATCACCTAAGAATCAAAGATGAGAAAGCTAGCCTCAAGGTGGTGAAAGGTTAATAGAGTTGAGGGTTAAAAAGTTTGTTATAATAAGAATTAACTAAATGAATTAAATAAATTTTTTTTTTTTAAGCATATTACTAAAAAGCTTGTAAAATAACTTTTTGGCGGAATGTGCTGTAAATCTAAAGTGTAAAGATTTCTTTTGTTTTTCTACAAGTGGCTGTTGCTCGAAATTAAAAAGATTTTAAATTCAACTCAAAAGAAGTGCATCAGAACATATAAGCAAAATATTGAACGTTATTTTGAATTCTAAATCAAAATCTAAAATTAAAAGGGGAAAACCAGTGATGTCAAAATGGTACACTCATTCCAGGATTCAATGCAGCACGTATAATTTAAATTCCTAAAAAATATTTTCATGTTAATTTATCATGTAATAGATCTTACTGATTTACAAACCTAGGATATATATATATATATATATATATATATATATATATATATATATATATATATATATATATATATATATATATATATATATATATATATATATATATATATATATATATATATATATATATATTAGAGTGATTCAGAATGAGAGAATTTTCAAAACAAAAATGCGTATCTTGTTAAATTTGGTGCAAATATATAGAAAAAAGGTTTTAAAGCATACCAGGCATTTTCTGACCACTCTAGACTCTCCCTCAAGGCTCATTTTTGTAAAAAAAATGTCAATTTTTTGTCAAAAGTTGCTGATTTCAATGATGTCGAGGGAAGGTCTAATAAAAACTAAGTTGGCTGAATTAAAAAAAATGGCCTAGACTACATATAATTTGCATTTAAAATCATACATATTTTTGTTTTGGTTTTATTACTGAACACTTTTTATTCAAATTGTCGATAAATTCACAAAATTGATGAGTTTGTTGTGATGCTAAGAAAGCATTTGGAGTATACAAATACATTTTTTCTAATATAACGAGACCATTAAACCGACCTTCAAAGTAAAGAGGGGGGGCTATATTTCAATATTATATATATAAAGAAAAAGGTTCTCAAAAAATAAAGGAAGGTGGGGGGCATGCCCCCCTCCCCCTGTGTTGACAGCCATGTGTAATAAAAATATTTTTTGGTTGATAATATTGTAAATTGCTTGTTACTTCAATTAGTAATGTATTTGGCTTACCTCTCCTCTCACCCTTATCTACCCCCAGGTCCCTCCTCATTTTTTTACTTATTTAAAATTGGTTCAAGTTTTTATGCCATAATCAATTTTTAAGTTACTCACGCCAATTATGATAAAAACTAGGTTTTCGATTTACCTTACAAAAAAGCCTACAAAAGAAAAAAAAAGTTTTTTAATTACTTTTGAATTTCTTGAAATTATTAATGTTATTTAAACCTATTTCCATACTCCTTTTTGTCATGGCATAATGAACTTTGTCTATGGTTACCAGTCTTCTTTCTTTATCTTCTTAACTAATGTATCTATGGGTATGCCAAATTTGGTAAGTTATTAGCCGTTGTGCTATCGCATTGTGCTATCTAGGTTGGTTATTTCTTTGATATCCACTTTCGGCTTATTTTCAATTTTGTAATCAGATGCCTTTGAAGATGGCATTTTGTAAGTTAAAATTGATCTGGCGGTTAGTGTTTTATCTTTATCAGAAACTTTATAATCTCGAAGCGAAAGAGGTATCAAAGTGGAGTCTAAGTACCATGAGTGTTTTAATATTGAGTCAATGACTTTATCTACAGCTTCTTTTACTTGACAAACATCTTTATACAGAGACATTTGATGTAGAACTGTAATATCAAGGTATGGGACTTTAAAAGGATTGTGGCTTTACAAGTACCATGAAGCATAAAAGCAACAAATAAACTCCACAATTTGTTCTACTTGAGCTTTTACATCTTCCTCTTTTATCAAAAAATCTAGTTGTTTAGATAGCAGATGTAACTTTACATAATAAAGAGATGAGCTAAGAAATCTTGCATGATAAACTGCACCTGGTTTTTTTTTTTTAACAATTCCTGATTTCGATAAATAAATAGTTACAAGCTCTGCTAGTTCTTTTCTGTCTTCCCTAGCAATATTTTTTTTTTAAATGTATTTTTTGCAATATTCGAGCGCATCTGTTGCTGCTTTTTTGACTACAGTACCAGTCTTTAATGACCAATCAAACCCTAATATGTTTTCAGGATTGTAATGAAACTCTGGGTTGTCAAACTTGTTTCTTAATCTTTTAAAAAAAAGATTTTCTGGTCCGAACCTTTTCTTCATTAGTAACATGTTTCTGAAAATGACCTATTCTATGCTCTGTAACATGGTGCCTGCAAGCAAGCTGGAGAATGTATTTACCTAAATCATAGGTAATTCTATTAACAGTCCTTTTTGTAATGCCAGTATTTGTTGCTGTTGTGTCAAAGCACAATCCACCAACATTTGATTTAATACCATATTTATCTAGCAACTGCATTATTCCTTTATATTAATTGTCTCCTGAAGAGGATGCATGAAGGCACACCCAACAAGTGTGAATCATCATTAATATTTACTAGTACAGCTAGTCGCTCGCATTTTAGTTTCCTTTAATTGTCTCAAATATAGTTTTTCCATCAAAATGAATTATACATGGGAATGTAGGTAAATGTACTTTTGTTTTTAAATATCTTTAGCAATATTTGAAATTTCTTTATTTTCTCTTTTCATTCTTCTAGCTGCAGTTGAGAGACTTGATTCGATGATGTTCATGTCTACTCCTGCAGCTTGAATAACCACCATTGTAATTCTCTGCAGAACCACAGGAGAGATGTTATTAACAGTTGCCATTAAAGCAACATTTCCGGAATAAATATCTTTAAGAATGTTGGCCCGAATTTTTGTACTGCTTGGTTAATTTTTTCTTTTTATCCATTCTCCTGGCCCGAAGTCAGAATCAGAAAAGTTATCTGAACTTAATTCATCATTACTGCTAACTTCTTCTTTGTAAAATTTTAAGATTTTACTCGGTGATCCATTTTTCATTGGGTTTTTACACTTTTTTTTTTTTTTAAACATCTTCGCTTCCAACAAGGCTGCAAGCAACCACTAATTAAAGTTAAAGTTACTGGAAGAGAAAAGATGAAGATTGTAGAGCAAGATAACGATTGACGGACGATTTAAAAGATTGCAAATTATACGAATCAGGAAAGCAAGATGAAGGAAGCGAATTCCAAAGAACTGATGTTCGAGGAAAAAAACTAGAAGAATAAGCGTTTTTGGAGCACTTAGGAACAGTCACAGAAAAAGGATGACACTTAATTGAATGACGAGTAACACGAGAATGAATTTTAGTAGATGGCACAAGAGACGCTAGCTCTTTAGAGCAGTGCCCATTATAGTATTTGTAGAAAAGAGAAAGAGAAGCAACATTACGACGATGTGATAATGGTTGAAGGTTGGCTGCAAGAGCAGGTCCAACTATGTTTACAATGCGTTTTTGCACCTTGTCTAAAAGAGAAAGGGCATCATTAGAAGATCCGCCCCAGATATGGCAACAGTATTCCATACAAGGCCGGATTTGAGATTTATAGAGATAGAGAATAGAATCCAGAGTAAGAAAGTGGCGAGCTCGATAAAGAGATGCAACCTTAGCAGATGCTAATTTTGCAACTGATTTGATATATGGTTTCCAAGAAAGATTGGAAGTAAGAGTTAATCCTAGAAGATGAAGAGTAGGTGACTCATCGAGTACATCACCGTTCATAAATATAGGAAGATCTAAGTTATTGCGATAACGGTTGGCTGAAAAAAATTGAGTTTTATCTGAATTAAAGTTCACCAGCCACTGTGAGCCCCATGCTGTAGCAGAAGTGAGATCCTTTTCAAGCTCAAATGACCCCTCCAAGCAATCAGAGGGTGTTGGTTTCTTATCACGACAAGAATAAATGGTAGTATCATCAGCAAACAATGCCACCTTAGATGTGAGAATATCTGGAAGATCGTTGATGTAAATTAAAAAGAGTATAGGGCCAAGGATAGAACCTTGAGGAACCCCTGAAATTACAGAATAAGAAGAAGAGTGTTGTCCATCGAGGACAACTTTTATGCTACGGTTGAAAAGGAAGGATTCAATGATCTTAAAGATGTTGCCGGATACACCATAAGAAGAAAGCTTATGGAGAAGACCAGCATGCCAAACTTTATCAAACGCTTTTGAAATGTCAAGAGCGATGGCCTTAACCTCTCCACCTTCATCTAATGCACGATAAAACCTGTCAGTTATTACTGTTAGCAAATCAGCTGTAGAACGAGAAGATCGAAACCCATATTGATGGTCAGAAAGTAAGTTATTAGATTCAAGATGAGAAATTAAGTGTTTGTTAATAAAAGATTCAAAAACCTTGCTTATGATAGGAAGAAGACTTATGGGACGGTAGTTAGACGAATCAGATCGCTCTCCAGAATTTTTGAAGATAGGGATAACAGATGCGGCTTTCCAGCAGGCTGGAAAACAAGACTCTGATAAGCACTTGTTGAATAGTTTTGAGAGTATAGACGACAGCTCCGGAGAACACTTCTGCAAGACAATAACAGGTATGTTGTCTGGGCCACAAGCTGTAGAAGAGTCTAGGCAAGAAATCACTTTAGATACAGATGCTGGAGTGATATGAATGTCAAGCAATGGATCAACCTGTTTGTTGGCAATATCAGGTAGAACGCAATTAGTGGAATCAAGAGATGATATTGATGAAAAGTTTTTAGCAAACAGTTCGGCTTTGTCTTTAGGTGAGGTGACAAAGTCTGAACCATACAAGAGAGGTGGAATTATAGATTTGCTATTGATATTATTAAAGATTCTCCAGAAGTCACGAGAGCCTAATTTTTAAGATGAGATACGAGATTTCATGACCTGAGAATAGCGGGTTTTGGCGTTAGACAAAACCTTTTTACAGTTGTTTCTAGCAGTAATAAACAGACGTCTGTTTTCTGGAGAATTGTTTTGCTGATAAATATGGAAGTAACGGTTTCGATTGGCAATCGCAGCAGCACAGTGTGAGGAAAACCATGGAGGAGAGTGAGGCTTGACCTGGAATCGCCGAGAGGGAATAAAAGATTCCATGCCAGCCTGAATCCACGAAGTTATGTAAGAAGCACATTTGTCGACAGGAAGTTGAAAGATTTCTACCCAAGGGCCATCACGAAGAAAGTCACGGAAAGAATCTCAGTCAGCTTTACTGTAGTTGAAAGAGGTTCGGTAATAGGGGGATTCAGGTGATGAAGAAGAATGAGATATTAGTTTTAGAGAGATCAAACTGTGATCAGAAGAACCTAAGGGTGAATGCGGAGAAACTGAGCACTGACTAGGATCAGAAACAAGACATAAGTCGAGTAGAGAAGGTAAATGATTAGGGTTGTCAGGAAAGCGAGTTGGAAAGTTGACACTTCTTTATAATTAATGATTTTACCTTATATAAAAATAAATTTATTAGTTATAAGTTGTTAGAGTGACAAAAATACAAAGTTAAAGCACATTTAATAAATTTATTAAACTATAAAGAGTATATTATTTAAAAACTAAATGTGTGGATGAGAATCAACATTAAGTCCAAAAACAAAAGTTAGTTAAATCAATATTTTATATACTAATGCTTCACTCCATATAGTAAAGTAACTCAATAGTTCATCTACCTTGAGAGCATCATTTAATTAAGATCTGACGCAAAACTGGCTAAATATTTAAAAAAATAAAACTTACACTATGCAAGTTCTCACAACCAAAACATAATCAAATTACTTTCTTAGTATATTTAGTGTCTAGAGGACCCAAATGATATAATCTTTCACCTTCTTGATCTTCTAAGAATGGTAAATCTTTGATTTTAGATTCATTGGATCTTAGCTTGTCACTTTGAATCTTTTAGTTCTGGAATCCTAATCAAAAAAATGTTTAACAAAATTTTAAAATCTTATTTGATTTTTAATATCTTGTTTTGATTTTTTTTTTGACATTCTTTAATAAATTAAAATATTTTTGCTCAAGATTTTTTAAACTTTTTCGAGTATTTACATCGCTAATAACTGGAAACTCTGCTTTAATATGTGGATTTAATATTTTATTTTTGCCATGATACATTCACATTCAACTAGTTGACTCCTATCAACCTTTAAGTTTGACTTTGGAGGACAGTATAGAATATCCAATTTTTTTGTAATTCCATATGGCAAATTTGATTGACAATATTTAAAGTGTTGCAAGATATCCATACCCGTTGAAAGTTGCGTTCCTAAACCATATAGGTTTTTATTAAAATAGAATTACCAATACGGTATAAATAAGCGTGCATTATTTATCTTACAGAGTATAATAGTGTTATGGATTGGTGTCAATATTGAGATAAAAATGTGTTTTAGTGACCATGACTTCTTTTCAGGTAAATACAAAATATCATAAAACCAAATCGATAACTGTACATTATTTTGATTTCTATGCAACATAATATGAAAAATCTTTTTAGAAGATCTCAAACTGTTTTTGTGCAAAATCTTGTGTTTCTGATAACTCATATCAATACTTGTTCAGTTACTTAAATTTTTATTTTGAATTTTAAAATTCAAAATCAAAAATGTACATTTCAAATTTTAAATCAATGTAGTGGCTTCAAATTATTTTTTATTTAAAAATAAATTCATATGAAACTTTAGTAAAAGACATTAAGTGTAATGGTTTGCTATTTATTTTATTTTGGGAAATGGCAGGCGGAAAGGAATGGAAGAATGTCTAGGAAACTTACCTTCAAATACGTAACTAATTAATGTAGCAAGCAATGTACAATATTTTTAACCAAAAAACATTTTTATTATATTAGAAAAAATGTGTTAGTATACTCCAAATACTTTCTTAATATCACAACAAAAGTCCTAAATGAAACAAAAACAAATATAAGTATGATTTTAAATGGAAAATATATGCAGTGAAGGCCCTTTTTTTTTTAATTCTGTCAAATTGGTTTATATTAGACCCTCCCTTAACATCACAGAAATCAGCAATTTTTGACAAAAAAATTGGCATTTTTTTATACAAAAATGAGGCTTGAGAGAGGGTCTAGAATAATCAGAAAGTGGCTGGTATGTTTTAAAACCTATTTTCTATATATTTGCACCAAATTTAACGAGATACATTTTTTTGTCTTTGCAAATTCTCTCATTCTAAGGCACCCTAATATATATATATATATATATATATATATGTATATATATATATATATATATATATATATATATATATATATATATATATATATATATATATATATATATGTATATATATATATATATATATATACATATATATATATACATAAAAAAATATTTTAAGTGAGACACGTCTATATTGAGTAAATAGGACTTAGTGGTTATTGACTTCATAACAAGAAGGGTTTTAAGAAGGGTACCTGGCACATCACTAATATATATTTATGTATATATATATATATATATTAATATATATATATATATAATTTTTTTGTATTTCTATATTTATACATATCTATACTTATGTATATTTATATATATTTATATATGTTTGTATATATATATATATATATATATATATATATATATATATATATATATATATATATATTTATATATGTTTGTATGTAGATATATCACTGATGTTAAGTGGTATATATATACATATATACATATATATATACATATATACATATATATATATACATATATACATATATATATACATACACATATATATATATATATATATATATATATATATATGTATATATATGTATATATATGTATATATATGTTTATATATGTTTATATATAATACTGATGGTAAATATACATATATACTGATGATGTCATACTAAAAAATCATTCATTTTATTTTATTAGGAGTTCTTATAGTTATTGGAATTTAAAAAAAATATAGGGTTTAGGTAGATACACTTCATGTACACTACTCGCACATCCCTAAATCAATCAACTGATTTGTTTAGGGATGTGTCATGTGCTAATTATAAAGTGACACTGGGACAGAAATCATCCCCATCCCCACCTCATCTCCATCACATTAAGTTTTTCCCCATCTTCACCCCATGCCCATCCAGTTTGTCACCATCTTCACCACATGCCCATCAGTAAAAGAAATTTAATAGTATAATTTTATATATGTTTATATTTTTCTAGCACAAGAATTGGGAAGGCGATGGTAAGAATATTATTTTAGTTCATTACAATAAAAAGTTTTAATATGTTATAAAATTTGTTTTAAAATATACATACATATTAAATAAACAGAAAAAGTAATAAGCCAACCAAAGAAGACCAAAAAAAGGGTAGAGAAATGAATGAAATTTCTTGAAAATATGAAGGAAAAATTAGTAACCAAAATGGTTGCAAAAACACGTCAGGGTATAGTTGGATTGCAATCCAAAATATATAAAAATACTACAAATTATAAATTGTGCTTTTGTTTATTTATGTCATTTGTTTGGTATTATGTCTAATGCAAATGCTCTTTTGCCTAATAGCAGGATTTTCTTGTTTGTTTTTAATGTTATAAACATAATCGATTTTTAAATGTTATTTTGACCACTGCCAAAAACCTACTACTTGGTAAAAGTTTTCTCAATATTATACTGTTAATAATTGCGGCATTATTTTAGCTTTTCCTCATTATTGTTAAAATAATGTCACAAAATAGAGTCACAAGTTTTTTTCTATGTTTCCATATTATTTAATAAGATAAAACCCATGCAGTTATTATTATGCGGTAGTGGTGTAGTGGTAGAGTGCTCGCTTCATAAGTGAAAGGTTCCAATTTCGATTCACACCACGTCCCTGGTAGTACCATGCTCAAATTGTTTCTTCATGCAGCCGCCTTGCTTATCAAGGTTCGTGTTTTGGAGTTATAGAGTTGAGAGAGGGTTATAACCACAATTAAGTAGCCTCTTCATCTAAGTTATTGTTTTTTTAAGAATTTTTTTTTTGACAGTTTTAATTGAATTACAACACTTTAAATATCATTCTTTTATAATTATTGGCCATTTTTCATTGAGTCTTATGCAATGCTTAAAACTATTAAGGGTAATCTTCACTACAGTTATAACATTTTTTTTAAAACACAATTTAAACAGGACTTTTATCTTTATTGAGTACCCTTTAATTGTGAATAAGGTTTGCAACTTTTTCTTCACTGTACAACTTCTGACAGGATTTTAATATTTTCAGATATTTCTGGCCTTGACTTAGTTCATAATTTTTTTAGGCTTTGGAAAAGATTCTAAACTTTTTGATGGCCGGTGACAGTTTTATTTGTTGCTTTACAAATGAAGCTATGTTGTGAAAGATTTTCTTTCTTGTTTCTTAAGTCAATTAAGAAATGAATATCTTGAATCTTTATAATTGCCTTGTTTTCTTTAAGATAAGTGTCATGTCGTTTGTATTCAGTTACAGTTTGGAATGTCTATTAAAAAAGTCTGCAGCTTTTTTTTTGTAATGGTTCTTTTTTGTAATTTGTTGCAGTGTTCTTTAGTTTGTTTGATCTTGTAGACTTCCTAAATATTTTACAGGTTTTATCACTTTTATATGTCAACACCATTTAAAGTTTTTGGTTTTTTCCTTAAATATATAGTCAGGAAATCTCATAGAATAAAAAAATTATTTTAATTAGTTATAATAAAGATATTATACATAAAAATGATTTTTTCCGGATTTTCCTTTTTTTTCGCCCCCAAATTTCATTATTTTCAAAATTTTTAAATTTTATCTTATTTTGAATGTATTTTCAAAAGTAATTTTTTATTAAACCATTTAAAATGTTTATTTTTTTACTTGTAATAGTTAAGATACAGTAGATGTAAAATTAGCTGATATCTTTGCACTTTCGTCTTTTTCAAGAAAGTTTATTCTTTTGCTATTAAAATTTGCTATTTAATATTTTAAAACAAATGGGGCTAAATGTTAAATTTTTTTTTTAACATTATATATGCATATTTACTTTATGCTATTTTTAGATTTTTTTTTTTAATGATAAAGTTAATAGTTGTTATTTTTTATAAATTTTGAAGTTTAATCAGATCAAATGTTTTAATCTATTTCAATTTAAAAATGCAAATTAAAACCTTACTACTATTCATTACAATAATATAGAAAAGGCTAAAGCTTAAATTACAATCATGTAACTTATATAGTATAGTGATTTATAAAGGGTGTTTTTTTTAGAGGTATAGAACTTTAAATTGCAATAAAACAACGATGGATTATTCGATTGACAAGAATTTTTTTTTATTAGAAAGATAATCTTGTGGCATTACATTTTAAATATAATTTCTGGCATATGACCGCCACGACTGGCTCGGATGTAGTCCAATCTGGACGTCCAATTTTCGATAACTTTTTCCAACATTTGTGGCCGTATATCTGCAATAACACGGCGAATGTTGTCTTCTAAATGGTCAAGCATTTGTGGCTTATCCACATAGACCAATGACTTTACATAGCCCCACAGAAAGTAGTCTAGCGGTGTTAAATCACAAGATCTTGGAGGCCAATTCACAGGTCCAAAACGTGAAATTAGGCGGTCACCAAATGTGTCTTTCAATAAATCGATTGTGGCACGAGCTGTGGGACATGTTGCGCCGTCTTGTTGAAACCACAGCTTCTGGACATCATGGTTGTTCAATTCAGGAATGAAAAAATTTGTAATCATGGCTCTATACCTATCACCATTGACTGTAACGTTCTGGCCATCATCATTTTTGAAGAAGTACGGACCAATGATTCCACCAGCCCATAAAGCGCACCAAACAGTCATTTTTTCTGGATGTAACGGTGTTTTGACATACACTTGAGGATTATCTTCACTCCAAATGCGCAAAATTTTCCATACAGTGGATGGACACAGATCCAATTCCTGTGCTCGATGGCGGATAGACTCATTTGGGTCTTCCGCAATGCTACGCTCTACAGTAGCAATAGCTTCTTCTGATACGTATTCTGCACAGAACCATTATTTTCGAAATAAAATTGAACTATTGCTATATATATATATATATATATATATATATATATATTATATATATATATACATATATATATATATATATGTATATATATATATATATATATATATATATATATATATATATATATATATATATATATATATATATATATATATATATATATATATATTATATATATATATACATATATATATATATATATGTATATATATATATATATATATATATATATATATATATATATATATATATATATATATATATATATATATATATATATATATATATATATATATATATAGTAAGTACAATCACTTTGCCTCTAATTAATTCACACTTTAAAATTTAACTGAGTCAGGCAAAAGTATTATTTAAAAATATTTAGTCAAGAAATTTAATTGTGCAAAGTAGCTTGTTGCAAGTAGCAAAGTAGCTGGCTACCATGATATAGTCTAATCTGTAGTTAAATTTGGTAGTACTATTAATAAGTATATTCTATAGTTAAATTTCATAGTACTGTTAATGAGTAAAAAATATTGGTCCTCAGGCTTTGTCTATAAACTTGTCTAAAGATTTGATTGCAGGGGAAAACAACAATAAGGTCATGCTGGGGCAAGCAACAAGTTATTTAGTTATATAACAAACTAATGTTTGTTGCTTGAGTGACTTTGGGTTTTCATTCTTTTTTAAATTTATTTAAGTTTTTCTTTTTTTTAGGAGTTCTTATAGTTAATGGAAATTCAGTTGTTTTAAAAGATATTGAGGGAAACCAGTAATTTTATATTTATTAAAATTTTTTATAGAATTAAATTTTTTTTTTTTCATTGATTTCTTTGTTATAAAAAAATTTTGTAAATTAATTCTTCTCCTAAATGTTTTTCAATATTGAGCTTTTGAATTGAAAATAATTTCAGAAATATTTCATATTGTTAGAATATCTAAAAGTAATGGCTGTAAATCTAGTGAAATAGCAGGCTTGGTAGATGGAAGCACTATTGTTGTTGGAGGTAAAGAAATAGAGGTAACAATATAAAACAAAAGAATTCTTAAGTTTGTGAAACATTTTGTGTCTGTTTGCATCGTAGTTTATATTTGTTGTCTAATTTATTTTATTTCATTTATTATAATTTTATTTTATTAATTTATTTTATTTCATTTAAAGATACAAAATGTATTAACTAAAGAGCAATATTTAACTGGAAAATGTTACTTGGGGGCAACTTCCAAAGCTGCTTGCTGTGATGATAAGAAAGCAAACATAAACAGTATTGGTTGGTATAAATTTTAAAAGATGAAATTTTTTAGTTTTCATCATCACAATTTGAAATGTTAACTTATTTTTTTGGGTTTAAACAATTTTAACATTACCTAAAAAAATAAGTTCAGTAGAAAATTTATATTTTAAATTTTCATTTTACCACTACTCTCTCTTTTCGCAATTTGCAATTTTTTCTGGTCTGTGTTTTTGAGTTATTGGGCCAAGAAAGGAAAAAAAAATTCAATTTTGTAAACTAAATCTTTTTTTTTTTTTTTTTTAAATTGCGTTTTTGTTAATACATCCAACATAAACACCCTTATCATAAACACCCATAAATACCTAGCCATTCATCATAAACCTGGATTACAATAAATTTTTTTTTTCTCATAAGTTTAAACTTAGTTGGTTCTTTAACAAATTTATTTTGATAATTTTTTGTTTGTAGTTGTTAAACCATTTGTGGCACATAAAAGTTGCTCATCAAAGTTACAGGTGATATGTTTTTACAATTTTGTAAAACATTTAAAAATTAAAATCATACACTAATAATTATATCATACACTAATTAATACATAACTATATTGAATACATAAACATATAAAAATAATTCAATTTCTAAAATTTTATTCATCATTTTAAAATTAGTTTTTACAATTTAGGTTTTTGAAACAAGTTACTTGCCTCGCCATGATCCTACAAAAGATGGTGCTTTAATAATGCCAAATGATATGGTTTCTTCTTTTGTTCTTTTCTATTTTTAAAGTTTCAATTTTTAACTGGATGTAAAATTTGCTTTGTGAATATTTGTAAAAATTGTTTTCGTGTGGTGCATAATAATATAGTTTATATCAATTTGTCTTGTGGTGCATATCAATATAGTTTATATCAATATAGTATGGTTTTTTTAAGCGTCATATTCAGTCAATATTGAGTGTAATGTGTCAGTATTCAGTCAATATTGAGTGTAATGTATCAGTATTCAGTCAATATTGAGTGTAATGTGTCAGTATTCAGTATTGTTTTATGTGTTATATGTTTAATAAATAAACATTTAAAGTAGTTTTAAGTCAATAATTTTAGGTAACAGTTGAAAATTTGAAGTCCAAAACTTTATTTAATAACGTTTTGTAAAGACTGTCATTTTTTTATTTAAAGATTTAATATAAATAAGTTTGAAAAACAAGAAACAAAAAATATTATTTATTTTATGAATTAAAACCTTTTTTAAGTTAGTTTTGAATTTCTTTGTTTTAAGAAAGATATCTTTAAACTGTGATATTTAAAATTAAAATTTCTTATTTAAAATAAGAAATTTTCAATTCCTTCCTAACAATGTTAATCAAAATTAAACTTGGACAATTTAGGAATCAGTGATTTTACATTTTAGGTTACTTTGCTTTATAAGGTCTATTAGTATTGAATTCTGCTTAACATTGTCTGAACAAACTAATACTTGGTACTAAGTTTAAACAATATCAACATATCAACAATAAAAAGTTATACTTTTTTCCTTTTTTGTGTTAGAATTTTTATGTTTGATTCTATAATATTTAACTACAGAAGTTGTATTAAACATATATTCATTTAAGAAATCAGTTAATCCAACAGAAAATGTGGCTGTTGTTGTTGATCCTTTTATATCATCAAACTTAAGACCACATCAACGTGAAGGCGTAATCTTTCTCTATCAATGCGTCATGGGTAAAAATGTTGCAGGAAATGGTGCTATTC
>NC_088929.1:34362500-34572500 GCF_038396675.1 Hydra vulgaris
CACAAGTATATATATATATATATATATATATATATATATATATATATATATATATATATATATATATATATATATATATATATATATATATATATATATATATATATATATATATATATATATATATATATATATATATATATATATATATATATATATATATATATATATATATATATATATATATATATATATATATATATATACCATGAGTATTTTTATATATATATATATATATATATATATATATATATATATATATATATATATATATATATATACACCACGAGTATTTATATATATATATATATATATATATATATATATATATATATATATATATATATATATATATATATATATATATATATATATATATATATATACACCACGAGTATTTATATATATATATATATATATATATATATATATACATATATATATATATATATACATATATATATATATATATACACCACGAGTATTTTATATATATATATATATATATATATATATATATATACATATATATATATATACACCACAAGTATATATATATATATATATATATATATATATATATATATATATATATATATATATATATATATATATATATATATATATATATATATATATATACTCGTGGTGGGCTCGTGGTTGTCAAGCAAGAACTTGTTTTCCTGAAATCAGATATAACCTACAGGATTGATATACTGAAATTAGATCTGAAACTAAAAGATGGTTTTTGATAAATAATAAAGTTTTTCATACTTATAATTAAAAAAAAATTTTCATTAATTATTATACATTAGTTTCTATCAATGCACAGTAATACTTGCATCTTTTTTTATTCATTATTAACTTAATTAAAATCATGTGAAGCCAAAGCAAGCATTTTTCCTCACTTTAACTTTACAAAGAATGCCTTCATGAAAAACTTTGCATAATATACCAAGGTACGCCAGAATTATTAAATAAAAAAACAGAAATAATATCTAAGTGTCGTCATGAAAACAAGTTCTTGCTTGACAGCCATGAGCCCAAAGATAAAGAAACCAAACCACGCTCGCAAATAGTAACAGTTTTATAATTATTTTTGAACGTCATGATATTTATTAAGAGTACATTTTTTTTTTAACAAAAAAATATATTTTTTACCTGATAATTGCAAAACGCATGAAACTTTTAGTAGTAAAAATTATGTAGTTATTTTTATTTAATCTCATTAAAAAATCAATTAACTCTGATATAATACATCGAGCACTCTTGCTGAATATATGCACACAGTAAAATGAAGAATAATAAATGAAAAGATTGCTGCTCCATGACAAACCCTCAGTTTATGTAGCAGCACTCCGCTGCGCTTCAAGCTATTTGTCAGTCGATGTATTTACTGAAGCCCCTGGCAGCAAGCTATTTCAGTATGGCGTCACATTGTTCACCTAAATTAGCAGTATAAGATATATATATATATATGAAAAGTTTATTTTCAAAATGTGGTATGCGCCATTTAAAAAAAAAACTTATAAGCTCTGCCTATTATTTTTAGTTTATAAAGATCTAACAGACATTGTGTCCAATTATTTGCTAAACAAAGTCTTACCCTATATTTTTCCACTTCTAAAAAATATTTATTTTCAAAATACATAATGAAGTTTTTAATTTATTTTCAAATTGCAGTATTTATTGTGACCAATGTATATCGGTCACAATAAATACCGCAAATTTAGACCTCAGTGGAAAAAATGGTCATTTTTTAAAAAGTTTTGAGAAAGAGTTTACTGATAATTAATAAAAGTTTTTATGTAATGCATAGAAAACTTAAGATCAGAAAAATATATATATTTTGATTAATTTATTTAAAGTTTATTTAAAAATAAAATTTTTAAAATTTTATTTAAAATTCTTGTTTTCTTTGCTTTATGTAATAGCTTTAATCAATGATCAATAAATACTTTCTCAAAATTTTTAAAATGTGACAATGCTGGTTTTTCCACTGAAGTCTTCACATATATATGCACATACACAAACATACCATAGATATATGTTTAGATGATTGAAAAATCATTTAACAATATTCTTTTTTTTTTAAAAATGAATAATAACATTTAATTTTGTTTTATATAATAGTTTTATAAGTGTTTTCAAGTATTTTCCATAAGTGCTCCTTTTGTAAAGGGCTTTTGAAAAAGTCTTCTTTTGAAATGAATCATTTTGCAAGTTTCTTTTTGCAAGTGGTTATTGGGGGATTTAAATTTTTTTATTTTTTGTATAACCCTTAACGAAGGTGAATTTTTGCATATTTGAATACTGTAATAGCATTTTAAAATACAGTAGATAATGATGGAATCGCAAGTCTTGTATTTCGTTGAGCAACCCTCGTCTATACCCTATTTGTTCTGTTCTGAATTTATATCAAAAGTTTATTTTTATAATATATATGATTTATTTTAGTTTATGCAAAAGTACTTTTATGTAAGTAATTATATTGTCAATATTGTTTAGGAATTTCTACTTTGTACAAACCTTCCCATCATGATAATCAGCTATGAGATGTTTTTGCGCTGCATAGAAGATATCAGAAAAGTAAAATTTGACTTAATTATATGCGATGAAGCTCATCGCTTAAAAAACTTAAATATTAAAACAGCTTCTTTAATTGCAAGTCTTTCAATCAAGAGAAAAATACTTTTAACAGGAACTCCGATTCAAAATAATCTTGAAGAGTTTTATGCATTGGCAGAGTTAGCCAATCCAGGAATTTTAGGTTTTTTTTTTTTCACTTCCATGTTTATTTTAACACGATTATGATTACACATCTATATATATTGTGTTCTAAACAAGTTACTTTTTAAAAAAAGTATAAGCTTATATATAGTTTTGTTTTTTAAGGCTCTTGATGGTTTGTATTAGCTTTCCTGTACAGAAACAAAAGTTGTTCATGTACATGATGTATTAATATAAACAATATTATTTCTTTTTAGAAGATAATATTACTAAACACCTTTCAAACTAAAAGCTATGAAATGCAAATATAACATATTAAACTGTACTATTTGTCTTCATAATAACATATTGGTCATGTTGTGCTTTACAACTGCGATTGGTCATAATTTGACTTAATGCTGCCTTAAATTAGTCATGCTTTAATCCCATACAAGAAACATAATGCTTTTGCAGCAGTTATTTTTGAGGTACTCTGCTGAATGCTTTTTCAAAGTTGGTAAAGGTAGCATCAATATAATACCCTTGTTGTAATGAGTCAATGATAATGTCAAGGTGTTTAATAAACTAGTCATACATGCTTTTTTAAAGACAAACCTATGTTGTATATTCAAGATGACACCTGTAACTTCATTATGATTCATTATAATCTTCCAAATAATTGCTTTTATTACTTTACTAGGAAATGACAAAAATGAATTTTGTTACCAGTACTAGGTGAATGACTATAGGTTATTGTGAGTGAATGCCATCAGAGCTAATGGTCTTATTATTAGATATATTGGATTGAATCTCTTTTTGATTTGCTTATGACTAAAATAGGGTTTTTTATGGCATTGTGTTTGGGTTTGGGTAATAAAATACATTACAATAGATACAGTATATCTGATGGTTCCACAACTTATTTTGAGTATTTTAAATAAAGTTATTTAAAATAATACAAATCTGTTACCCAATAATTTATATCCTGTATTGTTTTTCAAACTTATTTTTGAGTCTTTAGCACATCTTTTTTTTGTGAACATTAAGTATTTTTACTTTTTGAACATAGAATCCTTTACAATCTTTTAAATTTTTTACAATTTTCTCCATATCTTGCATGACTATAATTAAAATCATTGCCAACTAACATACTTAAGCTATCTAAACTTTAGATAGCATTGCTTTGCAATTGTTAGTTATTTGCATAATGAAGCATTGGTATCCAAAGTGCTACTTGCTAGTCCATTTTTCTTCCAATCAATATATTATCAAATTTTATTAACCTCAGTTACATTGATACAATATTTTGTATAAGGGTCATCCATTAAGGACATCACTTTATGTTTAACTAATGGCAAGAAGTAGGAGAATTTTGGCTCTAGTGCGCAGAGACTTTAAGAGTAATATAGCACCTTATGTTCAATGAAAATCTCAGCGGAACAGGACCAATAAGCTTCTACTTTTGGTTAGTAATTAAATTCTGAATGACGTCCTTTATGGACAACTTCATATAGGCAAAAACCGCCATCAGTATAAAAGCTGCATCACAATCTTGTTGAAACTGAGATAAATGTTAATTATTATAAATATTAATTTAAGATAAATTAATATGAGTTTACTTTTATGATTTGAATTTGCTTAATTTACCAACATCTCTATTTGCTTGATTTACCAATATCAATATTAGTTTACATTTTTAAGTCAAAAATATTTTATCTTGACAATTATAGTCTTTATTGATACCAACTTCATTGGAAAAAAATCAGAAACTGCTAGATTATTTACAACATATTTGTTTACTTGAATGCTGGTATCACATTTACATTTATGAAATTGATGTTATTTTTGCTTAGCATTTGTTTCATCTTGTAAGATATTTTTTTTGTGTCGTTTGCAGTCAATTTATTGTTAGAGAAAGATGCATCTTTATTTTCTGATAATGTCACAGCTGTTTTAACACAATTAAGTTGTAGTTTGGTGATCAGTTTTGCTCGCAAGTAGACTTTAAAAGTTTTATCAAAAGTACTGTTAATTCTGCTACCAATATATAGACTTACTTTTCAACACTTTTTTTTTATTAGTTTATATTTCCTTTATACTTTAAATCTCATCGCTTATATATGTATATATATTTGAAACATCAATTTTAACAAAATTATATTTAGCTTTACTTTTTTTTTAACATTTTTGTTAATAAAAGAAATATATTGGTACTAATTGTTAATAAAAGAAATATATTGGTACTAATTGTTAATAAAAGAAATATATTGGTACTAATTGTTAATAAAAGAAATATGTTGGTACTAATTGTTAATAAAAGAAATATATTGGTACTAATTGTTAATAAAAGAAATATATTGGTACTAATTGTTAATAAAATAAATATATTGGTACTAATTGTTAATAAAAGAAATATATTGGTACTAATTGTTAATAAAATAAATATATTGGTACTAATTGTTAATAAAAGAAATATATTGGTACTAATTGTTAATAAAAGAAATATATTGGTACTAATTGTTAATAAAAGAAATATATTGGTACTAATTGTTAAAGAATTACTTTGTTTTATATTTTTCATGTTTTTTTTTTATAGTCTCAAACCTTTTTTAAAAATAAATAAAAGTTGATGAAATATTATTAGCAAAAAAAAAAAAGAATCAACAAAAAAAAATATTATCATTGAAGAATAGGACAATAATAATAATGTGAACATAATTAACACATAACAATAATAGCAAAAGTAACAATGTTAAAAAGAACAAAGAACATTTTATTTTATTTTGTCATACTATATATTGCTTTGTTATTTATATGTTAAACATAATATAGGTTTATTTGATTATTAAAATATTCACCTGAGTTTTATTTTAGATTTATGCATTTTTAATTAAAGGTTCCCAGAACAAGTTTAAAAATGTTTTTGTTGATCCTATTACAAGAAGTCAGCAACCTGATTGCTCAGTTGAAGAAAAAGAGCTTGGGGAAAGTAGAGCCATTGAGGTATTAATGGTTATTGCACTAAAAACGAAATTGTAAAAACTATTTTATGAAGATAATAAATGTATTGATTATAATTTTAATTATGCTTAAATAAGATGTGTTACTAAAAGCTATTAGGCTTTTGAGCTGTTTCAATTATATATTTGATATAAATAATAGATAAAGGTAATAAAGATAATTGTATGACATTTTTTGTATAGGTGATGGTATGGAGCAGTTTGAAATGAAATGTTTGTAAATTAAATTTGTTGTTTAGTTGAAATTTTTATCTTAGTTAAATTTTTTTTTTATGGTAGTTAAGCGAATTAACTCGATCTTTCTGCCTTCGTAGAACAGCAGATATAAACAATATGTATTTACCAGCTAAAGGTATGCATTAAAATTTTGTCCCAAGGGTTATATAGTTCAATATATTTATGTTATATTTGATATCATTTTAATTTTTGTTAAACTTTTATTAAAATTATATAATTAAAAATTTTTTTAATGAAACATTTCTAATAAGGCTATTTAAATTTTTTTTTTAGTTGAGTATGTCTTGTTTATCAAAATGAGTGAGTTGCAAATGAAAATTTATGACCATATTATAAGATCTCGCTTTGTCCAATCATGCTTTTCAACTTCATATAATGGTTGTACTCATTTATACTATATTGGAATGTTAAAGAAGTTGTGCAATGATCCAATTCTTGTTTATAACAGCTTAAAAGAAAAAGAAAAGCACAATGTAAATGAACTCTCAGATCACAATATGGTATCTTTTTTTTTTGCTTTTAAATTCTTAGATTCTGCAGTGGCTTTTATTCTAACAAAATATTTATTGATCAAACGGTCCCCCCTTTTTTTTTAATTTCTGTTGTAGCCCTGGGTTGGTGTTGCTGAAATGTAAAATTGTTTAGAACAAAATGGAAGCAAGGCCAGGTGTAGCTTTCCCTGTCTTTTTGGTCTGATTTAGGAAAAAAGAAAAGAAAATTCTTCTAAATTTTTTAAATTAGAATGACAAAAGTTTGTTGCAACAATTTGCTAATGAAGAAGTAAAAGAAGCTTCATGCAATTCAGCTAAAATTACAGTTCTTCACCAACTTTTAGATAAAGTTATTAAATCTGCTGAGAAAATAGTACTTGTTTCAAATTCAACAAAGGTGATTTTTAAAATGATATTGCAAATAATTTTTTAAAATAAATATCTGTTTAAATGTGATTTAAAAAAAAATAATCAAATCAGACCTTAGATATACTTGAAAGATTCTGTATAGCATTTAATTTTACTTACGTGCGCTTGGATGGCAAAACTCAAGTTCAGATTCGACAACAAATAGTTGATCGATTTAATGACAGACAGAGTAACATCAGTAAGTAACATTTTGCATATTATTCTTGTTCTAAATTCAATGGTGGTATGTTATTTAATAATAATATTTATATATAAACGTTTAATATTAGTTTTTTTCTTTACTTTTACCCGTGCTAATTTTTCTCAATGTATATTAATATCTTTGATACACCAGTGTTGTCATAGTTATTGTCTCATCTAATGACCTTAGAAACTTCTAACAATTAGACCCATCTCTAACAATCCTCCACAATTGTAGCCATGCTGAGTAAAATTCTGGTAAAAGTAACATCCAATGTCAGGCTCTCATCACGAATTAATGACATAAAATAAGCTAATGTAAACCACACAAACAGATTAAAAAAAGATACAGGTAAACCACTCAAACGGATTGTTTGTGTGGTTTACCTGCATCAACAAGTTGTTGATTCTGATGCACAGTGATCCAAAAACACTTAAAATATGGCTAAAGTACAATTTTTTTAGTAGTGCAATATTATTAATACTATTATCTACTATTTTCTACAGTTTCTAATCATTCTATTAGTATAACAAAAAATTACTTAGTTAACAGATTTAAATGTTAATTTGTTTGAAAGTGACAAAATAAAGCTTTTGTTTTTTCATCAAAACTTTATCATTGTTTAAGCTTAATGATCTCTCTTAAAACATTTTCTTTTAGTTTTTTTCTACATACAAAGACACTACTTATTCTATTTTAATTTATGAAAGTATTTAAATATGAAATAATATTTTTGACATCTCATATGTCTTTATATGAGATGTCAAAAATGTGTTTTAATGTTTTTTTTCCTGATTTTATCTTTTATCTATTTAAATCTTTTTAGCTTTAACTTCCTTCACAAAGCTAATTATTTTTTAAAAGAGAATTTGTAGCAGTGTTTAAGAAACCAAAAAGGTTAACTGCTCAACTTGCTCCATTTTAAAATAAATTAAAGGAACAAAAATGGGTACATAAATTATCCAGGAAGCACCACTGGCTAGTATCAGAACAACTACCAAAACTAAGTTGACTTTCGCACTAAAATAATGCTGTTTTCATTCGAGTGAGACATACATAGCATTGTGTACTGGAAAATACAATAAGCTTAAATTGTCTACCTCAAACTACATGAATTGAAGTTTTATGGTCTATGTTTAAAGGTTTGAATTCTTGGTTATGAATTGAATTTGCCCTCTGAATTTTTTATTCATATTTTATAAAAATGTTTAAATATTACTTGGATACTTTTATTATGTTGTACTGGATTTTTCGCTAACTAGTTGTCTGATTCAATTTATTCCAATAATACAGACTTTCAGATAGCTATATACTAACATGCTACTAAAAATAACCTTACATGTTGCTAAGACTACCTACAACTCTCCAGTAAAAATAAAGTCAAAGATTTGCAATTTTGTATTATAATTGCAATTAATACAAATAAAATAGGTTTTTGTTAAGAATATTTACATTGCAAAACATGCAGCAAATAAAATGCAACATATCAGGTCGTGTAATTAGAGTAGGCCAAGAATGGTCAGACATACCAACTGTTATTGATTCAATGTTAATAAAGTACTTAATAGTTAATAAACAAAAGTTAATAAAACTTTTCATTATCTTTATCATTATCTATGAAGACGTCATGTTTTTTTAATTTTTTCGCAGTGCTGAAAAGTTCAACTTAATAAACTGTACTATAGTTTATTTCTAACATACTGCAGCCTGTAGTATGTTAGAAAATCATCCAAAAAAATTGTGTATTAAGTGATTTTATGCTTCTTGTGAATGAGATGTATTTGCAAAAAGCATCCCAATATTAAAGTGGTGGATATGTTAGTGAAGCTTGAGAAAGTGATCTTTATACAGAAATTGCTGGTTATATAAATGTATTCAAGGCTATAAAAATTTTGTTACAAGAAAATTGTTTATCAAGTGATTGTGTGCTTCTTGTGGATGAGATGTATTTGCAAAAAGCATCCCAATATCAAAGTGGTAAATATGTTGGTGAGGATACAGAAAGTAATCTTTATAAAGGTGTTGTTTTTTTATGATTGTTGGGCTTCAAAAATCTATTCCTTATGTTGTGAGGTTGTCACCTGAAGTGTATATAACAGGTTTATGGTTAAAAAAATTGATGAGTGTATTACTTCATTCACCAATCTGGATTTAAAGTATGAGCTGTTGTTACCGATAATCATTCTACCAATGTTAATGCATTCATAGTTTAATAAATGATAACCTAAAAATTTAATAATGATAACCTAAAAAGACTTAAAACTGTTCAATCGTTTTCTGATAGAAAGCACCCTGGTCGTCCGACATCCTGAATTGGAGAGGAAAGAAAGCCGAATTGATGAGACTTCAATCAATTAATGAGTCAACAATTGAAAAGGGGTCAGTCAGAGAAAAATAGGCATTAAATTCGGTGTAAATCAATCGACAATTGGTCGTCAGTTAAAAAAAATGAATAATAAATATAGAAAATGTGAAAAGACTCCAAAATATACTATAGAATAACAAATAAAGGCAAAGAAAAGAAGCAGGAAACTAGTTAACCAACTCTGTAACACAAAATCGCTTCTAGTCATCGATGACGAAAAATACTTTTGTTTTGCAGGGGACAACATGCCTGGAAATTCTGGATACTACACAAACAACAAAAAGACATGCCCAGAAAGTGGGCATTTTTTTTTTAAAAGATAAATGCTTTATTTAAAAAAAATATAATAGTAGTTTTTTTTTTTTATTTATAAATAAGTTATTGACGTTTTTATTTTGTCCGATAACTTCCGCATCACCCATTAGTGCAAACACAAATCTTAACGAAGAACTCAAGCTTTTAAATATAAGCCGTAAAAAAGTTTTACGTTTTAAAATAGTCTTTTAAATTAATTTTTAAAAAAACCACAACTTATTAAAATATATAATATTATTGATTTGAATAACTTAAGTGTTGAATTTGTTTTAGAAAGCTTTTACAAAGGTTAGCATTTTTATAATGTTTAACACCTTTTATCTAAGAGTACTTATAATTTACTAATGTTATTATTTTTTGGGTAGTCTACTTTTATTAATTTTTCACAAAGCAATTACAAATCACAATAGTAATTAATATAGTTTTGTAATAGGATGTAGTGTGTCTATAGGAATATGTATAAATTTGGAACTGTTAGGTGGTTTATTAAAAGTTGTTCATAATTTTAGATGTGTTTTTATTGAGTTCAAAGGCTGGTGGTGTAGGATTAAATCTTGTTGGTGCTTCAAATCTTGTTCTTTATGATATTGACTGGAATCCAGCAAACGATTTACAAGTATTTCATCTTATACTAATATATATATATATATATATATATATATATTATATATATATATATATATATATATATATATATATATATATATATATATATATATATATATATATATATATACACAGTGGTTTTCATAAATATAGATGCACACATATTTGAGAATAGAAATTTTTAGTTTTATAACGATAAAACAATAACGAAAAAAGATTTCGGTTTAGTTTATTTTCTATTTATTAGATAAATACATATAGAATACAAAATTTAAAAAAAAATTACAAAAAAAATACAAATACTGTGTAATAATTAGGTACAACTACATGGTATTAAAAAAATAAGACAAAAAAATTATTCATAAATTTAGACGCACAATACATTAGGAGGCGTAATTTATGAAGCAATCAATATTTTGTGTATTCGCCTTTTGCTTTAATATAAATAAGAACTCTTCTAGGCATAGACTCAAAAGGTTTTTGCACATCGCTTCTGGGACCCTATACCAGGTCTCCTTAAGGACGTCCTTCAGCTGGCCAAGTGTGGAAATTTGAACCTTTGCCAATTCATGGTCAACCCACACCCAAATGTTTTCAATCGGATTCAAATCAGGTGAGTATGGAGGCCATGGTATTGTCTCGATATTATTATCATTGAACCACTCCTTTATATAGTATGCAGTATGTGCAGTAGCGTCATCTTGTTGAAGTTTCCATGGTTTATCATTGAGCATAAGCAGGTCAATTGATGGAATTAGGTTGTTTTCCAGTACTTCTACGTATATTTTGGAGTTGATTCTTCCGGTGTATGTTTGGCACGTACCAACACCATTGTAATTGAAGCATGACCAGATTCCTATCATGCCTCCTCCACTTTGTACAGTCGGTCTAATGTACCTGACATAATACTTTTCATAAGCCATTCTTTTGACTATTATGTTAGATTTGCGATTGACAAGCTCAAAGTTACTCTCATCACTCCACATAATGTTTTTCCATTGTTCTATTGTCCAATACCTTCTTTCACGACACCATTTTAGTCTCCTTTGTTTATCATATGGGCGCAGGAGCGGTTTCTTCAAAGCAGAGTAGACTCCAATTATGTATTTGATAAGTATTCGGCGGACTATGCTTTGAGAAATAGATGTATTTCGCGTTGTGTTGAATTCTGTGGTTACTTCTTTGTAATTAATTCTTGGGTTAGCTCTGACAGCTCTAAAAAGGGCACTATCGTCCTTTCTGGTGGTTGACAAGGGTCTACATGGTCTCGTTTTCTCGCTGGCACCACCAGTGTGAAGAAAGTTTTGCTTCGTTATCCGAACGCATTTCTCAGAAACTCTAATTAACCTGGCGATTTCTCTATTACTTTTGGTTCCTTCTTTGATGTGAGCAATAATCTTTTTAGCGCAGAACTAACTTAACTTTTGTTTATTTATTAAATAATGATTAACTTATTCCAGGTAAGTCATATTTTGACAAAATCAATTAATTTAGGCCTATTAATGAGAAATATGGAAAAAAATGCGTCTAAATTTATGAATAAAATAAAATCAAGCTTATAAATTAACTTTTTTGTGTTAATTGGTATAGAGTAATTAATAAACATCCTGTAAAAAAAAATTAAGGTACTCTATAATAGAGTTTCACTTTCTCTATTAAATTATATATTAAACATAGCGGTAGCACTTTTATTTTATTTTTATTTTAAGTATTTTCTTACATAAATGTAAAAAAAAATGAGTGCGTTTAAATTTATGAAAACCACTGTATGTATGTATGTATATATCTATATATATATATATATATATATATATATATATATATATATATATATATATATATATATATATATATATATATATATATATATATATATATGTATGCATGTATGCATGTATGTATGTATGTATGTATGTATGTATGTATGTATGTATGTATGTATGTGTGTATATATGTATATCAGCCCTTATCAGAAGGCTTTTTTATATATATATATATATATATTTATATATATATATATATATATATATATTCGAAAGGTCTGGTGAGCACAAATGATATTATTTTAGTGAAAAAAAAAACACTTTTTAGTTTGAATACATCTAATTTTGTAAGCTCGAAATATGTATTTCAAACTAAAAAGTGTTTTTTATTTCACTAAAATAATAATAATAATAATAATATATATATGTATATATATATATGTATATATATATATATGTATATATATATATATATATATATATATATATATATATATATATATATATATATATATATATATATACATGTATGTATATCAGCCCTTCAAATTAGGGTCAGCATTCAGCAATGGTGACCTTACTGCTGACCTAAAAGTGTTAAAGGTTGGCAAAAATCGTCATTTTTATGTTTTGTAAACCCTTTGTGTCAAATTTTTTTTGCTAACCTAATGCCAACCTTTAACAGTTTAAGGTCTTTTTTCCTAATTCTAAAAACTGTTATATATATATATATATATATATATATATATATATATATATATATATATATATATATATATATATATATATATGTATGTATGTATGTATGTATATCAGCCCTTCGAATTAGGGTCAGCATTCAGCAATGATGACCTTACTGCTAACTGACCTAAAAGTGTTTAAGGTTAGGAAAAATCGTCATTTTTATGTTTTGTAGTAAACATTTTATGTCAATTTTTTTTTGCTGACCTAATGCCGACCTTTAACAGTTTAAGATCTTTTTTCCTAATTCTTAAGGCTGATATATATATATATATATATATATATATATATATATATATATATATATATATATATATATATATATATATATATATATATATATATATATATATATGTATATATATATATATATATATATATATATATATTTATATATATATATATATATATATATATATATATATATATATATATATATATATATATGTATATGTATATATATATATATTTATATATATATATAAATATATATATATATATATATATATATAAATACATAATCTCTATATGTATATATATATTTATATATATATATAAATATATATATATAAATATATATATATATATATATATATATATATATATATATATATATATATATATATATATATATATATAAATACATAATCTCTATCATTTAGAATAAATGTATGACACATTTCTTGCGGTAATTTGATGTTTTTAAAAGTTTTGTTCTTGTTTAAAAATCTCTCCCTTCTGGTAATTAAATCCCCTCCACCCACTCACCTATTAATTGGGCTGGTGAAAATAGTAATATTAGTTACAGATATAGAAATGTAGAGTAAAATAAGGTCAAATGGAATAGTTAAGGATTTTAATTATTTATTTTTTATGGAAAAAAGATTTTAATTTTTTTTAATTTAAAGTTGTAGAGAATATTGAGCTCTATTTAATTATATAAAAATCAATTTTTTTTTTTTTTAGATTTTCTGAAACTTTATTTAAAAAAAAAAAACTATTCCCTTCTGCACTGACATTCGGGGAGAAAGAAATACGCTCAAAAATTAAAAAAACAAAAAGTAATCAATAATAACAATTAAAAAATCAATTGAATAAAATAAACTTTTTTATTCTTGTGATGATGTTGAATCGTTTAGAGGTACTAAATGTTGAGTTAAGTTTTGAGTTAAGCGTCACTTTTTGGTGCAATTATCGCTTTGGAATGCATGTTTTGCCAAACCTTGTTATTTGAATTTTCACACTGGTACCATTCCACATTTTGACTAGCTGATGCTTCGCCTAAAACTTTCCAGGACTTTTTACACTTAAATTGGTTTGCAGCGAATATTTTCGTTGGACTTGTTGCTTGGTTTATTTGCTGTTTGCCTTTAGAGCTAAGCTTATGTTGTTTTTTAGCTTGCTTTGCTGCTTTTTTGCTCTCAGCATTTTCAACCTTTCAAGTATTTCAGGTTTGTTGAGACACTCCCCATCAAATCTAGGCACATCTACACTTTTTCTTTTTTTTGTGCCAGTGTGTTGGATATGAAACATTTGTTGCAAAGCTGCTGCAAGTGATTGGGTTGATTACAGTTGTTTTTCAACCTCTTTTTGAATTTCCTTTTATTATATATATTTCCTTTTCGAATAGCCAGAGTTACTATAACATTGAAGGTTGTTTGCAGACAGGTTGACTTTTGAGATGACTTTAGAGCTGATGTTATGTGACATACTGATGCTAGATGTTGGTGTAGAATCAGAGGTTAGTGACTGAGGTTGTGTAGTTCCTGGTATAAGTATTGGTAATGGTACTATCATAGATTCTGTTTGAGATGATGAAGGCTCAAGTTCAGATGACGGTGTTTCAAACGTATTACCAATTTGCAACTTTAACAAGCCAGTATTCTGAAACACAGTGACTATTTGGGTACATGTAAAAACTTCACCAAAGTTATGTAGTTAGATAACTAAAATTAGATTATACTAATTACCTGGAATTATTTTAATTTGCGGAACATACACGTTAGTGAGTCACTACACAAATTGCTTATCTTTCATCCATCCGGATGGAGGTATAGCGTATATGGCATCATTTGGACCACTTAAACACCAATCTCTGTACAGACATTTTTTTGATTTAAAATTAATGTACTAAGCAAGATGATACCAGACATTTTTTTGATTTAAAAATAATGTATTGAGCAAGACAATTACCAGCAGCATTAATGCAATTTCCAACTGTTTAATAGATTTTTTCATTGTTGCCAACCAATTTCATTGGTCGTTTTGCACTACTCCGGCAAAATATATTTTGCTTACCTTGATTACCAGAGAAGCCAATTTCATCAAAATTTCACAAATGAGACATGGAGTGTTTTTGTTGATACCTGCTATGTTGAATTCTCTTTACAGTGTGTTGAAATACTTTGCTACTTTTATTTTGCTGCTATTTCTTGTGTGCAAGAAACAGCTCTGAGTGATGAAATATTGTCTATGGCTCTGATGCTCAACCTATGACTCCACTGGTTTATGAAAAGGTTATACCAATCTCTTTCTGGTGTACTATTAGGAAGCAAATGAGATTGACCTTGGTGTTGCAATTAGTCGGTAACTAGTGTGATGACGTTATTGTAAGTTCTACCAAAGCCCCAATCGGATAATTTGATGAGCGTATCTACCAAAACTGATTCAAGGTGTTTTGACAATCTTGTGCTTGAACCACTGCCAATAGTTTCACCTATGCCGTGGACACACCTGTGAAGAGTTGCTACTGGTATACTGAATAAAAACTCCATTTAACAAGAGAGTAACTAGCATATTTCATTCATTAGAATCATTTAATAAAACCAGTCAGTAGAAGTTATTCATTTAAATTAAGAAAAATTTCATTGAAAAAATTTTTTCAATACAAGAGTTTATAGTTGGAGATTTATTGGTCACTTTAAATTTAATAAAAAAGCTGCATTTAAGAAGTGAGCTATTGCTTCACTTATTATTAGTGTATTTCATTCGACCCCACAATTCTCCTTTTCCATTTTTTACTCATAACTTTTTTTTCTAAATAGCAAATTTTATATTGAAGAAAAGATTCTTGATCAGTGTAAAAAGTTATACCAGAAAACTTTTTAAATTCAATGGTATCAAATTTAACTTCCGAGAGTTTTAATTTCTTTTTTTCAAAATAATAAAAAAAATCTTATTACGCATATGAAAACTTAAACATTTATAACAAATTTTTTTTCATCAAGTATAAAATTTAATATCATCTTACTCAGAAAAGTATTTTCTACAATGTGATTTAAAAATTTTTGCAAAAAGATTAGTCAAAAGATTAGTCAAAATCTATTGAACTTTAGAATTGTTTTGTTTTGTATTTTAAAAAGTTGAAAAAATTAAAAAAAAATTTACAGAAGGGTTTAAACTCACATATATATGTATGTATGTATGTGAGTTTATGTTTGTATGTATGTTTTTTTTATGTATGTGTGTGCGTATATATATATATATATATATATATATATATATATATATATATATATATATATATATATATATATATATATATATATATATTTATGTATATATACATATATACATATACATAGTTTTACTTTTTTTAATAATATTTAACTTTTTAATTAGTAATTAAAATTTATGCCTTTTTTTTTAATTAATTTTTTTATTTTTTTGGCTATGGCTCGTATCTGGAGAGATGGACAAAGAAAAGAAGTGAAAATTTACCGTCTATTACTAACAGTAATTTTTAACAGTTATTTTTTGATCTATTTTCATTTTACTTTTTTGTCTATTTGCATACATCTGTTTATTTATTTTTTAATAGTATATTAATACTATAAAATTTTATTATGAATGCCCCAAGTCCTGATTAAATGAAATTGATTGTGGTCAAGCATTAGCCGCATAAACATAAGCAACGAATACCCAATGAACTAGAATAATCTAGAAACTAATAACACACAAGTTAATGCAAAGTATATGCAGTATGAGTATTTTTTTTTTTAATGTCTAAACTAAAATATTACTTGAAAAAAAAACAAATAAATAATAATAACAAATAGTTATATATACATATAAAAAAAACAACAACTTTAAAATGTTAATAGTTATAAACATACTGAAAAATATTGATAAAGTACACTTTAGTTTAATCTTTTTTAATTAAAGGGATCTCCAAATGCCAAGACAAGTTGTGTTCATATCTTAAATAAATAAAAAAATAAGTTTTACGTAAATTAAACTTTCCAAAAAAAATTATTTATGGAGATATTAGGAAAACACTTTATAATTTTAAAAATCTTTTTTTTTTAGGTAGGCTCTGGGTCTTTAATATTTAAAAAAAAAAATACTGGCCTGATTAATGCACTTTTGTAGTTAATAAATTACGTCAATATAAAAAAAGTTTTCAAATAACTTGAACTTGAATTGTAAATGTTGTTTGGATTTTTCCTTTTGCAATTAAAAATTTTTTGCAAAAAAAATTTTTATTAAGAAGAATGCTTTTATATATAACCTTTTGTAAAATGTAAAAAATAAATGAAAAAAACAACACGATCGATTAGCAACGCTTTAAATGTCTAACTTAACTTATATTTATTTTATTTTAAAAACAAAACTAATATTAGTGCTATAAATATTAAATTTAAAAATTATCCTGATAATTGCTAAAAACAAGTTTAGCTAATAAATACTTAACACTTAAAATAATTTTTTTATTAAGAAAAAATTTGTTTTCATGGTAAATGAAAACAAAATATTTTAATGGAAATAAAAAAGAAACAGTAGCAAAGCAGTATTTTTCGTTTAATTACAGTTTCTATTTTGTCAAAAGTCTTCAATTGAACTCAAATGCTTAATGTAGCGCAAACGCTTTGTATAAATAGGGAAAACCCAATCTAATTGTGTAATTGTAAATTGTTTACAAAACAATGTGGTAAGTACATTAATGTGGTAAACATTGTGGTAAGTACAATTTATTCAAACCAGATATTTTTACGATGGATAAAGTGTGCAGATTTACTTATTTTTACAGATTTATTTATTTAGTTAATATTAACCTCTTAACTGGAAGTATAATTGAAAAAGTACAAATGTTTTTTGTTAATATCTCAATGAATGAATTGTTTTGGTAAGTTTAATTAACTCAAAAGTTATTTTTTAATGTTTATTTACTAAATATACATAACTTGTCTCTTCACTTGAGAGCCCTGTTTAAGTAATATACAAAGCAGCTCATAAAAACAAATTTGCTCATAACGTGTTTTGAAAATAAACTCTTCTAATATTTAATAATAATAATAAACTGCATCAAAAAAATATTAAAGTAATAAAAAATAAATTATGAAAACAATGAAAAATAAATAATAAGAAAATGTTAACATAAGGGCTAAATAAAAATGATAACTTTTTAGCTCCTTGTCAGTAGATGATGAGCTGTAGCAGCATTTTAGTAGATAACTTTATGCTGGCCAAAGTGTTTGTTGATACAATTTTTAAACTCTTTAAGATGATGAGTCAGCCCATTGTTAAATCACCTCCATCTGCTAAATCACCTCCATCACAATCCATTGTTAAATCACCTCCATTGCGTCTTTCATTTTGTGAGGTGAGATAAAGATGTGATAATCTGGCTTCTTTTAAAGTATTTAAACGTTGTTTGCAGAAAGAGAATTCAATCAGGAGCAGCATACTTGAGATAAGATCTGACCAGCGATGTGTATAGTTTTTTTTCAAATTTGTTTGTTTTTATAGATAAAAGCTTTCTTTAGTTGACCGAGGACAGAGTTAGCTTTTGATGGTATTATTTTGACATGCATGTCCCATTTGAAGTTTTGTGAAATGCAAAATCTCTTTGGTTGTAAAAAGAATAGAGAAGTTGAATCAAGATTTAATATTTGTGATTGGGGTTGTCCTTGTTGAGTCAAAATTTAATATTTGTGATTTGGGTTTTCACTTTTTTTGAAGTGTAAGGTATAGCATATTTTGTAATCAAGTTGCAAGCTTCTAGATTGTAGTCCAAGATGTGATTTGATTTATATTGTTCAGGAGCATAATCGAACTGTCAGGAGTTGAGTTGGTGGAAATAACTTTACTTTCATAATCATATAACTTCATTAGATTGCTAACTAGGTCTATAATGTCATTGATGTATAAGACGAATAAAAATGGTCCTAGAACAGGTACTTGTGAGACACCACAAGTGACTGTTAACCAATCTGAAAATACCAAAACCCATGACAACTTGTTGCATTCTGTTAGAAAGAAAAGACTAAATCCAATTAAGTAGCATATAAGAGACACCAAAACCAGAAAGTTTGTGAAGCATAAGATCATGAGGAGGTGTGTCAAACCCTTTATTCATAATCTAGATATAAAGCATCTACACTAGACCTCTTATTATTAAATATGATCTGATCATAGTTTCCAATAAATTGGTAATGCATGATTTTTTTGGAACAAATCTGTGCTGATTTTGAGATAAAAGATTATTAGCAGATAGGTACTCAGTTAAACAATCTTTTATAATAAGCTCTAGGAGTTTGGAGCAGACGGAAGTTAAAGAAATAGATCTGTACTTTGATGCATCAAGTTTAAATCCTCTTTTGTAAAGCGGTGTGATGTTAGCTTTGCCCATGCATCTGAGACTAGACTTTTAGAAATAGATTTTATAAATGTATAAGTAAAAGGCATGTTCAGAGATGAAGAGCATATGTTAAAGACATGTAGGCAAAAGCGGTCTATGCCTGATAAAACTAACACTAGCTTTAGTTTTATTTTAGCTAAATTATTTTATAAATAAAAAAGTCAGTTTTTTTAATAACAATTTTATGTTTTGCATGAAAATTTTAACACATATATAAGAAACAATTCTTCTTAGCAAGATAAACAAATCAAATAATTAAATCATTGAGTTACTGTAGAAATTAAATTAATTAGATAGAAATCAACTAAAATGGTTAAAAATACTTTATGAAAAGGAAGCGGAACTGCTTCACAATATCGCTGATGATGTTTAGTGAGTGGGCATTTTAATTTTAATTAGTATTTAATATTTAATTAGTAAACAGAAAAAAGTAACTTTAAGTATAACAAGTTTGTAAGAATGGCGACTGAAGCGAAAATATTTAGAGCTAGTAAACCAATATCTAAGAACTTAAAAACTTTTCTTTATATTTAATAACTTTCTAAATATATATGTAGCGCAAGTTACTTTGTATGCATGTTTGTGTTTAGTAACCAGAAACTTCTTTTATGTTTATTTCATAATTAGTTTTATTAACTTCGATGATTATTAACAATTTCATTGAAAACGCTATTATTGTTGAAAGTCTTTTTGTTTACAAAACAAATCGTTTTTATATATACATATTTAATATAATTTTTGGAACAAAAGAACGCCAATATGTTTGAAGAAGAATTGAAGAAGCCTATCAGCCCGAGTGTTCAAACCCTACTATTAAACACAGAGGAGGCTCTTTACAAGTTTGGGGCTGTTTATCTTCATCTGGAGTAGGTGTTTTGATCAAAATAGGGGGCGACTCATCGGGAAATGTTGTGTGGATATCCTAAGGCACCATGCTGTATCATCCGGAATGAGACTAATAGGTCATAATTTTATTCTGCAGCAAGACAATGACCCAAAACATTGTTCCCGAGTGGCAAAAAATTATTTAAATGAAATGGCAGAGGAAGGAGTACTGGTATTGATAACCTGGCCTCCCCAGAGTCCAGTTTTTAACATAATTGAGCATATTTGGGATTACCTGGACAGAAAGAAGGTCGAACATGCTCCCCGAAATGCTGAAGAATGTTTTGAAGTACTTCAAAGAGAATGGCACAACATACTCCGGGATTTTATAACTAACTTGTAAGAATCTATTCCCTGGCGAATATTGGCTGAGGCAAAAGGAGGACATAGTAAATATTAGGAGTTTTTTATGAAGTTTGACATTAAAAGGTTTGTAATTGTTCCATATTGTGTGTGAAATAAACATGTTTTAATAAGTTTATATATATATATATATATATATATATATATATATATATATATATATATATATATATATATATATATATACTCATACCTGGTTGTCAGAAAGTTTTTTCCGTATTTTGTTGACCAAAGGTAAAAAATAAAATGCAAGACCGGAATTTTTTTTTTATAACTTGATAGACTGCCTGCCCCAACCAAACCCTCAGTCGATGTAGCAGCACTCCCTTGCAAGTCAGACTATAAGATAGTTGATGTTTTTTTTTTTTTTTTGTTTTTTTTTAGATTATTCACCTCCCCAAGGCCCGAGGGGGGCCACTACAGTCGAGGAGGCTACTTTTTATTTTTATTTTTTTTTAGTTGTTATTCGTGGTACAACCCTCTCTCAACTCTTTAACTCCGAAACACGAACCTTTCTGAGCAAGGCCGCTGCGCGGAGAAACTAAGTTGAGCGCGGTACTTCCAGGGACGTGGTGGGAGTCGAACTCCGAACCTCTCGCTTATGAAGCGAGCGCTCTTACCACTACACCACTACCGCATCATGTAGCAGCATTCCGTTGCAAATCAGGCTATAAGATAGTCGATGTAGCAACACTCCATGATTTACAGTAAAAAAAATGAAAATAAAAGCATTTTATTAAAAAAATTAAAAATAAAAACATTTTATTAAAAAAAATAAAAATAAAAACATTGTTTATATTATTAAAAACATTCAGAATGTTTTAGAAACATTCATAATGTTTTAAAAACATTCATAATGTTTTAAAAACATTCATAATGTTTTAAAAACATTCATAATGTTTTAAAAACATTCATAATGTTTTAAAAACATTCATAATGTTTTAAAAACATTCATAATGTTTTAAAAACATTCATAATGTTTTAAAAACATTCATAATGTTTTAAAAACATTCATAATGTTTTAAAAACATTCAGAATGTTTTAAAAACATTCATAATGTTTTTAAAAACATTCTGGTCAATTAAATTTGCGTTTTTGCGGTTTTTTTAAAAAACAAACAATTTGTAATTAAATTAATGGTTTTAACTTTCTGACAACACGGAAATGTTGGAGGAAAGTCAAAAGTAATTAAAAGTGACGTATTTGTTGGCATAAGAATCATTTTTACTCCCAAATGCAACAATTTATAGAACTATATATATAATATATATATATATATATATATATATATATATATATATATATATATATATATATATATATATATATATATATATATATATATATATATATATATATATATATGTATATATATATATATATATATATATATATATATATATATATATATATATATATATATATATATATATATATATAATATACATATATATAAGGACATACAATCTAACCTGATGCCGAGCTTTAAAAGATTGAGGTCAGATTGTATGTTCTTCGTTGCTAAATTGTACCTACCCAAAACTTAAATCTTCTGTGATATTTACAAAAGCCTTCACAAATGTCTATTTCATTATGATGTTATTATAATAGTTTTCATTATGATTTCATCAGTGATATATCAAGTAAGTATACAAATCTATAAGCACGCATAGATATTTGTATGTTGACACATGCACACGTATATACTCTATACATTCATTAGTCTACTCCATTTAAAATTTAATGCCAGTGCACAAAAAAGCGTTGGTTGGATGGTCATTGTTAGGGTAGCGCGCACTAATTTTTATTTGCTATTTAAATTGAAAAGCAAATAGTGATAAAAATGCTTTGGATAAATTCTAAATAAAATAATTTAAAAAAAAAGGCAAAACAAACATTTTATCTAAATTCTAAAAAAATAAAAATAAAAAATGTTAAAACAAATGTTTTATTTCTTAATAAAATAATTAAAAACAAATGCAAAAGGAACATTTTATTTAAATTCTAAATAAAATATTTAATATAAAAACATTAAACCTAATGCTCTTAAATTTTGATAACTCTTTTATGTACGAATAAACTTTTTTAATTTGTAATAAAATATTTTGTACATAAGAGTGTTATCATGATGGTTTGAGTGCGTAAGTGCCAACCAAATCGAGAAGACTGATAAATATATATGCAATTGCAGATACATACACATATATCTCTCTCTATATATGTTTATTTAGGGCTCAATAGAGGAAAAGATTTACCAGCGACAAATTGTTAAGCAAGCTTTAAGTAAAACAGTTGTAGATTCACTTATAACTAAGAAAACTGAATTCAGTCAAGATGATCTAAAAGTAAGACTTTGATAACATCAACTTTGAAATATTCAGAATGTTTATTTTTCAATAGATCTCTTCACAGTTCTGATAATATTGTGCGGGCACGTATTCAATAGTACATCATGGTCTCTTATGCGCAGAATCGCAAGAAAGAAAGTAAATAAACAGATATATTATGAAAGCATTCTTAAAAGAAACAGTTGTTTACATGAGATTTCTTTTCTTTTTTTCATAATAAAGACATCGATTTTGCTTTATTTAAGTTTATTTAAACAGTTTTATGTATAAATTTATATTATTTATATATTTATACTCTTTATATGTTTGTGTTATAGATTATATATGAAAGAAATAAAAACTCTTAAAGAGTGTGAAAATGCACAGTGAAAATTATGTGTGTGCGTGTATATTATATATATATTATATATATATATATATTTTTATATATATATATATATATTACCATTTTGCATTCTTCTTTCCCGAAAGCTCAATTTTATTCCTCAACATTAAATATTATTAAGAACTTTTACAGTCAACGTACAAATTTGTTTTATTTTTTTAATTTTTTTTCCTTGATTAGAAATATATAACAAAAACATATATATAGTATAGATATTAGTTTTAAAATGGTAATATAAACTTACATAAAGCTAAATCAATGTCTTTATTATGAAAAAATAAATTTTTTTTAAGTAAATAACTGTTTCTTTCTAGGTTACTATTTTAATTTATATGTGCGTTTACTTGTTTTCATGCGATTCTGTGCATAAAGAACTATTAACGTACTATTAAATATGCGCGTGCATGAAAATATTGAAACTGTTAAGATGTCTATAGTTTCAAGTTTAGTGATAATGATTTTGTCTTATTAAATAATTTTTATTTTTTATTTTATTTATTTTCATACTTGAGAAAGATTTTCTAAACTATTTAAGTGTTATCTCACTAAAGTATTAACTCACTATAGTATTATCTCATCTTAGTATTATCTCACTCACTGTTAATTTATAGTTAAATTCTGAAACTAAAGTCAGTCTTACATTTTTTAATTCAAAATTTTTTGTTTATGTTCAAAATGAACTTTTTTTATTATTCACTAAAAACTTTAGAGATACAAGTTAGTTAAAGTTATTAAAAGTTGAGAAAGAACAATTTTTTTGCAAAGCTATCATTTACCTGTTTCTTAGAGTACTTTAGTCATTTTTCAACTTTTAATATTTATCTGCATGTAGAAGAGTTAAAAACTGTAATGCAAAACGCAAAAGATAAAAAAAAATTTTTAATGTTTTTTTTTTCTAGTAAAAACACGATTGCTAAAGGTGATTCACCTTAGACAGTTTTAATAAAATCATAGAGTTTTTTTGTCATTTAAAATTTTTTTATTTTTTTTTAATTATAGTTTCTGATGTTTTTTTAATTTATTATTTAGGACTTGTTTTCATTTCAAGAATCTTCTACTTGTTTGACGCATGAACTTTTAAATTGTTGTTGTATTGATGTTAGATTTTATAAATATATATTTTAAAATTGCTTAAAATATTCATGGTTTAAATATATAATAGTTATATATAATATAGTTTATACATATAATAGTTTATACATATAATAGTTTATACATATAATAGTTTATACACAATATAATAGTTTATAAATTGCATAAATTGCATTATAATTTATATTTAAATTAAAGTTGAATTTTATTATTGGTTTAATATTAAAATATAAATTATTATTTATAGAGTGACGAACATAAGTCTTTCAAGTTGAAGAAATTAATCAGCTCTAATGAGGTGCAAACTGTCAAACAATTTTTTAAGCAATTACTAGATATGTTAATAAAGCTAAAGGATATGATTATTTCTAGTTAACTTTCCCTTTTTTATTTTGATTTCATGATATTTCAACTTGTATCTTTTTATTCTTTACACTTATTATTTCTGGATCATCTTTTTATTTTATCATTGTGCATTGTTATCAGTTATCATTTCTGGATGTTCTTTTAAGAAAATGTTATGAAACAATATCTTTTACATATCTATTTAATTAACATGATAGAATCAAACAGCAGTCAAATTCAAGTTCAATCAATAACATCTGAAACAGTTTGAGTAGAGTTTGACTTCTCTGCACATCTCTGTTTGCAGAGATATTAAACTCTATTTTGGTCTGATGTTTTATTTGCTTGCAAAATATTAAAAGTTGCATTAATATAAAATTGTTTACTTGGAATAATTTGGAAAAATTTGATAATTTGTCCCTTTTTCTTGTTAATTTATTGGAAATACATTGAAGTTTTGAAAAAAATATATTGAAAATGTTTTAAAAATAATGCACAATTTCAATGAAATTTTAAAATGTTTGAAAAATAATGCACAATTTTAAGAAAACAAAAAAATGCAGATGACCCAATGTCAACTTGTTATAAAATTTAAAAAAGATTTTCTTATTTTTTGTTGGTTTTGAGATGAACTTTGATATATATTTAATTGTATTTTTATTTTATTTTTTAATATTTTACTATATATATTAGAAAAGTGTATCAATGGCTGAGCTAATGAAATGGGAACACATACCTAAAGACAATGTTGGTAACATTATGGTATCTGTTTTATTTTCTAAGTTGTTTAAAAGTTTCTAATTTTTAGAAATGGTCATACAGGTTATAATATTTATAAAGATTTTTGTGTTGATTTATTGAAGGCAAGATAAAGCATAATGAACTCTCCCAAAATAAATGTTGAATTTAACTTACTAGTTTAAGTTAAGATCTATATGTTTAATGAAAACTTAAATCAAATCTATTTTATTCAAAAATGTACTTCAGTTGAAAAAAATCAATTAAAAATATGTGTATAACGATTATATATATATATATATATATATATATATATATATGTATATATATATATATATATATATATATATATATATATATATATATATATATGCAAACATTAATGTTTGATAAAACAAGTTTTTTTTTTCAAAAAAAAACTTTTTATTTAATATTTAATATAAAGTCAAGTAATTAGCTAATAGTTTTCTTCCTCCAAAGTTCATGAAACGTGTGCAATTACCTTACATCAGAGAAAACTATTATTCTTTAAAATTTAAAATGACAAGTTGACGGTCAGAATTTACTTTTTTATGCTTGTATTCTTGTTTTGCTTCGCCTTATGTGTATATACAGTATTTACTTACAATGTTTTTGTTGACTTTTTGCTTATTTTTATTGCTCTAATTGAATTTTTTTAATATGAAAGGGAGAAGAATTTGGCGATTGTGGTTTGATAACATTTGTTTTTCGCAATCAAAGCATTTCATAGAAGATTACCATATTGTAGTTTGATGCATAATGTTAAAATTGTTTCTATTTGTATTTAGTTTGAATAATTTATGTTTAATATTGATTTTGTTTTAACTTTTTGTTATTGGCAATGTTTTTTACTAAAAATATTAACAGCAATGCAGTTTACTTAAAATCAGTTTTTTTAACAGTTTTATCTTAGTTAAATATCTTTCATAATTATCTTTTATATATATTTCAAATATATGAAACTTACCAATATATTTATAATATATTACTTTTTTTATTTAATTAAAATGATTGGTTTGAAGATAAAAGCTTTTTTTTTCTTTCAACATTTTTTTTTTTTGGACATAAAATTTAGTTTTTATTTCGATAGTTTCATATTTGACTTTTTTGAGCAATTGCATTTTTTTAATACTGTTTTTATAGAAAATATAATCAAAGAATAATAAATATATATATTTATACAAAATGGGAAAGAAACAACACCAGAAGGACAAACTGTGAGTTTATACTTTTTTGATAAATTTATGCTTTATTGTTATTTATTATTTTTTTTGATAAATTTATGCTTTATTGATATATTAGTTTATGTTTTGTTCATAAGTTAATTTTTGCTATTTTTTAAACTTTTAAAAAAATATGTTTTATATTGTTTTATATCTTTACAATTTATTTTATATTTACTCTTTTTAATAAAAGTTATTTTATAATTTATTTATGTTATATAATTTAAATTACCTTACATATTCTATATTTTTTATATAAAGATATTTTGCATATTATATATGTCCTGGTAGTGATGTTAAACTGATTTTGTATTGAGACAGGTGAGACTCTTTAGTTGTAATTGTGGCAATTTACCACGGAACCAAAAAATCTTATATAAAACCTCTAATTGTTGGCAAGAAGAGGGTAATTGGTAATGCATGGTAATTCTTCTTGTGATAATATCCAAATAAAATTATTTAGTCATGATCTGCAAAACAACAGGGTGGCCAAAGCTCCTCTAAAATTCTTTAAAGTCCGCTTTTTTTAAAAGTCTCTAGAATCCTCTATTTTCCTCTAAAAAGTTGAAAATATGATCAAATCTCCTCTTCAACTCTTCTTTTTTATTTTTTCATTTCTTGATGTTATTATAATATTCTGGCTGTGCAAAACTGGTTCCAGGTTATGGTACTACTCTTTTTTATTTTTTGATAAACTTCTAATAAAACAAGCAAGCTTTTAGCAAATCCATGTCATTTAACATTTAAAAAGTGACATTAATTACTCCTGTTTAAACCCCACAAGTGTAGACACATTAGCAATAAAACTATTTTAAAAAATCCTCTAAATTAGATGCAAGTTCTCCTCTAAAATCTTCTATTATCCTCTTTTTCTTATGAAAATTTTATTTGGCCATCCTGAATAAGTTAACACCAAGAATGATATTTAGTTGTAAACAATTACTTCAAATGCTTGGTAATGTCATATTTTAAGAGAAAATGGGAACTTCCAAATTTCACAAGTACAACTTCATGGCCTTGTTAAAGGGTAATAGTTTTCTGGAAAGTATACAAAACAATAAGAAATAAATGTTTAATTTTTAGTTATCTTACTACAAAGGAGTGGAAAGAAGAATGGGGTGGAAAGAAAGGTGAGTTTCATAGATAAAAAAGCAGATGTCAACAGTTTAGAAATGGTTAATTTTTAGCTTTACATATTAATGATCTTAATTTATTTAGATGAAGGACAAATTGAAAAGTTTCGTAGACTGCCATTTAACTACTGCAGGTAGATCTGAAATTTTCTGTTGTGGTTAATTAATAATTTCTTAAATAAATTACTTTGCAAGAAAGCTACCTTGCTACTTCTTCTACCCTGCTACTTTTCTACTTTGCTACTTCTTATAATAAGCTACCTTGCCACTTCTTGATTCAAATAATTTTAAGATTTTTTTACATCAATTATATTTAAAACAAAAATATTTGTTCTTTTTTTTAAGCATTTCTTTACAACCTTTTGAACATCCCCTTTGCACAGTTGAAGGAGTTGTATTTGATTTATTGTAAGTATAACTGTTTTAATTCAAATTGTTCCTATTTATCAATCTGTCAAACAAATTTATTCCTGTTTTGTAGAGTTTTCTTTACTTCTTGCTTCTTTCTTTTATTAAAAAAGTATTAATTAAATTTTTTAACTTTTAATTATTTTTGAATCATTTGTATATTGTCCTTAGTCTAAAATAGTTGCGAATAAAAGTTATATTCAAGTGCCTCATAAGATTTTAAATTTAAAATTTTAATGCTTGGAAAATATATTATTGTTATTAGTTATTATTATTATTGTTATTAATATTATTACTATTATTATTACTATTATTATTATTAATGTCTGGTTATATATATGCAATTGTTTTTATTGTTGAAATTTATACTTGTTATCACAAATGTAAATTTAAACAAAGCTTTTGCACAGAAAGAAGTTGAGCGCAGTTTTTCTAGAGGCAAAAGGTGGGTTTGAGCCCTATTGATTGTTTGAGTGTTCTACCACTAAGCTACTAATGGATTTTAATCATGAAAGTTAACACTTTATTCAATTTAGTTGAATTTAATTCTACTTTAATCACTTTTATGTCTACATGACAACTTAATTGTTAAAACTTTATTAAAAGCAAAACATTTTCATAAATTAAGTAAATTCTTCTTTGGAATAATTTTCTTTTTTGGTCAAGTCAATTTTTTTATCAAAATTAATTTTTTTTATTAAGAAACATCTTACCATTTTTAAAAGTTTTCAAAAAAAGTCCAGTCACTGGAGAGGTAAAAGTTATTTCTATTTTGCATTTTTTAACTTTGCATTTTTGTTAGAATACTTTTTTGCTTACTTTTAGTATTATAATTTATGAGTTTGATTTAAACATTCTTCATTATGCTTACATTTTAAAGATAAGCGACAACATCTTGTTATTTACAGTTAATCTGTTTTTTGTTATTTTTGACGAATATTATTTTATCTTATATACCATTAGATAAAATTCCGCATGCATCGTATAGTTACATATAAATACACATAATTTGTTTTTTTTTAGTTTTATTCTTATGTTAAATTAATTTTCTATAGCCTATGTCTGCTAAAGATCTCATAAAGCTAACTTTTCATAAAAACTCTAAAGGTATGTTTACTAAATAATTGAATATATGTTACATTTATACAACCCTCAGAATTAGGAAAAATGAGGTCGGCAATTTTTTCCTGACCTAAAACCACTTCAGGTCAACATCAGTTTAGAAAAAAATTTTCAAAGTAAAACTTAAAACAAAATAACAAAATAAATTTATAGCCATCAAAATCTATATTTTATAAAAAAGCATCTTCGTTGGATGACGATGATCATTCTTCGTCAGAGAACAAACTAATGTCAATGTCTTCAATTGATTGTTCTTTGGATGAAGTGATGTTTTCTAAGGATTGTGTTATTGTTTTCTGAATCAACTATCAAGATACTCTGTTAAATACATTTCTATGGCGCATTTATAGCGGCTTTCAGAGAAGTCTCTATCGCATCTTGCTGAAGAATATCTTCTAAGGTTTGATTAGATAATGATTGGTGAGATTTAGAAAATACTTTTCATAGAAAAGAGAGTATGCCCTCTGACTCCCTGTTACTTATAGGTAGCGCAATGCAAATTTTAGCTATATGTAAAATGTATACTTAGATAAAAATACTGTTTGCCAAAGTTTTGGAGGACTTTTATGAGCTAAAAAAAAGTTTGCAAAGTGTTGGAAACATGTCTGATTTTTTAAATGGATTTTCTTTTTCACGAGCTAACAGTTTAAAGAGTTTTTTAATGGTTTTAGCACATGAAGATATTATAGTCAAAAGCTGTGGAAGAATTAATTCCGAATCTTGCAGAATTTTACTTACTGGTTTGAGTCTTTTAAAAAGGTCTATTTTTATACAATTAAAAATAATCTTTAAGATATTCGAATTATCTTTTCAGATAGCCCTGCAGTATACTTTTTGCAGATTTCATTTGTTTGTTATATGGATTTAAAATTTGCTGGTTTGCAAAGCCCAATAATATTGGAAGGTTTCTAATTGTAGAGTTAAGCGCATTAAGTTGATGCTCAATCAAACAATAAAAGCAATAATAATAAAATCAACTTGATTGGAGAAACTCTTGTTCTCATTGGTCTCTTATATTTTACTAAAATAATGTTCATGAATTATGATTGTTGCTTAAACAAATGCCATTTTAAATTTGCTCATTTAAAAATGTAGTAAATATTGCACAATCTTTTTCAACATTGCAATTAATTTGCAATCCTGTAAATGCATCATGCAAGATAAGTTTTTATGGCCAGTGCACAAAATTAGTTGGTAAAGATCTCCTATTTCTTCTTTTATAAGGCAGAACATCTTAATATTAACTGGGGCCCCATCAGTACATAGTCCTATCTCTTTGTTAGCAGGCTGTGTATTTAAATGTAACTTGCAAATTGAGTTTTCTAAAGCTGTTTTGAGCCCTTCTGCATTGGCATCAGCTACTACTTCCAGACTTATAACAGAAAATTTTGGAACACCGGTAGCAGCGGTTTTCATTACAAGCAACTCTTTTTCATCCTTTGCCTTAGCACTACTGCTACCATCACTCATTACTCCATAATAAGATATACAGTTTTGGTAAAGTGTTTTGGTTATATCATTCAGCAAAATATTTTTACTTATATTTTTACTCTTTTTATAACAAAAAAAACGTGCTAATCGAAATTTCTTTAATAATTGGTTTGACTGATGAGTTGATAAAATTTGCAGATGAGTAACAATTGTGGTTTGTTTTTCAATGGCTGTTGAACTCATTCCAATGTTATCAGTTTTATTTACATTTCTTTTTTCCCCTAATCAGCTGATTAGGGGAAACAAAATTTTGTTTGTTTACTGATATCAGTGAACAGCTGTTTGATGAGAAAGACTTTTGTTCTTGTTATCCTTAAAATTATTTCTTTTAATTGTTTTTGTTCCTTTGACAAATGTTTCAGCATTTTTATTAAAAAAATTATAGATAAAATAATCTACCTATAAAAACATATTATAAGATAAAATAAATATTAAAGTATCAAGCTAACCAATTTGTGAAAACACCTTTTAATCCAAACTTCCCATTATTTTTCTGTTCATCATAAAATTCACTACAAATTTTGCACCAGAGTAAGGAAACATTTCCACCAGTATCAAGTTGATATTATACACAAGAGAAATTTCATGAATCAACTGTCTTTTTAGAAGGCATAGCATTTAAATTTTAATATAACAAGCTTTCAACATAAATAAAAACATTTAAAAAAAAATTTTTTTTAATGTTTCAAAAGCTTGCACATGACTAATTAACTTAATAAATTTTAACATATTTTATAAGTATTACTTTTAAGTGAAAAGTTCGATTAAAAGTTCTTTTTTTGCCACACAAAAATAAATTTTTTTTTCCTGTCATTAAACAATAACGACTTTTTAAAATGAATTTTTTAGCAATAAAATTTTAAATTTCATAGCAATATAGTTCCAAAATTTTATTTGGATTGCAGTAACAACTTTAGTTATGGTTTTTCATCAGCGTTTTTTTTATTTTGAGTAGCTTGCTCAATTAATTGACTTGATGTATTTTATTTGAAAATTCACTGAAATAAAGAGTATAAATTTGCTATATTTTTGTGCAAATTACTTAAAATCTAAATTATTAATTCATTTTCACACATATTTATTAACTACTTAACTCCCAACATGAATAAAGCTAGAAAATATATATATATATCAGGCCTTCTCGTAAGAGGCGTGCGACCGCACATCTTAAATGACCACGCACATAAAACTATTTTTCGATAACTTGTCCACGGCTTTATAGAAGTTTTGATTTTTAGCACGAAAATGCTAAAAAAGAAAATGGCGCAATAAAAACCAAAGCAGAAATTAAAACTAAAAAATAATTACATAACTGAAACTAAATTAAAGAAATGAAAATTTTAACGAATAATAAAAAAACATGAAAAAACAAACAGAACAAATTAATTTTTTAGCCTAAACTTCATTGTCAGCATAATTAAATTTGCACTAAATTTTACATTAAGTTTGCAAAAAAAATATGCACAGCTTTCTTCATAAAGATTGGAAATTATAAAGATTTTCATGCAAATCTTTATAATTTCCAATCTTTATAATTCTTATAAGTTAACAATAAATAGGTTGAGACCAGGGCGTATCCAAGGGGGAGGGCTGGTGATAGGGCTTCTGCTCCCACTGTATTTTTTTATTTTTAATTTTTAGAAATTGATCAATTTAACACAGCACAATGTTTGAAAATGTAAGTAAATTAGGGAGGCTATTTTGAAAAAAAGTGGCATCAAATTTCATAAATTGTTTTGGTTCAAATTTTAAATTTTATGCAAAAGTAATTGGGATAGTTAAAAAATTTTAGGCAGAATATTTTTTTTTCTATTACTTCAAATTTTGTTTACATAATTCTTGTAAATTTTTTGTTTTCTTATAATTAGGGTGCTTTTTTCAGCAACAATATTCGATACAAGTCAAGGATATATATATATATATAGATATATAGATATATTTGTATTGTAACAAGTTTTTAAAGTAATAAATAGTCATTAATGCTAATAATGGTTTTGTTAATTTTTCATTTCGTATTACATTAAAAATACGACAGACTTGAGGAAACAATTTGAACCACGCTTCCAATTGTATCAATAACTTTTTCTCACAACTGATACAATTCCTAATTTAATTACTTGCATAATAACAATTAAACCGCAACAATAATTCGGTTAATAAATCTGTAAAATACATGGCTATTTCCAGCAATGAGCATGCTTTCTTCCATCATACTATGCTTCGCACTTAGTCGTTTATCCGAAAGAATAGTAGTCAGGGTGCTGAAGCATTTTTCTACAGTGCTATTGGACGAAAACAAACACAAGCACAAATCCACTAACAACAAGATATGGCAATATCAACATGTTCAAATACTGAAATATATTTATTAGGACAAACCCACGAAATTAATTGCAGAACATTGCCTACATAAGGCAACATTTTAAGATATTTTTATTACTGCTGCAGATTACTAAATTTCAAAAAAAAAAAAAAAAAAACACACCGAAATTATTTTCTGCCCTCTAGATATAAATCACGAGCTGCTTTGTAATGATAAAACATGTCAGCCCAAATGTGTTGTTTCTACTCTTAGTAAACTGTGGCTTATAGGTGGTATACCACACATTAGTTGCAGAAGTATTAGGTAACTGTTGATTTAGATAATGTTCATAGTTTATTACATAATTATTGATATAAAAATTTAAGCTGAATGACAAATAAAAATTTATTAAATTATTTTAGGGAAAATGTTTCCGAATTAATATATCATCACAAGAAACTGGTATCATATCGTTCAAAAAAAATGGAAACACAAAAGCTGTATGAAAATAATTTTTTGGTATTAGAAAAAGAATTGTTTGACATAGGGCACCCAAAACTTTATGAAATAATTAAAAAAGATAGAATTCGATAGATGCAAAAGAATGCAATGTTTTGTTTTATGAAGACCAAAAAACTGCAAGAACAATGATAATTGATAAAATAGACAAAAAATATCAAAAAGTTTATTCCAACAGAGAGTTTCGCAAAAGGAAAGCCAAGGAGTTTGAGCAAACGGAGGAATCTGCCACAAAAAACTTAAAGTTAAAACAATTTTCATCAAATAGCAATGGTAATAATGGAAATCAAGAGTTATTTTTCTTAGAAAATTTTGATAAAGAAGAATTTCAATATAATAACTATGATGAAATTGAAAAACAATCAACTAACATAAAACAAAATAAAGTGACAGTAACAGTAGATATTGATGAACTTATTAAAAAAACTTCAACATTTTGTGGGCGTTTTGGAACTTCTGTTGGAGTACAGACAGGATTATTAGCATTATTTTTAAGATGTGGAAATATCAATCTTAATGAAATAAAACTTTCAAAGACAAAAGTAGAAAAAATAAAAAAAGACTTATATTTAAGTGAATCAAAATTAATTAAGGAAAAAATAAAATAAAAATTTAAAAATAGTAATTTGATTTTGCACATTGATACAAAAAAAGTTACGGCTTTAAATAAAGACTATATTTCTGAAGTAAACGAACGCCTAGCTATTGTTGTTACAAGTCCAGACTGGAATTTAAACACAAATGGAAAACAACAGGATGAGCTGCTAGGCATAGTTGAATGTCAATCGGGAAAAGGATATGATTAAGCATTGGCATGTTTTAATGTTATAAAAAAGTTTGGAATTGAAAGCTTTATAATTGGAATTTGTGCTGATAAATCAGCATATAACACTGGTTGTAATAATGGTTGTATTTTAGAAGTTTTATACCCTTTTTGTAATAATGGTAAAGTATTTTAGAAGAACTTTTAAATCGACCTCTGTTAAGGCCTCTTTGTAGAAAACATTCTCAAGAACGACATATTTTACATGCAATAAATGCAATCACTAAAATAGAAAGCAAAGGTCCATCAAAATCTATATATACGAGATTCAAAACTGCGTTGCCAATGCATTATGAAAATGTTCAAAAAAATATCAATCAGTTTTCAAAGTTTCCATCGTGCGAAGTTAGTGGAACTCCATTAGAAGATATGGTTAAAAAAAGTTATCTTTTTACAAAAAAGCTTTGGTGCTTCATACTTTCCCCAGAAATGATTATAAACATCTGTGTCAGTATGTCATTGTTTTTCTGGAAGGAAGGGAGGCAGTTCCTGGATTTATTATACAAAAACCAGCTGCTGAACATGAAGCTAGATTTATGGCAGATGCTTCATACATTTTGTCAATGAAACTTACTCAACCGATCATAAAGTTTTTAACCCTAGAGGAAGACACAGTATTTTCAAAGGCTGCAATATATGTAGCTTCAGTTCATGCAAAAAACTTTCTTTAATCAAGTCAAATTGTTTCTGCTGCTCATAATGATTTGTGTACGGTTAAAGAGATGATAAAAATGAAAGATTTTCATGCTGATGTTCCTCAAGCTTTTATTTCAGGCTTTTATTTCTTTTATCTTAGACACAGTTATTATCTTTCTGAAGAAACAGTTGTCTTTTGTTTATTTGATAAAAGTCTTGACAATAAAGTTAAAGAAAAAGTTGCTCAGCAGTTGTTAAAATGAAATAAACCTGAAATCTTTTAACTTATAAAGTTTAAGCCTGCAGAAATAAATGAAAATTTAGAACTTAATGATTACGTTGGTCAAAATTCATGGCTGTTATTTAAAATAGTTTTTTATTAAAGTGATTAGAAAGTCCACCTGATTTGTGGACTGATGATTCTGATTATAAAAAAAATGCAAAAGTTTATAAAGAGATTAGTCTGTGTCAATGACTGTTGTGAAAGAGCTATTAAATTGGTAAAAGACTTTATTGATTCAACAATTAAAGACGAAAAGTTACAAGATATTCTACTGGTTTTGAAGGAACACAGAGTTAATTTTCCATTTGATAAGTGTAACCGGTCCAAAGAAATTCATAATAAATTGTAAGAAAAGTTTAATTTTTTATAAGAAAAATTTTTTATGTATATTATTAAAAAAAACGTGTTTGTAAAACCTTTAGTCAAAGTCTTTATATTTTTAACAGTTTACTTTTATTTTTTTATCTTTATTAAGTACAATATTTGGATTCCTTATTTAACAAACTTCTTAAATGCAAATTTAATTAAGTTTTTTAATGAATATTTAGGAGTATTTAGATAAATATACAATTGAAAACATAGTAAAAACCAGGTCTTTAAAAGAAACCAGGTCATATTTCAAAATGTGTTATCTCGAGAAATTTTAAATATTTTGAGCACAAACTTTATACAAACCTACCTAATAGTAGAGTCAGCTCACACAAAAAAAATTTATTAGTTTTGTTGGTCCTTGATCCAAATAAGATAGCAATTTAACGAATAATTGGTCAAAAATGAGTTTTTTAAAAATATTCAAACCCTCAGGGAGGTCAGGAAAATTGAAATATTTTTATAACTTTTTTTGGAATTGTCTTGTATATCAACGTAGAATGGGAAAATAAAGTTGCAAAGTTACAGTTTTTCCGACCCCTAAAAACAGACCTGCCTAATGGTGGGGTAGACTTCATGCGCTAACAAAATGTTTCTTTCAAAGAAAAGTGACAATGGGCTCATTGCATCAAGTAAATTGACGTATGCACCAATTTTGCATAAAAACGCGTAGCTAGTAAATTTCTTTAATAATCCTTGGATCTTTGCTTTGTTTCTGCTCGATATCCTTGTTCGCTTGCTAGAGCTTTTGGAAGGGCAACTAAGTATGATGGCCAATTATGCATAAGCTTTGTAAAACCTTTTTGACAATGCGCTAAAAATCTGGTTCCTGTAATTTTACCAAGTGAGTAATACTGAATTGATAGGGCAGCAGCAGCATGTTTGCAGGACTCCTTAATTTTGCTACAGTGTCTTAAAAGGTAAAACAGAGTTGTGTAAAATGTATATTCATAGCATCTTTAATTGCCAGTTCTAGTCGGTGATTAACGCAGTCGATGTTAACTAACCAAGGACATGTTTGTTTTAATTGAGTTAACGACCTAGTGTAAATTCCCATATTGACATTGGCTCCATCAGCCGTTGCAGAAATCAACTTTGTACGGTAATCAATAATCGATAAAGGAATTTTACATTTAGTAATGTTGTTTTCGATAAAAACACTGTCTAGTGCTAATTTTAAGGAACCAGCATTTCCACCCCCAAAATCAGCCTTATTGCATAGCGCAACAAAAAAATAACATGGACCACCAGAATGCTGCACTCAAACTAAAATGGCTTCTTTGTCACTGCCTGTTTTGCGAGCTTGACTGCCATCTGAAAGCAAGGACATAAATGGCTTGTTAACAATAATAGCAGCTATTTTCTCTGTTATAGTCTGGGCAATGCAATGTATAAATGTATGTTCTAGCTAAAAAAGAATAGAGAAAATTAAAAATAAAACATTTTTCTCTAAAAAAGTTCAAGCAAGTATTAGAGAAAAGAAAGTGATTGATTTTTCCAATTTTAACATATATGTGTGTGGGTATACATATATATATATATATATATATATATATATATATATATATATATATATATATATATATATATATATATATATATATATATATATATATATATATATATATATATATATATATATATATATATATATATATATGCGGTAGTGGTGTAGTGGTAGTGCGCTCGCTTCATAAGCGAGAGGTTCCGAGTTCGATTCCCACCACGTCCCTGGTAGTACCGCGCTCAACTTGTTTCTCCGCGCAGTGGAGTTCGTCAAGGTTTGTGTTTCGGAGTTATAGAGTTGAGAGAGGGTTATAACTACAATTAAGTAGCTTCCTCATCTGTAGTGGCCTTCTGGGCTTTTAGGAGGTGAAATAACAAAAAAAAAAATATATATATATATATATATACATATATATATATATATATATATATATATATATATATATATATATATATATATATATAATATATATATATATATATATATATGTATATATTACTTTAAAAACTTGTTACAGTACATAGTATATATATATATATATATATATATATATATATATATATATATATATATATATATATATATATATATATAGGGCTACCATATGAAATTTTGGAAAAATCAGGAGATCATGTTTTTCTTAACCGGTCAAACCAGGACAAATATAAATTAGGAAGAAAGTCTAAATCAGGACAAAAGCTCGTCACACTAAAAGTGAAAATGACAAAAAATACAACATTAAAAACCAGCTTTATCTTACATTTTTGTAATGACTACAAGAATTATTTCTTTTCTTTGCTTTTAAATCAGTCATATTTTTCACTAGAGTGTACTTTTTTCAGGAACAACTGGTCATTTTTTATCTTTTCATAGAACTGTGAGCAATTGAGATCAATATTTAACTTACAAAAAAGCAAACTTTTCACAGTAGAAACTAGCAAAGAACCTCTTTCAGGAGACCAAATATTGTTCATCATTGAAAACACCCTTTCCACAGCAGCTGAAGTTCCAGGAAGACTGAAAATGTATTCCAACACCAGTGAAAAATTTGCTACTGAAATGCCCTTTTCTCCAAATTGTTTCATCATCAGGACCCATTTTTCTTCACAACTCAAATCATCAGATTTCCAAGTTTCAGAATTAGTTGACAAGTATGCCTTGACCAAAACAACTTCATCAAATAGTTCATCAGTATTTATTGCTGTACGTCCAATTTTTTGGTTAATTCTTTCTGGAGCTTCTTCCAACTCTGGAAATGTTATTGCACTGTTTTGAAACCACATGAACTTTTCAGCATCAGCAAAGCTATTTTTCCAAAGGTCAATATAAAAAAGACATCTCTCGTAAAAACCAGTATATTCTTTTTTGACAGCAATTTTGTCAATAATTCCGTCTTCAAATAGTTTTGCAAGTATCTTTTTAGCTTCCAGTGGAATAAACTTATTCTCAAATCTCTCCTTCAGATTATTCTGCAATACTTTTGTCTCATTAACAATATCACATGCACTTGCTCTTGTTTTTTCAATTCTCAGAATTGTTTTGTTGAATGTCTGAAGCTGACCATGCCTTATCATGTCTGCTACCACTGCCATTTCTGCCAGCACTGCCTAAAATTGCAAGAAAATAGTAAAAATAGTCAACATTTTTCTCTTTGCTTTATTTTTTAGTTTTTGTCAAAATGATATTTTTTTCTTTTTTGTTATGGTTTTTTAAAATCAGAACATTTTGGCACCTGATCAGGGCAGTCAGGACAGGCCCTTCAAATCAGGGCAGTCCTGATGAAAATCAGGACTATGGTAGCCCTATATATATATGTATTTATATATATATATATATATATATATATATATATATATATGTATATATATATATATATATATATATATATATATATATATATTTTTTTTTTACAAAGAGATTAAACAAAATTTCTGAAACTTCTGTTTCGTTCCTTGACTTGTATCGAATATTGTTGCTGAAAAAAGCACCCTAATTATAAGAAAACAAAAAATTTACAAGAATTATGTAAACAAAATTTGAAGTAATAGAAAAAAAAAAATTCTGCTTAAAATTTTTTAACTATTCCAATTACTTTTGCATAAAATTTAAAATTTGAACCAAAACAATTTATGAAATTTGATGCCACTTTTTTTCAAAATAGCCTCCCTAATTTACTTACATTTTCAAACATTGTGCTGTGTTAAATTGATCAATTTCTAAAAATTAAAAATAAAAAAATACAGTGGGAGCAGAAGCCCTATCACCAGCCCTCCCCCTTGGATACGCCCTGGTCTCAACCTATTTATTGTTAACTTATAAGAATTATAAAGATTGGAAATTATAAAGATTTATAAAGCTGTGCAAATTTTTTTTGCAAACTTAATGTAAAATTTAGTGCAAATTTAATTATGCTGACAATGAAGTTTAGGCTAAAAAATTAATTTGTTCTGTTTGTTTTTTCATGTTTTTTTATTATTCGTTAAAATTTTCATTTCTTTAATTTAGTTTCAGTTATGTAATTATTTTTTAGTTTTAATTTCTGCTTTGGTTTTTATTGCGCCATTTTCTTTTTTAGCATTTTCGTGCTAAAAATCAAAACTTCTATAAAGCCGTGGACAAGTTATCGAAAAATAGTTTTATGTGCGTGGTCATTTAAGATGTGCGGTCGCACGCCTCTTACGAGAAGGCCTGATATATATATATATTTTCTAGCTTTATTCATGTTGGGAGTTAAGTAGTTAATAAATATGTGTGAAAATGAATTAATAATTTAGATTTTAAGTAATTTGCACAAAAATATAGCAAATTTATACTCTTTATTTCAGTGAATTTTCAAATAAAATACATCAAGTCAATTAATTGAGCAAGCTACTCAAAATAAAAAAAACGCTGATGAAAAACCATAACTAAAGTTGTTACTGCAATCCAAATAAAATTTTGGAACTATATTGCTATGAAATTTAAAATTTTATTGCTAAAAAATTCATTTTAAAAAGTCGTTATTGTTTAATGACAGGAAAAAAAAATTTATTTTTGTGTGGCAAAAAAAGAACTTTTAATCGAACTTTTCACTTAAAAGTAATACTTATAAAATATGTTAAAATTTATTAAGTTAATTAGTCATGTGCAAGCTTTTGAAACATTAAAAAAAATTTTTTTTTAAATGTTTTTATTTATGTTGAAAGCTTGTTATATTAAAATTTAAATGCTATGCCTTCTAAAAAGACAGTTGATTCATGAAATTTCTCTTGTGTATAATATCAACTTGATACTGGTGGAAATGTTTCCTTACTCTGGTGCAAAATTTGTAGTGAATTTTATGATGAACAGAAAAATAATGGGAAGTTTGGATTAAAAGGTGTTTTCACAAATTGGTTAGCTTGATACTTTAATATTTATTTTATCTTATAATATGTTTTTATAGGTAGATTATTTTATCTATAATTTTTTTAATAAAAATGCTGAAACATTTGTCAAAGGAACAAAAACAATTAAAAGAAATAATTTTAAGGATAACAAGAACAAAAGTCTTTCTCATCAAACAGCTGTTCACTGATATCAGTAAACAAACAAAATTTTGTTTCCCCTAATCAGCTGATTAGGGGAAAAAAGAAATGTAAATAAAACTGATAACATTGGAATGAGTTCAACAGCCATTGAAAAACAAACCACAATTGTTACTCATCTGCAAATTTTATCAACTCATCAGTCAAACCAATTATTAAAGAAATTTCGATTAGCACATTTTTTTTGTTATAAAAAGAAAAGGGTTTAGTTTTTATTCTGCATTGGCAGGCTTTGAAAAGAAGTTCATAAAGTTGATTTGGGAGATAGCTACTTAAGTGACTCTGCATATATATATATATATATATATATATATATATATATATATATATATATATATATATATATATATATATATATATATATATATATATATATATATTATTTATAAAAAGGTACAACTATAAAAGAAAATATTTTATATAATGGGAATCATGTTATCCATCTTTTTTACGCATTTTGGTGCCTCTGGTGCCTTCGCGGCCTTGTGCACTTCACAACCTTGCATGGCGCAGGTCTGTTGATGTTTGTACATTCTTGCACCTATCAGTTAAATTTAAAAGAATAATAATAATTTATAACAAATGCCAACATAACTTAAATGAATAACAGTAATAGTTAATACACACAAAATTACAAAAAACTTTAAAAAAATAATTCAAAAATAAACTTCCAAAAAAACTATTCAAATCTGCGCCGCTTCCTACATAAAAGATCATAACATTTTTAGTGCTATGCTAACTAATTTTACAGTGTTGTTTTTTTAGTGAAAATTAAATTTTCACTAAAAACAAGCTATGCGTATGTTACGTATTTAGTGTTTCACTAATAACGAGTTACGTAAATTTTAATAACAAGAATTAGAAAAAGATTTGAATAAAAAATTTAATTCTTGTTCTAGCTTTACTACACACTTATAATAACCTTATCATTTAAATCAAAAATAATTTTAGAAAAGTTATATTCTCACATCAACAATATAAAAAAACAAGGTCGGCAAAAGAATGCCTATCTTAGACATTTCAGGTCTGCATTGCTGAATTCCGACCCTAATTCTGAGGGTTGTTTATGTGAATATATTTATTTATTTTTTTTCTGTGTATTTATTGTTCCAAGTTTAAATGGACCACTATAGCCAATACAGAGTCTACCAAAACCAACTTGCTACTTATTAGTATTTAAAAAAAAAAATAATTTAGGCTTTTGTAAATTCAATGAGACCAAAGTTTTTCAAAGTAATATTGATGTAAAAATAAATCAGAATTCAAGGAACTCTGACTGCATAATTGAGAAAGTATCATTACTAACTGTTGGTTTATAAAAGACTAAGAAAAGTGCTGTAACAATAAATGAATGAAAAAAACTTGTTATATTGAAAATAAGAACATGTCATCTACTTTGAAATTGATGTTGTTACTGGTTTTACTATTATTTAGGAGAATATCATTGTCCAGTTATGTATAAAGTTTTAAATATCATTTAGGAGAATGTCATTTTCCAGTTATAAATAAAGTTTTTAATATCATTTAAGAGAATATTATTGTCCAGTTATGTATAAAGAGTTTTTATAATTTTGGAGAATATCATTTTCCAGTTATATATAAAGTTTTAATTATCATTTCTGAGAACGTCGTTGTGCAGTTATATATAAAGTTTTTAATATCATTTAGGAGAATATCATTGTCCAGTTATGTATAAAGTTTTTAATGAGAATTCAACAATTGTTGCCATAAAAAGCACAGGAAATGTATTTTCAATGGAGGTAAAGTACAATATATATAATAATAATATTGTTATTGTAATTATTTACCATCATTATTTTAATTGTTGTTATTATGATTGTTTTTAAGAAAAAACAACCATATTTTTTTATTGATATCAACTAAAAGTTATCAGTAAAGAGTTAAAAAGTTTTGTTTCTTTATATGCAACCGCTGCATATTTTATTGCGTTTGAGTAAGGTTATTTAGTTTATTCTTTTATTTGGTAAATTTCACAGTTCCAACTCAATTCTTTTAATATGTAAGTTTCAAAGACACAAACATAATTTCTTTAGTAGAAAAATTTCATAGACACTGACACAATTCTTCTAGCAGATTTTTTATATGCACAATTCTTCTAGCAGATTTTTTATAAATGTTGAAAATTGTTCTGAGATATTTGGAGCTCTTAATGACAAATGAAAAGATGTAGAAATACCAAAATCTCTGGAAATGGATGTTATCACATTTGTTTTTAAACAGTCAACATTGCTGTTCATTTTAAATATTTCTCATATTTTTTACCTATAACTTGTTTATTTTAAATGTTTATTTAGTATATAAATGTGATTAATTTGTTTAAAGACCAAAGAAACAAAAACAATTAATATTGCTTCTACAAAGTTTGATGTCAGTGAGACAATTAGAGGTCAAAGTGTTATTTATATAATTTAAAAACGAGAACTATAGTAAATTATATTCTAATATATAGTAATAATATATAGTAATAATAGTAATAATTAGTAATAATAGTAAAATATATAGTAAATATAGTTAAATATTCTTCATGTTCTGATTTATGACTTTTTCTGCTCAACCAGAAACAAATACTAATCATAAAAATTTCAATTTATTTCTAAATAATGAACTTTTTGAATGGTCAATTGTTTTATGTTTATGAATTCAAAAAAAAGTAGTAATTTTTTTTTAGTGATTTTGTATTAGTGTAGTTGTATTTAGTGTATTATTTAGTGTATTAGTGTAGTTGTATTTAGTGTATTATTTAGTGTATTAGTGTAGTTGTATTTAGTGTATTATTTAGTGTATTAGTGTAGTTGTATTTAGTGTATTATTTAGTGTATTAGTGTAGTTGTATTTAGTGTATTATTTAGTGTATTAGTGTAGTTGTATTTAGTGTATTATTTAGTGTATTAGTGTAGTTGTATTTAGTGTATTATTTAGTGATATTTAGTTAAAAATGAAAAATAGTATCATTTTTGAAAATTCATGTTGAAAATATATTAAAAAATATATGAATACTAATGATAAATATACTAGAAATATATGTTATTATGGACTTCACAAAAAATATTTTCATTATTGTTTTTCTCAACTTGCACTTTGATTGCCCTGTTTAAATCTTCCGTAATTCTTTTCAGAGTTGTAATGTGCTCGACTTTTTTTTGGGAATTTTTGCGGAAGTAGTATAATCAGGCTTTTTATATTGGTTCTTTGACTATAGCCAATGAAATAAATTACTGATTACTTCTGACACCTACCATCTTCACTTCTTTTCTCTGACACCTTCTACCATCTCTACTTCTTTCCTCTGACACCTTCTACCATCTCTACTTCTTCCCTCTGACACCTACCATCTCTACTTCTTCCCTCTGACACCTTCTACCATCTCTACTTCTTCCCTCTGACACCTACCATCTCTACTTCTTCCCTCTGACACCTTCTACCATCTCTACTTCTTCCCTCTGACACCTTCTATTGCTTTTGCTTCTACCACTTTAACTTCAATCAATGCTGTTTCTATCAGCTATACTTAAATCATCTCTAACAGTAGTTGAATAAACAAAATTTTTACCTTTGGATTTTTTAGAATTAAATTTTTTAATTTGTTGGCTTTATATATTTTCTATAATGTAGGCTGTTGAAGAATTAAATCTAAAAACAAAAAATTTCAAGGACTTGTTAACAAGCGAGCCCTTTACCAGAAAAGACATCATCACCATTCAGGTAAATTAATATTTGCATATCTAGTCTTTCAACAATCTTATACTATTGTCTTGTGTGAAAGATATTGATTCTTTTATAGGATTAATAATAATGTTGACTAATAATAATGGATGACTTTTAGAAGATTTTATTCAAATTTATTATTAAAAATGTTTATTAGAAAGTATTTAAATTATTAAGAATAATTTTAGGATCCAGCAAAACTAGAGAAGTTTAATATATCAAATTTTTATCATATTAAACACAATATGAAAGTTATAGACGATGGTATTTTTTTTAACTGTTTGATTTTTTTCTAAAGTTTTTATTTTAATATTATATTTAGTTGTTTAAATTGATGGTAAAATTTTCAGTATGCATTTCTAGACGAGGAAGTGTCAAAAAAAGATCCGATGTATAGAATTCGAAAGGCCAATCTAGAAACTGAAAGTACATTAAAAGAGCTAGAGGAGACATACAAAGAGCCCAAAGAGGTAAGCTTCACAAAGTTTTGAAAATTTTTGAATTATAGAACAAGTGCTTGATAGCAATGCATTATTTATACCACAAATATATATAGGCTTTTACAGGAATGGCGGGTGAGGGGTCATCTTCAAGCCTGTCTAAGTCAGTTTACATGGGCAAAATTAGGCTTTTGCAAAATACAACTATCATATTTTTAAAATGGCTTCAAAAAAATAATTTAGCTTTATTAAGTTATTAAATGTTTGAAAAATTTTGTTAGTTGTTTGTATATTTTATTAAAAATTTTTTAGGTTGTATTTTTTAGGGTGAGTTGTAAACAAAAAAAAGTAAAAAATACCTTGCGCATTTAAAATGCTCTTCACCATGTTTTATGTAATTATGCAATAATAATTAAAAAAAGCAAAAAAAAAAATGTTTATTCAAATGCTTATTTTAAACACTTTTAAAAAATTTTGATAAAGATATTTTTCAAATGTTTTTAATAACCGTTGTTCTTATAGTTGCATTTTTTACTTAGTGCGTAAAATACGGTTTATTCAAAGCAAAAATAATAGATACATATTTAAAAACTTAAATAAAATCTTTTTTACAGTTTAAAAAAGTTGTACCAGAAATAGCATATATATATTTTTTATTTGTGATGCTGAAAAGAAATTTCGTCTCCAGCAATTTACACCATTAAAAAAGTTTTGACTTTAAATCTGACTTAAAGAGTGTTTAGTTGATCTCCACCACATCCTGGTAGTATCACGCTCAACTTTTTTCTCTGCGCAGCGGCCTTGTTCATTGAGGTTCGTGTTTCAGAGTTAGAGAGTTGAGAAAGGGTTGTAACCACAAAAATAGCCTCCTCGACTGTAGTGGCCTTCTCGGGCTTGGGGAAGTGAATAATTAAAAAATGTTGAATGAAATTTTCTTTTAAAATCATCCAGAAGTGTGTCTTTATTTAAAAAATGACACTTAAAAGTCAGTAATTAATAGTAATAATAATAGTACTACTAATAATAAAATAACAAAAAATTTCATGCGTTCATTTTTTTGATGCAAATAAACACAACCCCATAAGTAATATGTGACATGTATCTACGAATCATGTATCACAATATTATGTATCTGTGAATTAAATTTTTAATTTGTCAACTATAATTAGATTTATAATAATTAGTTAATTATTATTATATTTTATAATAATTAAATAATTAGTTAATTAAACCAAAGATTGAACTAATTATTTGAAACTTGTTTAATGGCAGATTTGTACATACTAGTGAGCCACTGCACAAATTGCTTATCTTCCATCCATCTAGACAGAGAAGTTATGTATAGGCGGAGATGTTGTATATGGCATTCTCTGGGCAGTTAAGCACTAAGTTGCTCTTGTGTAGTGCTTTGTGAAAAAACCATTAGATTTTTAGCTTTGTAAAAAAAAAACAGTATCATTTATGTTTTAAAAAGTTTCTTCTGTATGGATGATAAGTAGGTAGTTTAATGATTTTGAGGTAATGTGATTAAAATATATCGCATTGGGTGAATCCAAATTCTTTGTAAAATTCAAAAGGGACATTTTCCTGTATTTATTGTATCTGTTCTCATATACGAATTTTTTAAAAAGGTTTGTTACAGGTTTTTTAAAATAACAAATTCAATCTTACTTGATGTTTCTCATAAATATACTACTAAATTTTCAGAGAATAATTTTGTCATTCTCATATCCCATCTTAAATAACTATAAATTGAAAATCCCATCTTAAATAACTATAAATTAAAAATCCATCTCAAATAGTTATGAACTAAAAACAAGACTTGTACTTTAAAAAGTTTTATGAATCAAGCAGCATTCACTTAACACAAACTTTAATATGTTAAATTTCAAATAACATTTTTTTGAAACAATTCAAAAAGGTTAAACTAAATAATTAGTATTTAAGATTATTATCAAAAACTTTTTTTACTAAAATTTATTTGTTTATATAGAAATAAAACTTTTAATACTTTAATTATATCTCAAAATATTATATTTATTTATAATAAAATATAACTCAATTTTTTTGGAGTTTATAATTTCATAGTTATTTTAAAGTATTTTGCTAAAGTTTATTTGTATTTGCTATTTTATAATTTATTATGTATTTAAACTTTTAAAAATGTGTAACATTTTTAAAAGTTTAAATACATAATTTTACAATAACAACAATTTAACATGTGTAACAGGTCTTGGTTTTAAGACAACTTTTCTTCTCCGTATTTCAGCCATGTTTTGTATTATTGTAATTTTTTTGGTGTGATTTTAATAAACAGCAAATAAATTGATAAAAAAAAAATTAAAAATATTGCATATTAACATAAAATAAGGTTAGACAAGGCAATGTTATAAAATAGCACAAACTTAATTGATATTTTCAAATATGAATACATGTGATTGTTTGGTGTTAATTTTTTCTAAAGTTATAAAGCTCTATTCCTCTTTTCTTTTTTTTTTAACCCTCTTTTCTTTTTTTATTCCTTTTTTCTTTTTAAACTAGATCTTTGTATACATTTAGTTACATATACTGATAAGTGCATTATTTTTTATCTATATTAAAGATAAAATAGATATATTAAAAAGTTATAAATATATTTAAAAAAAGTATTTAATAATGGATTAACTCTTTTTTAGACTTACTTAAAGTCTAATAAACAAGAGGAAAATTTGAAAAAGCCAAAGTATTTGGTAAGCATATATTTTTATAAACATTTAACTATTGTTTTTGACTTTGAAATGCTTTTTTTTTTTTACATTATCTGTTTACTTAATCAGGCTCACTATTCAACAGGAGCAATGTCAGCATCTTTTACTTCAACTTCCCAAGATCGCTCCAATACACAACAAGCAGGTTTGTTTCTTATTCAATAAAGAATAAAAAAATTCTATTAAAAAGTTGTTTATCTATAAAAAACTTTCTTTTAAATAATCAGCTGCTCTGCATGAAGATGTTGTACGCTATGAGCTAGTTAAAAAGTTGGGCAAAAAAGGTATATGGTTTTTTAATTGATAGTCCTGTTAGTATTGACTTCAACTTGTTTCTATGTAAATTTAAAAGTATTTGTTATAAACTGAATGAGTTGGATTAAACATGTGGCCTTAACTAACCTAATCATTGCCTCAGAAATGTGTTTAAACTAATGATTATGTTGATGATGAACCAAGATAATTATTATATCATCAACAAAGTCATAAATCTAAACTAGTTAATCAAATTAATTATTGATTTTAGACAGTTGTCTGAAGTAACTTATTTATTATTATTATTTGACAGAAATGTTATTGCCAATGTAAATTTTATAATTTTTATAGGTTATGTTCGAATGACAACAAATCTGGGGAATATCAATTTGGAACTTCATTGTGAAATGGTTTGCCTTACTTGTTTTACCTATTTGATGTCATTGCCTTATTTCTTATATTTTAATTTCCAAAATTTAGGTACAAAAGACATGTGAGAACTTTATCACGCATTGCAATAATGGTTACTATAGCAATACAAGTGGGTTGTGTCTTAGTTTAATACTGAACATTATAAACATTTAAATATTTTTATTACAAATATTTTTATAAATATTTTCCAGTTTTTTTAATAATTTTTCTTTTTTTTTTAACAGTTTTTCATCGTTTAATTAAACATTTCATGGTAAGTTTATTTATTTATTTTTTCAAATTTTTGGTTTTTACTTGACTAAAATATAGTTGTTTGGCATTTAATTTTTAATTCAATGATAAATAATTTTTTTTATGTTTAAGTTTAGATTTTTTTTTTTTTAAGTAAAGTTTTTCTTTTAAAATTCTAGGTTCAAGGCGGGGACCCAACAGGAACAGGAAAAGGTATTTATTTAACTTTAAATACGATCTTTGAAAAAAATGCTAAAGATCATTCTAAAATGTTTTTTTAAACAAAAATAATCTTTCTCAACACTTATTATCCTATATCTCATGCTTGTTTTTAATTTTTATTCAAATAAGATTTATATATTTTTCAGCAATCTGCAGCTATTTACCTATCCCTAATTTTTCTGCCATCTCCAAAGGTTTTCCATTAATAAATTTTAACTTAGTTTTCTATTCAAAATATTTTGTAAACACATTTGTAACATTAGCAATTCAAGAGTGTGTTTGCTACAAAAACAATGATAGAACTTTCAAGACATAGATACACAATTCTCAAGGTTTTTTTGAATAATCTCCGAGTAGTTTAAGATATGTTGATTTGTCTTATAATATATCAACATTTACCTATATAATTCAAAATTTTAGCATACAGATACCAATATAATATATTAATTTTTACCAACATTATATATCTAGTTTACCGGTATAAGATATTAATGAAAATCATTAATCATACCAAAAGATTGTTGTGAAGAAAATAGTACTTTAGCTTAAAAATAGTTGTAACATGTGTAATGATTGGAATAATAGATTTGGAAAAAAAATTGACAAAGAAAAAACGCAAAGATGATTGGATTGTTGTTATTGCATTTTCAAGTTTTAAATTCTGATCTAAAGTTTTGTTAGGTATGATTTCTAGAGATATTTTTCAGTTTAAAATTAGCTGAAAATTAAGTTAAATAAGTAAAGTATGCTAAGAAAGTTTTGTTCTGTTTATGTCTTTAATGCCATTAATTTGATAAATCATACATGTTTACATTATAATGTTCTCTTTACTGGTGACATTTGGGATAAATATAAAAGTATTATAGACTTGTATGTATATATACAGTATTGTGAAAAAGTTAAGAACCACTAAATAAAAAAAAAAAATTTTTTTTAATAAATTTAATTAATTTTTATTCTATAGATAATAAAATAGTCTTTTTTTTTCAAACATATTAAATATAGCATGAGAAAAAAGAAAAAATTTTTTTTTTTGAAAGTTAGTTAATAAACCTATAAAAAATAAGGATTAAATATTATGTGCTAATTTTTTTTTATATTTTTTTTTGTGAAAAAGTTAAGAACCACTAAGAATTTTTTGTGCTAAATGTGGCGGAAACTTTTTAAATTTATTTTTCCCTTTTTTAAAAATATTCTTTTGACGACACCCAATGATGATCGCCTTTTAATCAGGTTGGCAAAGAAAAATCGAACCATGCCGTCGCATGAATTAAGAAGGGAATGGAAGCTTTCAAATGGACGTCAAGCCTCGGCATCACTTGTGCGTAGGAAACTATTAGCTAACAATATGTTATGGAAAAAAGCTGTTCTAAAACCGCGACTTACCAAACGACATATAAAAAAGCGAAAAGAATTTTGCTAAAGCGTCAAAGAATGGTCTAAACAAAAATGGAGGACAGTAATGTTCAGTGATGAGATGAATATCGAGGTTGATAACCGAAAAAACTGAATTATGATTCGCAGGCAGCCTTCAGAAAAATATAATCACGATTGTATCGTTCAAAGAACAAAACAAGGTAGCGGGTCGGTTGGAATATGGTGCTGCATGACATATTATGGTCTCGGTATGTTTAAATTATTTGATGGTCGACTCAACTCTACTTATTATGTTGATATTTTAAATAACAACTTGTTACCGTCAATTGATGCACTTGAGCAAAGCGTTCCGTTCATTTTTCAGCAAGACAATGCACCATGTCACAGGGCTAAAATTGTCTCTGAATGGTTCGAAAGTAAAAATATTGAGCGTTTAACTTGGCCACCAAATAGTCCAGATCTAAATTGCATTGAAAATCTTTGGAGTTGGCTTGATAAAGAGATTGCCAAGAAAGCACCAAGGAGCCTTGAGGAGTTGCGCAATATTTTACCAGCAATACTTGGAAATGTTCCCAAACATATTTTAGAGAATTTAATAGACTCAATGCCAAATCGTATAAATGAGTGCTTAAAAATTCATGGTAGAATTATGCGGTATTAGGTGGTAAAAATTATCGTTTTTTTATTCTGTGGTTCTTAACTTTTTCACAATTTTTTTAAAATAAAAATTACCTATAAAACTTTAAATACATTTTCTATATTTGTTTAAAAGTTTTTATCACTATTATTATTTTTTATTTTGTTTGTCTATTTTCTAAAATTTATTATTATTATTCTTTTTACCAGAAAAATATATTCGGTTAAAAAAAATTTAAAAATAAAAATAAATTATGATTTGTTTTTTTTGTGGTTCTTAACTTTTTCACAATACTGTACATATATATATATATATATATATATATATATATATATATATATATATATATATATATATATATATATATATATATATATATATATATATATATATATATATATATATATATATATATATATATATATATATACACACTTTTAATAATAATATATATGTATATATTCAGGGGCTATTCTAGACCATTTTCAACAGCGTGAACCGTATTTGGGCGCTGCCAAAATTCAGAAACAGTGGGTGTTTTTTTTTTAAGGCATACATTGTTTTCTTCATGAAAAATAACTATACACGGAAAAGGTTATTGCTACCCAAATAGTTTTCCAAGAATAGCCCTTAAGATATATATACACATACATAAAAATATAAATATATATATATATATTATTATGTATGTATATTATTTCTTTTTTATTGGTGGTGAATCGATATGGGGTAAACCTTTCAAAGATGAATTCAAACCAAATTTGACACACTCAGGTAAATATATACATATGTTTTGTTAGATATACATATGTTTTAATGATTTTTTATTTTTAGATTGTATTTACAACTTGTAGTAAAACAATTTGTCTGTACTAAAGTCTGTACATCACCCTGTAGCAATTTCCATTTAGCAATTGTTTGTTGAGTTTCACACCCTTTTTTTATGGAAACTTTCATGAGGCACCACAAAACATTGCATTTGTGGAGTCAAATGTAAAGACATAAATTATATCTCTGTGTCTCTTTTTATATGTTAATGTTGTTTAGTATAACTCTTTTTTAGTATAACTTTTTTTAATTTACAAAAAAAGTTTGTTATCTTCAGAATAAAAGAAGTAAAATACATTTTTTATTAGGACGTGGTGTACTGAGTATGGCTAATTCTGGAAAAAATACAAATGGTTCACAATTGTGGGTAGTTACATTTTATTTGTTAGTTAAGGTTAAGATTCAAAGTTTTTAGAATTAGTTTTTAAATATTAGTTTTTTTTAATTTTTTGTTGACTAGTGTATTAAGTTGTAGTCATCTTCTTTACAATATTAGGAATGAGATTACTGTGAATTTTAAGAATGCTAGTATAGTCATGTACTAAAAAAAAGCACTCTAAAAACTATAGATTGATTTAAAGACAATTGATAATAACTAGTATAAAGACACTGCAAGGTTGGGTATAAATTTCTAATATATTAGAATTAAAATATGTATACATGTTTTTTTCATATTTAAGAATATTGTATTACAAGAATTAGATATTTAAATTTTTATAATAAGATATTTAAATTTTTATCATATAAATTTGTTGTAAAAAAAAAAGAAATTTTCTCAGTTTAAAAACATTTACTTATTTACTTAAGTCTCTTGTTTGTTAATGAATTCGAAAAAATAAATTCCTAAGTTACTTTTGCTTATATATTGATTAAAAAATTATTACTATGAAACATTGAAACTAATATTAAACTAAAATTTAGGAACTCATAAAATGTTTATAAGTCCTTAATTTATATATTTTTTCTACCCCTAACCATGCTTTATATGGCCACTGATTGCAATTACAATTTGTTTACCCCTTTTGCTGCACAAACACAGCAAAAGCCTCTATCAGCATTTTTATTTTTAACTAAGTTTAAAACTTCTTGATGTACTTGGTAAATTCTAATCAGTTAAACATAATATTTGTTAAAAAAACATCAAAAGATAGTTTTTTGGATATTTTAGAGTACAACACATATGTGTGTTTTTATTAATTAGTTATCCAAGAATAATGTTAACGAATAAGTAAATTTATGGATTTAGATTTTGTTATGTGATTACTTTTGTTCATTTTATTTAAATTTTTCAGTTTTATTCTTTATTTTTATTAATTTTCATTTTTATACTTTAGTTTTATTACATTTCGATCTTGTCAACATCTTGATAATAAGCACACCATTTTTGGAAGGTACGCTTGAAAGATTTTGTTATTTGGAAACCACTTAAAATTTATTAAAAATCTTAACATAGTTTTTGAAGTAATGATCTTACCACATTCTTTTATACTTTATAGAGTTGTTGGAGGCTTAGATGTTCTTAATAAAATTGAATCTATCAAATGTAATGAAGAAGATCGCCCATTGGTTTGTTTTAGTTGATAAGTTCATAAAAATCAAAAATTTACTTAATATTTTTTTTATTCTTATTTTTTCCTAAATAAATTATTAATTGTTGGAGGCTTAGATACTCTTAATAAACCTGAATCTATCAAATGTAATGAAAAAGATCACCCATTAGTTTGTTATAGTTAATAAGTTTATAAAAATATAAAATTTAATAAGTTTTATTTTTTCCAAAATAAGTTATAAATACTAAATTAATTAAATTCTTATTATTTCCTTATTTATTTAGTTTAGTTTATTACTGTTATTATTATGGTTTTATAACAGATCAATTATAGTAAATAAATTACATCGTTTTCTATTAACTTCATGATAAATGTATGCATTGGATCAATCATTTACATATTAAAATTTAAAAGCAGTAGCCTTTATATATATATATATATATATATATATATATATATATATATATATATATATATATATATATACATATATATATATATAAATATATATATATATATATATATTATATATATACATATATATATATATAAATATATATATATATATATTATATATACATATATACATACATATATACATAAATATATATATATATATATATATAAATTTTTTGAAATTATAATTAAAAAAAATAAACTTTTTTCATTTTTAGTTTAAAAGGTTATTTTTTCTGCAATAAACTATAAAATAACAATTTTTTTAAAAAAATAATTGTTATTTTTGAAATTTTTATAAAATTTTGCTTCTTTTGAGACCCAACATGACATACTTTTGAAAAACTTTTTTTTACATAATATTAGGGACCCATTAAAATTTTAAAGGTCTTGAGGAACCTCAAGATAATTTCCTAGAGCATTGATATTTTTCCAGAGTATTTCTGAAATGAATAGACAACTTTTGCACACCCAGGCTAAACAAATTGTAAAAAAAACTAAAATTCACTCCACCCTAATATATATATATATATATATATATATATATATATATATATATATATATATATATATATATATATATATATATATATATATATATATATATATATATATATATGTATATATATATATATATATATATATATATATATATATATATATATATATATATGCCTATTATTTAGTTTAAAAATTTTTTTTGCTTAAAAATTGTTGTTTGGTGGTATTGAAAACCATGAAAGTTAATAATATTTAAGCCGTTATCAAATATTATGGCTTGTCCCCTTTAAAAAATCTTTTTAAGATGTTCAGATAGTTGCTGTGAATGTGTTTTGTTTAAAATCAAGAGACCCTTGATTAAAGCTGGGTTTGATGTGTTAACTGATTTAAGTTTAGTAAAAAAAATTTTTAATATGCGGAAGTTTTATTTCAACTTTCAAAAAAAATTCAAAAAAAAAGAACTATAGGTGATTTGAGATAAAAAAAAATTTGGGCTCGTAATCTTAAAAACATGATCAGTAAAAATAAAAAAAGGTCGCTAAAAGACTTGATTGAAGGTTTAAAATTTCTGGAAGACTAAGAAGGTGAAAGAAAGTTTGTTATTGGTTCAGAGTATATTTAATATTAAAAAAAAGTAGTCAATTTTTTTAGTTAAATTTAGCTCTGGTTTAACCTCTGTTAATTTATTCTTTTTTTCACTAATTCTAAAATTAAAAACTAAAACTGCAATTTTTCTGTAAATTAGGCAAAAGAAAGTATCATGAAAAAAGTTTGTTCACAGCTTAAGAGTTTGATTGATGATATACCTAACAGTGAACTTCTAGACACAAAGTGAGGACTCTTCAATTGAATCTGATTTTGATCCAAGTGATTAGTATCACATATTAGTTTCTGAAAACCCAGATACAGTAACTGCAAAAATTCCAAAAAATATTTATGCTGGTAAAGTTTCACTTACTGCTAAAGCCTGTGATATATTACCAAATGTTTTACAGAAGGTAATAAATGTAATTCTATACGAATCAGGTATTGATCTTAAAGAAGTTAAAAGCAGCCAGTCTACTGCTTATAGAAAAAAGAGAATGAAAACATGTCAATCAATACAGAATATGATATTAAGGTAGCCATTGATGCATTTCCATATCCATATATAATTCATTTTGATGGCAAGACCTTGTTTGAGGTAAATAACGGAAAAGTATTAAAGGGGGATAGAGTGGCTGTTTTAGTTAACATTAATGGAGAGACTTACCTACTTGGATTACCTACGCTGGCATCATCCACTGGTGAAGATTCTTAGGTGTAATGAATTTAATTAAGGAGTATCAACTTACGTCAAAAACTAGAGGAATATGCTTTGATACAACGTCATTCTATACTTGGACAAATAAGGAATCAGTTTCCAGAATATTTAAAGAACTGGATAAGTATCTTCTCCAAATAGCCTGTAGACATCATGTGACTGAATTAAGAATGCCTTAGTTTAGGAAATTAGCGACCAATGGCAAAACTAATGGACCTGATAATCCTCTTTTCAAAAAGCTGAAAAATGTTTTTTAAGAACCTAATTTTAATTATAATCCAGTTCAACTGCTACGATCTGATTGGAATAAGGTTAAAAGCTGTGTTTTAAAAAAGGTAGCTAATAAGTCATTGACATTTTGCAGACCTTATGTTGGTAAACCAGGTATTTTAAAAGATGATAGAAGGGTAATTCCACATCAAATCACCCAGTCCATTGAACCATGTGTCTTCTTTTTGTGTTATATTTTGACACATTATTCCTAATTATAAAAAAATATTGCATGCAAAATATCAAATCTTACTGGGCACAAAAAATCTAACTTGAAAAAAAACTGAAACACAGAACTTTTATTTCAAAGATATATCACTTTTTTATTAAAAATCCCCAAAATATTTGTAAACTAAATAAAAATAAGTTAATTGTAATTTAAAAAGTTACTTAAATATACAACATTTTTAAAAGTATCGAAGATGTAAGTTATTTTGGCTGTGTTTGTAATAGTTCACAACATTGTTCCCATTTTACTTGTACTTCTTCTATTTCAGCATTTTCAAAACATAGTTTTTTGATAGAGCAAACTTGTGGAGCAGATTTTTTCAATATGTTGATGTTGAGAATAAAAAAGTAGTTGTCTCTTTCAGGTCAGTTAAAACAGATTGATTGGACCTTTGGGTGAAGAAACTTAACTTTAGCAAATTTCTATATTAAAAACTTTCATTATTTTTTTAACTGAAAATTAAGTAAGAAAGAAAACTCTTTTTTTTTAGGAAATACATTCATACCAAGTAATTTATCTTAAGATGTGTCCTATTGGCTTAATGATATCAGATGCATGCTAAGACCAACAAGGTGTTATTGAAACTTTAAGCAATAAAGAAAAAATAACTATATCATTACACTGTAACATTGAACTATCAAACTTAATATTATGTGAAAAACATACTACAAAATATTTGAAAATGTATCCTATATGGCAGAACGCATGTTGTGATTCATTCAATATACATACATAGAAAATCACAAATAAGTAGATGTAGAATTTAAATATTTTAATGTATATATACTTTTTTAATTTGTATTTTCCAAAACATAAACAATATTTTAATCAATTCTGCAGATAAGCTTTATACAATTCAATTACTTTTAGAAAATCTCATGATGAGAAGAAGTTTAAATATTGCTGAAAAAATATTGGTGAACAAGATGAGGATTTTCTAAAATCATCATTCAAATCAAAAAGACAGGAGATCAATGAATAACTCAAAAAATTTAATATATCTCTAAAAACTTATTCAAAATCATCAAAACATATACTCTCAGAAGGAAAGCAAAAAGTTGCGCGTATCAACAAAATGGTAAGTAGTGTTACTAGAAAAACTGAAAGTCAAGTTAATGTTCCCTCAAAACTGTGTTATGAAACAAATAACATGAAAAAGAAGGCTTAAGACTTTGATGAAATTATGAGCTTGATCTTGTTGGTCTTAGCATGCATCTGATATCATTAAGCCAATAGGACACATCTTAAGATAAATTACTTGGTATGAATGTATTTCCTAAAAAAAAAGAGTTTTCTTTATTACTTAATTTTCAGTTAAAAAAATAATAAAAGTTTTTAATATAGAAATAATTCAAACCTTTTCAGAATCTTTCTGTTGTATAATATTTTTACGCTGATAGATACTGTTATTTTATATATATATATATATATATATATATATATATATATATATATATATATATATATTATATATATATATATATATATATATATATATATATATATATATATATATATATATATGTATATATATATAAAATTGTTCATTTGTTAGAATTTAAATAAAATTTTACCAATAAATGTTGTTCTATAATTTTTCATAAACTAGTTGTTTTTTTTAACTTTTACTAACTATAGTTGTCAAAACTTTAAAAATAAAAGCACATCAATATCACACTTAGTCAGTTTTTATATAAAAACAAAACAGGATATTTTTTCAGTTGTTAAGATCAAATAACTAATTTATTATATAATTAAGACTTCCTTAGATATAACAAAATTATTTTGTTTTTTTCTTGTAAGGAGGTCTATAAACTGAATTTAATGTTTTACAGAAATCTATATTTCAAGTTTTTTTAAATAATTCATTGAAAATTTGATATATCTTTGAAATTAAAGCTCCATATTTTTCCGTTGTTTTTCCAGTTGGATTTTTTGTGCCTAGTAAGATTATAAGTAGCTGAAAATATTAACAGCATTAAAAAAAAAAAAAAAATTTGACAGGGGTGTTTTGAGATATTGGGCCCCAAAGTTGGTTTATAGAAACTAGTTGTTTTATTAACTTCCTTTTATATGTTTTTTTATGTAATTTGAAATGTTCCTTTTACATTTTAGCATTTTAAGTACATTTATTGAATTCAGCATCAAAAAAACATATATGTTTATTTTCATATTTTTGCCATTTTTAATTCTTATTTTTTTAAGAAAAATGTTTTTTCAGAATGTTATGAAAACCAGGTGATTTTGGAAAACCAGTTCAGTATTAAAATTGCAGTTTATTGTTAACCGCTCAATATATTTAGCTAAAATTTTATGTGTTGACTTTTCTTTTTAAAATGCAACTGCCAATGAAGTTTTTAAAAAATTTGAGGATCCATGGTTCAAAATTTCCTAAATTTCGGGTGATTTAATGCGGAATTACCTAAAAGTGAACTCGCAGAATTAGTTGTCACTTATTTATTCCCTTGTACATATAAAGTGGTGCTATTCATCATGCAAGATTTTTAGGAAAAGCAATTTATTATCTAAATCTTCAACTTCTATCCAATCAACTTGCATTTTTTCAAGAAAGTTTAAGCCAAAGTTCAAATGACCAAACTTTAGTTTTGAAAAATACTTTATTCTCCTCACTGTTTGATGCCTTGTTAAGTTAAGAATTCAGGTATCCCTAATGTTGAAAAGTTTGGATATCACATGGATGATTGCAGAATCTTGGTCAGAGAAAAAGAATAAAGATATCTCATTAATCTTGTTGAGTGTGCCTATGATGGTACCAACAATCTAAAAAAAGAAACAAAATTAATTTTTTTATTATTTATTAAATTTTGAATTATTAGGAACAAAGAATTTTAATAATTTTTAGTTCAAAAATATATATATAGTATATATATAATAAAAAATATATATATAAATTTTATTTAAACATACAGGTAGAATTCCCTTAAAAACTACGCAAACTTTCAGAATACATCCGTTACAGGTCAACTATTTGAACTTTTTTTTTGTGATTTGAAAATAACTATTATAGGGTTTTTCTTCCCTGGAAGTCGTTATTCTTGTTTTGCCATATTTAGTGAGAATTAACAGATTGAATTTTCTGATTTTTTGAAAGATGCCCCTTAAAAACTACAAGGAACATATTTGTATTTATATGGATGAAAAATTACCGAAAAATCAAAAAAATTTTCTTATTATATCAGAAATCAGTGTAGTATGATATATAAGGAGGCTTGCTAACTAAGTCCAACAAAAAATAGCATTTTAACTAGTAAAATCCCTTAAAAACTACACGATTCCCCCTTAAATCCTACATTACATTAAGTAAAATATGCCTCCAAAAGCTCACTTAGAATAGCCAGGAATGGAGAGAATGTTTATACTGATCTTCTTTAACTAAGAAATAGTAAAATGGTTATAACTGGTACCTTGCTGTTCATTTTGTGCTCATAATCTTTAATCAAGTATGTATATTCTTTATTTTTAGAGTTTAAATAAAATAATAGTATAGGGAAACCATAATTTAATTTTAATATTTCTGCTGGTAGAAAAAAAAGCAGAACAAAAACCAAGCCAGAAACTCAAACTGAAGCAACAGTTTACAGAAAGGACATAAGAGCTAAAGAAAATCAAATATCAGAGGCAGTAGATTGGTGCACAGAAAATAAAAAACGAGGAAAGTTTCCTTTAATAAAAGATTGTGGTACAATAGACAGAAGATTAGATGGCAAAGATAAGACTGTAAAAAAGGAACATTTGAGAGTGTTACATCCAGATGATGACAAAGAAATAGTTTATTTTATCAGAAACAAAAACAGAGCCCACCAGGGACTCTCTAAGAAAGAAGTTTCTGAAATTATTTTGGATGTGCTGAAAATCAGAGATCATTTGAACAAAAATGGAAAAGGTGCAAAAACCTTTTTCACCTAGTGTAAAAATACAAAATGGGAGGTAAGTAAGTTTTTTCTTCAAATTATTTTATCAAGATCCCAACAGGTACAAGGGTAAAGTAAAATAGATGTAAAATTATTATTAAATAGATGGAAAATACTGAACCTAATTATCCAAACTATTTAGACTCGGGAAATCATTTTGGAGAGGATGGCATGCTGAACATGATGATATTGTCATTACGAGGCAAGGCCGAGTTAAAATGAACAGAGCCCTAAATTGTACTAGGGAAATAGCTATAACTCATCTAGGTACACATATTCTTTTTTTAGTTTAGCCAAAATATAAAAAGATCTATTTTCAATTTCATTCTCAAGTGTTCTACTTCTTAGTTGTTATTCTTGAATAAGTTTATATGTTTTGTACGTTGATAATTTATGTAACTTGATTATATTATTAATTTTACAACTTTTTTTATTCTAGCTGCCTTAGCTGATGAACTAATTGCTTGTAGTATAATGAAGAACTATAAAAAACAAAAAATGGTGTATGGGTCGGTGATATTGCAACAGAAAGAGTTTTCAATCATGATGAAACACCACAGTTTGTCAACTACGGTGTAGATGGTACTGCCACTGGGTTAGTTTATGCTGGCAAAGGAGAGATATGTAAAAAAATGATTTGCAAAAACAGAAAGTGCATAACTATAAACCCATTTGTTTCATTATCAGGTGAGCCAACTAAACAACTTTTCACAACTAAAGTTGTGGCTTTTATAGTTTTATATTTTTAAAAAGTGAAATATATAATATTTATACTTTTAGGAGAGGTTTCATTGTGTCAGGTAATATTTGCGGGCAAAGGCATAACAAGCCAGATGGCACCACAAGAAGCTGTCAGTAACATCAAAAATTTGATCATTTCCACGACAGAGAGTTGTTTGCAAGATAACTGTTCATTATTGGTTGCGTATAAAAAACTTGATAAACCTCTCACCGAACAAGGTATAGAGCGACCAGTTGTGCTTCTATCAGATGGTCATTCATCGCGGTTTGACTTTAAAGTTCTTAATTTTTTGCGTGAAAAGCAAATCAATTTATTTGTGTCTCCACCTGATACTACTGGAATCACACAGCTACTAGACCAAGCACCAAATCAACAGCTCCATCGATATTATAACACGCAAGATGAGCTCTTTTCCTCTTTCCAGACGATAAATCAAGAAAGATTCATGAATATCCTAGGAACAATTTGGAACAATTGGGTATCCGCTGCCAATATTGTAGCAGCTGTTAAGAAAGTTGGTATAAGTAAGAATGGTCTTAATGTTGATGATATGCAGCAGGATAAATTTGAACAAGCAGCTCTTCTTATTGGTAAAACTGATGTTGTTTCTCTACAATCTTCTACTCTTAAGGAAACAAAAAGTGTGACCTCAAAAGACGGACCCTTGGCAACAACTCCGAGATCACAATCCAAAGTCGCCCAAACAAAAGGAAGGTATGGTTCAGCCGAATATTGGAAATCAATGTATGAAATGTCACAATCATTCATTGAGGAATCATTTGAGAAAAGCCTCAGTTTAGCAGAAGTGCCTGGTTTACTTTCAGTTAACCGGGTTAAACCCAAGGAGGTTAATCAAACAAAAACAACAAAGGTCACTAATGTGCATGAATCTATGGAGGCTCAAGATGTGCTTTCAAAAGTGGCTTCTCTCAAAGGAGAAAAACAGAAAAAAATTTGCGATTCAGAGGAAAAAAAGAAACATAAGCTCCATGAAAAAGAACTGTTTTATCGTTGCATACTGCAATGCTCTTGTGTAGAAGAATGTCTTGCAAAATCTTTAACAGAGTGTTCGCAATGTCATTCCATTCTTTAAACTGTATGCACTAAAATGGCTTGTCGCTTTGATAACAAAAAGCTGACAATGATTCTCCCTGCATTCTTTAAAAAAAACGCTTTATTTTGGTTTTGATTTAAATATTTTAAATCATAATGATTCAGAGATGTTTTTTTAGATGAAATGTTTGTTTGTTGCATGTCTCCTTTTTAGAATATTTTATGCTATTCATATTTTTTTTGTCATTTTATGTTATTCAAAAAATAGTTATTGCTGTTATTAAAGCTGTTATTGTATTAAATCTGTTTTTTCTTATCATTTTTCATATTTCCTATTATTCAAAATATACATTGTTATTGTATTTTAAAGCTTGACCCCTTAAAAACTACATCCATAGCATTGCGAAAAAAATACAAAATAAATATCTTTAAGAGTTTGTAAATTAGTTAATATTACATTGGTGGATTAGAACAAGTGTAACATTATCTAGAAATAAGATAATTGCAAACTTAAAACTAATTATTAAACTGTAGGAGGTCGTTTGCATTCTCTTTTTGACGATTTTAAAATTGTAATTGAGGTAAATTTTTAATTAATTTGTCATCTAGGATGTTTAGAGATACTGATTCAATCATTGTTTAATAATTTCATTGACATTAGTGAAACCCAGAGTTGAAAGTTTATACGTGTAGTGTTTAAGGGGTATGTATGTTGTGTTTAAGGGGGTATGGTGTTTAAGGGAATTCTACTTGTATACAAAAATATATAAATACAAATATTGTTTATCACGCTAAATATATAAAAAAACATAACAACTATATAACTCAACAATTTACAATCTGTGCAATAGTGCTATCTAGTTTACAAATTGAGCAAAAATTGCACATTTCATGAAATACGCATTTTGTGTGTGTGTGTGTGTCTGTGTGTGTGTGTGTGTGTGTCTGTGTGTGTGTGTGTGATACATCATACAGACTGTTTATAGATTTTATTATTAAAAAAAAAATTTTTTTTAGGAAGAAATTAAAGTTGTAAACATGACCGTTTTCGTAAATCCATTTCAAGAAGTTGATGATCAAGTATGCATAAACAATTTTATGAGCAAGGGTGTTTGATAGTGAATTTTATGAGCAAAAGTTTTTGATTGTGATTTTACTTGTGATTAGTAGAATTTGGATGAAATATTTATTATTTATTTATTATTATTTACTTGTTTACTTTAGCTTAAGCAAGAAGAAGAGAATGAACTTAAAAAGGCTAAAGTAATATTTATTCTTTTTTTTTTTTAAATATATACAAACTTAACACTTTTGAAATTATTTATTTGTCACATTTTACATTTTTTGACCTTCAATTTTTCTGTTTTATTTTAATTATTTAGGTTCCTTCATTTTTTCTGTTTTATTTTTATGTGTTGTTATTTTAGGAAGAGGTTGAACTCCAAAAAATGAGAAAAGTGTCTCGTGATATTGAAAACAAGCCAAAAGTATACAGGTCTTCTGGAATTGCAAAATATATTCCCACAGATATAAGGTAGCTTAATTTTTACATACTTGACATTAGCAATGTCAGTAGTTCCTCTATGTTATAACAGGGTTCCCACTTCTCCTTAAAAACCTTAGATATCCTTAAAAAATAAAAACCTCCTTAAATGTCCTTAATTAACCTTGAAAAAAGTTAAAATTTAACTGCACTCCTTAATTTCTCCTTATTTTTTTTTAATCATCTAGGAAATTTTATTAAAGTGAATGGATTAAATTTATTAATAAAGAAGAAAATATATAGTTCTTTGATAGTTTGCAAACCTATATTTTTATTAAACATATATTTATATCTATACATATATATATAAAGTAATATATTAATTTATAATAATTTCTCTGTTTATATTTAAAATTTATTGAAAAAAATAAGATTCTGTTTTTAATATAATCATTTTCTCCTTTATTCTCCTTATTTTTTCTCTAAAAAAATTTTCGTTCGCGACCAAATCTCCTTAAATATTAGGAAAATATCTCCTTAAATCTCCTTAAATACCTTACTTTTAGCCTCAGTTTTAATAGTGGGAACCCTGCTGTCGATAAATGAAAGTTATTATTTAATAACTTGTATTCATTGTTCATTATCATGTTTTGTTTTTATATTTTTTTATGTTTATTACATTTATTTTAGGTATTGTATTCTATTTTGTGTTTTATAAGATGCGTAGCATATATTTACATACACCTAAATGTTTGTATTATTTACCTACATTACATTTTGTATAAGACTTCAAGTTTTGCATTGTTTTGCAAGCATTGATGTAAAAAATGCCAATTTGAAGTAGTTCTTTGAAATGGGTATTTAAGTTAAAATTTAAATACCATATTTTATATAGTACATTATTTTGAATAAATTCAAATTAACGTGTCGAATAATACTTCAAAATATATTTCTCTTTAACTATATATGGAAAAAATTTTATGACTGATTATTGTATAATAATCAGCCATTTGCATTTTGTGTTCTGGCTAAAGAATAAATTTAATGAAAGCAGATTTGTTTTATCAATAGAATTAGTGGAATAAATAATTGCATTATGTAATTTGTACAGTCCACTTAAAAAAATTAATTTTTAGATACCCATGGGGAAAAAAAATACTAAGACATAATTAAGCTGAAATAAAGTTTTCAAGTAAAATCTTTGAAGTTCATTTAAATTTTCTTTGAGCTCAATATGAGAATAGCTGTTTCCAATGTTTTTTCAAGTACATGCATATTCTAAACTAAGTAAAAAATATAGAGAACCAGGTTCAAATTGAATGAATCAGTCTTTCCATTAAATTTGTCTAAAATCTGTTGTTGTTGTTTTTTTTGTTGAAAATGTACACTTAATTGATTATGTCCAAAATTTATTTAACAAATTTAAAGTAAAAAAAACAAACGTTTTTTCTGGATAGAGTAAAGCTTACTTCATGCATTATATGAAAAATATCAAAGTTGAATGCTTAAAGTGACATTAGTTCACATTGAAAGCTGAAAAAGTGTACGTTTAAAATATTTTAAAAGAGAAAAAAAATATTAATGGTTACTACGTTGAATATAGATTAAAAAGTTTTATATAAAATAAATTTACATAACACACTTTAAAACGTTGTCTAATTAAATAACATCCTGTTAATATTATGATATCTATAAATACTACGATGGTCAATAGAATATTTATGTCTTTATTTATTATGTATTTATATGTTATTATTTATAATAATCTTATTTTTATATTTTGGAAATATTTAAATATTTCCAAAATATATATTTTTTATTTTTTTGAGTATTTCAATATATATATATATATATTATAGCAATATTGGGTGATCCGATCACCCAATATGTATTTGATTTTAATTATCTTGAATCTTTTTTATTTTTATCGCAATTATATTGCGATAAAAAAGAACTGTTTACGCTAAATTTTGTTTGTAATTATAATTTTTTATTATAAATATAAACAATTAGGGATTGCATCTCGAAATTCGAGAATTCCAGAATTCACGAATTTCAAAATCTTGAATCTTTTTTATTTTTATCGCAATTATATTGCGATAAAAAAGAACTGTTTACGCTAAATTTTGTTTGTAATTATAATTTTTTATTATAAATATAAACAATTAGGGATTGCATCTCGAAATTCGAGAATTCCAGAATTCACGAATTTCAAAATCTTGAATCTTTTTTATTTTTATCACAATTATATTGCGATAAAAAAGAACTGTTTACGCTAAATTTTGTTTGTAATTATAATTTTTTATTATAAATATAAACAATTAGGGATTGCATCTCGAAATTCGAGAATTCCAGAATTCGTTTTTATAATATAGTTTCGAATTCGAATTCCGAAAATTCTTCCAACGAATTCCGAAACTAAAATTTATTTTTTCGTGCTCTGTCCAACTTTTAAATTTGTGTTTTTGTTTCTGTACATATAAATATTCTACATTCTAATTCTATATGCTGAAATTTTGTCGATTAAAAACATTATCTCTGCACTTCTCCTGGATCTGCTTTCTGCTGATGCGGCGTTTTCTTTTATGCGTGAAAATTTTGGATCTGATGAACTTTTATTAAAATTAATGAAGAAATTAAAAAGCCAAAAACGAACTAATGTGCCTGGAACTCTTCAGTACACAATGGCGGAAAAAGTGAGATTCACGCATCTTTCACTAGACCATTGAAAAAAACAATAACCAAAGTTATTGAAAACTTTACACAAAGATTGATATTTAACACTAACATGGAAACTTCCTCAGGCGAGCAGTCAGAAGCTGACGATGTGATAAAGTGATGTTGGAAGAACAAACTAAGCCCTTAACATTAATGCGAAAGTTGGAGAACAAAATTCAATTGAGTTTATCGTCCAACATAACGTCCAACTCAACTCAACAAATAATAAGTAGGAGCTTAATTTCAAAAGTTAAATCTGAAATGAAATTCTTTGAAGAGAACGGCGTTCGTGGCAAAATATTAGAGTCCGTCTACTCATATTTGATTTTGATTCCACCATCGAGCGTGGAGTCTGAGAGAGCTTTTTCAATTGCTGGTAACTTTTGTACAAAAGTTCGAACGAGACTCGGAGACGCAGCTTTAAGTGATCTCTTTAAGTGATGCTTCCTCAGGGCATATTTTAGGCAAATAAAACAATTATATATTTCTTATTATTAAATGATATACCATATTAAAACGTTTCTTTACTAATTGAATTTGGTATAATTTTATGTTCTATTTCTATTTTTAAAGGAAGTATTTTTTATGAAATAAATAACAATGAATTATCTCAAATAAGTTATTTTTATTATTTTTATAGACAAAAAAATTTAAAATGTTTTCGGAATTCGACCGAATTTCGAACAAATTTAATTTCGAATTCCGATTTTTTTTTGTTTTCGTCAAAATTTGCATTCCCTATAAACAATGACAATAAAAATTTTAATAGTTTACCGAGATCGAATGTTGAAAAAGTGAGTTCAAATTTGGATTGTAAAACATAAAAAGTTTTACCATTCAGTGAACAGACTTGATTTTTTTGACGCCTTAACTATTTAAAGCTTTATATATAAAAAGCCACGTCGCAAAAGTATTTCTACTTATATATTTTTTACTTTTATTCAGCAAACGATATGTAGAAGATGATGAAGGTTCGGTCGCACCGAAATCAAAGAAAAAGATAAATAGCTCTGACTTCACTGACTTTAGCTCATGGTAATGATCAAATGTTAGTATGTTAAGTAAAGTCAACTTTTTATCAGCAATTCTATATTATTATATTTAATGATTTCAGCTCTTGGATACTTTTTGATTAAAAATATATATTTAATTTAAAATGTCAATTTATTTTTGTAAGTTCTTACTGAATGTATGTCATTTTAAAATGAAAACCTTTTGAGAAGTATTAAATTATTTCAAAAAATCGTTCATCAAAACCATTTAAAAAAAATTGTTATAGTTCATTAGCATACTATACCTTTTCTTGAACCTTTATTTTTTTGATTTTCTTGACCAAAAAAACTTTTCAAAGTCTGATTTCTCATTTAGAAAAAAATCAAAAGAACAATAGGCTTAAAAATTATTCATAACATCTTTAGAATAATATAATCTTTGGGTTGTTCGCTTAAGCTAACACACTCGTTAGCTTTTTTTACATAGCACGCTTTGCAACATATAAAGTAAATTAAGTTACCTCCTTTCAAAAAATATTTTTATTAAAAAGTAACCCTTTTAGCAAAGATCAACTATTCATACCATTATTCAAAATAAGCAATTTTATTGGTAGTTTCATTTTAATTTTCGGTTTTACTTTGAATTTAAAATAAAATTTTGGTTGGGAGGCATTTTAACTTTGTTAGAAATATTTTGTGTGTAAAAAGCAATCTACAATAGAAATAATTCTTAATGCAGGTTTTTTTTTTTTATAAGCAGGTTACTTATTACGTTTGTGTAGTACCAAATAGACACTAAATTATCGGTATCGTATAAGTCAATACCGAGAAGAATGGTCTCGTATCGCGTGGTATCGCTTATATACTAATGTCGATACTATCAGTATCGGTTCGATACCGAGAGGATGGTCTCGTATTGTGTGGAATCGCTTATGTACCAATATCGATACTATCAGTATTGCTTCGATACCGATAATAAAAATAATCGTATAGTATCGCATGGTCTCAAATCGAGACTCAATAAGACAAAAAAAAAATTAAAAAGTGACATTGAATTATTTATTAACAAAATACAAGTACAATTGCTTTTTAGAGATTTAGTTATTGTGTTTTTAACAATCAACAATACTTAGGCTATCGTCCATTAGTTGTTTTTTCCTTTGCTCTACTTTCGTTGGTATTTTAGGATTTTCTTCTATTTATATTGGAAATGATAAGTCTCATTCATGCCCTATATCACTTTCATTTTCTTGTTTTATAAGCTATTTTCTGATGTAATTTTTAAGAGCGGAATAGTTCTGCATTATAAGTACAAGCTTATCTGCCTTGTCACTATCGAGATTTTATCTACGATTAGTGATGACAAGATCAGAAGCAGAAAATGCTCTTTCAGATGATGCAGGGGTTGTTGGAGTTGCCAACCAGGATCTTGCTACACCTGAAAGGATAGGAAATTCAGCTGCACGCTGCTTCCACCATGCTAAGGTGTCGTTTTTACCTGCATTTTTGGATCTTATTGTTTTTTGGTATTTTTCCATTTCTAGTTTAATAGAAGGGTTTTCGTGTATATGATGTGAATTAGTATCTTCCTTATACTTTGCTAAAATAATATTATATTCATTTTCCTCCCAACCTTGTGCATTATCAGCACCGGTATTGTTACTAGCGTTATTATTACTGAAGCTTGAGACAGACAATAAAGAATACTCACAGTATTCTTTGGTTGGGGGATGGTTTTCAACCAGTTTTGAATATTTTCATCGTCAACATCAAGAAGATGTCCACGGAAAAACGGATGAAGGTAATGTCCTAGTGCAAATGCGGGCAATTTACGGCCATTGTCTGGAAATCTCTTATCTAATTCTGATAATAAGTCCTCCAAGAATTATTTTACTAGTTTATTGTTTTTATGAGATGATTATTTGTTCTTTCTCGATGAAGTTGATGAGTGCTGTTACTTTCTACAGTGACGTCAATTCGGATCTCTGTGTCAGAAGATAAAAAAACTGATAATTCTTTAACAGGTTTTAGTAGTGGAACAATAGCTTCAAAGAGTAGGAACTGTTCATTTGTAGGTACAGTTTTCTTCCGATCATCACCAATCATTTTTTCGCAACTCAGCTTGCGTAATGAACAGATGTGTTTTTAACAGCTTTAATAAATCTTTCTAAATTTGCAAACGCGAAAAAATATATATATAAATTTATATTTTTTTCGTATTTTGTAAAAGTATAGATATTTTGTTTGAACTCGATTTTTATATATCATGGCAGCATTATCAGAAATTGAAAAAATGTTTATGGAATTCAAAAAAGAAATGCAAAATCAAACGAAAACATTACTCAAACAACAAGAAAAAAACGTTTTAGATATTGTAAGCGGAAATACGAAAATAATTAACAATCGACTGGATAAAATTGAAAACATTCTAAATGAAAACATAAGTAAAATTAAAATACTTGAGAAAGATGTTGCAGATGTTAAATTAAGTTGAAATTTTCAAGAAAACCTTATTGATCAAAAAGTTGAGGCTTGCCACAACAGCTTTGAAAAAAAATTAACTTGTTTAGAACTCTTAAAGAATCAACAAAGAAACATTGAAGGTAGAACAATAAGAGATAACTTAAGAATTGATGGGTTACCGGAAAATGATAATGAAACTTGAACACAAACGGAAGAAAAAGTAAAAATATTTCCTGAGAAAAATCTAGGTTTGTTGGGAATCGACATTGCACGTCGTGCAACGTCGACAACGTGACAACGTGACAACGCACGACGTGCACGTCGTATGGGAATTAAAAAAGATAATCGTACAAGATCAATCGTGATGAAATTAAAAAAGTTATAAAGATAAAATGAAAATATTGAAAGAAACAAATAGATTAAAAGGATCAAATATATATGTCAACGAAGATTTTTCCAAAATGACAGTTAGTATTAGAAAAAAGTAGAAAAAAGTCACTTTTTAAAGAACATTGATCCTGACGTAAACATTCTTGACAATTATTCCTTAGAAACTAAATATTTTAAAGTTCACGAGGTTACAAGTATTCTAAATAAATCACTATATTACATGTCATTACTAAATATAAATATTAGAAGCATGAGCAAAAACTTTGAAAATCTAAAATTAATGCTAAATAATATAAATTTTTAATTCAGTATAATCTGTCTTACAAAAACCTGGTATCAGAGTGAAGATATGAGTAACTCTAATTTGCATTTAACAGATTATAAGTCTGTTCACCTACCAAGAAAAAACGGTATTGGCGGAGGCGTATGCATATTTGTTCACAACTCGTTGACATATAAAAAAATAGATAGCCTAAATGTGAATAACTCGAACTGTGAGTCATTAGAGATAGTAAACCGAAAAGAAAAAAATTCGTTTATATCAACCACCCAATGGAAATTACAATCAATTTGAAAACAACTTAAGGCGAATATTAATTCAAACCTCAAAAAAATATCTGCACTTACTCGGAGACTTTAGTTTAAACTTGATAAATTTAAACACTGATAACCACGTGAAAAGTTTTATAAATACTCTTTCTCAATTTAGTGCTTACCTCATGATTAACAAGCCAACGCGTGTAAATCGAAAAACATCATCTATCATAGATAATATTATCACTAATAATTATAGTGACTGGACAATCAACAGTGGTATAATAAAAATGGATATCAGTGACCCATGTGGTATAATAAAAATGGATATCAGTGACATGTTTTTTTAACAACAAATACTAAATGCTGTATAAATAAAAAACCCAGAACAGTATACATAAGGCATGTAAACAAAGACTCGATTGCGAACTTTAGACAGCTTTTGCATGAAATCAATTGGGAATTATTGAATGATTGCAACGATACACGTAACGCATACGATTTCTTTATTCGCGTCTTTACAAGGCAATATGATAAAGCTTTTCCTAAAATTCAGAAAATTATAAAACCCAAAAGTGTGCATAGCCCGTGGATGATTAAAGGTCTTTTAAAATCATCAACAAAAAAAAATAACGAAACGAAGAGAAATATAAAAAATACAAAAATTATTTCGAAAAAATAAAAAAACAAACTAAAAAAAGTTTCTCTTCTGGTCTTCTCCAAAAACCATTTGGAAACGCTAAAAAAACTTGGATTATAATAAAAGAAATAACAGTGGAAACAAAAATTACATCTAGCAACCTTCCTAATCGACTAAAAACTGATTAAGGTGAAATTTTTAATTAAAAAAAATTGCCGAGAGACTGAATAATTTTATTATAAATGTTGAGGAAAATTTAGCCAAATAAATCTCTCCAAGTAGCAAAAAATTTCAGTCTTTTTTGAAAAAATCAGATTTTATTATGGACAATTTCGAACTTTCCAATGAAGAACTTTGTTCAGCTTTTGACTTGCTTCAGACAAATAAAAGTCCAGGTCTTGATGAAATTAATGGAAATATTTTGAAAACTTTGATATTATTATATTGCCTCTTTTCATTATTTTTAAACTTTCATTAAAAAACGGGGACTTTTCTGATCAATTAAAACTTGCTAAAATAAATCCAATTTATAAAAACGGCGACGATTCTTTAGAATCAAACTACAGACCCGTCTCAGTTCTTTCCTGTTTTTCAAAGGTTCTCGAACGTATTATGTATAATAGAATATACAACTTCAATTGATAAAAACAATATTTTATATGCTAAACAGTTTGGGTTTTGGAGAAATCATTGCACTGAGCACGCAGTGATGGATTTGGCAAGCAATATTTTGAAAGGATTTGTTGACAATAATTATACTCTTGGAGTTGATTTATCGAAGGCATTCGACACTGTCAATCACGAAATCCTCCTCTATAAATTAAAAATTTATGGAATTCAAAATTCTAATATAAAATGGCTACAGTCTTATCTACAAAATCGTAAACAATGTGTGACGTATGATTTAACTTGTACGCAGATAAAAGTTATTAGTTGTGGTGTCCCTCAGGGCTCAATACTTGGTCCTCTGCTGTTTCTCGTATATACTAAGGACACCTACTTATCCTCTAAACTCCTTAATTTTGTTTTTTTTGCTGATGATACTAGTTTTTTTTCTCGAGGTCTAAATTAAAACTTGTTTTTTCTATTGTAAACACAGAGCTAATAAATCTCAATGACTGTTTTAAAGCCAATAAAATATCCATAAACATTGATAAAACTGAATACGTTCTGTTCACAAAACCTTCGAAAACTGATAACATACTCCTGAAACTTCCTGATTTATTTACAAATAACATTAAAGTAAAAAAAGTTTATCCAATCAAAATCCTCGGTATAATATTTGACGATCATTTTAATTGGAAAAATCATATCCAATTAGTGGAAAACAACATTTCAAAAGCTCTCGGAATCCTTTTTAAAACGAAGCACCTTTTGAATATAATGTGCTTAAAATGCTTGTATTTTTCATTTATTCATAGCCACATTAGTTATTGCAATTTCTTCTACTTGCTCCTGTCAGAATATAAAGATTAAACTCTTAATTTTTACAAAAAATATAAAATGATTGTTTATTGACGAAATACAGTATTGGACAAAACATTTGCAACCAATATCGAACAATGCTAAAAAGTGTTCCTAATTTTACATGTCTTAAAAACGAAACGAACTATACTACTACAGCAAACAGTTTAGAAGTCTGGAGTCATAGCATGCCATGACATGAGCAATCAGCTGACAGGTGACAGCACACAGGCAGAATTTCGTTGACGAGTGCCATTTTGCAGCGGACAAAACAAGTGCAACTTTTTTGGTTTGTTTCATTTTTTTAAGTCTGGTACGTGTCAACGTCACGGATGTTTTTTAATAATTAAAGGAAGTATCCAGAAGTTTCCAGAAGCATGCAGAAGCTTTCAGAAGTTTCCAGAAGAAGCATCTGGAAGCATCCAGTAGCATCCAGAAATATCCAGAAACATTCAGAAGCATCCAGAAGCTTCCAGAAGCATCGAAAAGAAGCATCTAGAATCTTCCAGAACAGGTTCACACAGGTTCATTTTACCATATAAGAGACATGTAAATCGACATGTAATTCAGTCAGTATATGGAAGTCAATCAATCAGTCAATCAGTCAGTATTATCAAGACAGTTTATCGAAGTGAGTTTTATCAAAGTGTTTTATCGAAGAACATCAATACAAGAAGTAAAATACAACAAGTGTTTCATTACATCAATACAGTCCACATCCAACCAAGACGTTGTGTTCCACAGGGCATTATTATATCATCACAAGGTAAATGTAACACGGTAAGCCTTGAAGAGCGTGATTATTTATTTTTATTATTTTTATGACTTCAAGTGCAAAAATGGCTCCCGACAGTCTTGGATTGGAACTAAGAAAGAAAATTATTGGCGATTACGTAAGTGGAATGTCACAAAAAAGTATTTGTGATAAATATCGCGTGAAAAATGGACCGTATCAAGACTATGTTCCAAATATCGTTCTACGGAGAAGTTGGCAGCAGATAACAAAGGTGGAAGACCGCGTTCCACCACTTCTAGAGAGTATTCTATGATCGTCAGATCCGTCAAGAAGGATCCCTGGATATTATCAGTCAAATTACAAAAGCAATTAGAGCTGCCTGTATCGGACCGAACAATCAGACGACGTGCTGTTGAAGCCAGATTGTTTTCTCGACGCCCTGCAAAGAAACCGCTGATTTCACTAAAAAACCAGAAGAAAAGACTCCTGTTTGCTGCATCTCATATTGACTGGAATGTGCAGAAATGGCGAACTGTCCTGTTCAGTGATGAATCGAAGTTCAACATCATTGGGAGCGATGGCATTTGCCGTGTACGTCGACCGGCCGGAAAACGCCTCGATTTACGTTACTGCCATAAAACTGTGAAGCATTGTGGAGGCAATGTAATGGTCTGGGGGTGTTTTTCTGCTAACGGTCTAGGTCCAATACATCGAAACGATGGAATAATGGACCGTTTCATGTATAAAATAATCCTGAAAGATGTTATGTTACCTCATGCTGAACGAAATATGCCAATAAAATGGGGTTTTCAGCAAGACAACGATCCGAAACACACTGTAAAAGTAGTCAAGCAGTGGTTTCAAGACAACCACCTTTCGGCGATGGATTAACCGCCTCAATATCCAGATCTCAACCCTATCGAGAACCTGTGGGAGATCGTCAACCGCAGAATTAATCGTGAAGGTGTTCGTAATAAGGATCAACTGTTTGAACAACTCCAAAAGGCCTGGGCAGCGATTCCACAAAGTTTCTTTGATCACCTGATCGAATCTATGCCTCGAAGATGCAAGGCTGTGATCAACAACAAAGGATTCGTCAAGAAATATTGATAGCGAAATACAGCTTGGTCAACATTTTGTCGAGTTGCACTTGTTTTGTCCAGAAGGAAATCAACTTTTTTTAATACTTTTGATTAATTTATTAATTTTCGTGTACAAATAATGATCTTTGTGATGAATAAAACTTGTAGAACTTTGTCTCTAAACAGTTACATAGTTATTTCTCCAAATTGAAAAAATGCAGCACATTTATATAAAGAAACTAAATTAGCATTATTTGGTTGCACTCGTTTTGTCCGATACTTTATATATATATATATATATATATATATATATATATATATATATATATATATATATATATATATATATATATATATATATATATATATATATATATATATATAATATTACCTTCTGTATCGCGTAAATATATGTGTGGAACCTTCAGTCAAAGTATGGCGTGCAGCATATCGTAATGACTGTTCCATCTCGTGGTTACTGTAGAGTAGGGTGTGTCATACTACGGTCAAAATTTAAAAATTCATACTTATCAGTGGCATTTTTAAGAAAAGGGTGAGGTTTAACATATTAAATTCAGAACTATCAAAAAATTTGAATTTAAATGAGTTTAAGCTACCAGGGAACTGCCTTGAAAATTGCCAAAAATTGTAAATTTTTGATATTTTCATATTTTCAGGGTTAATTTCAATATTTTAGTATTATATCTGCTTTACAACAACCTTATCAAAAGAAATTATAGCAGGATAAACAAAATTCGTTTAATAGTTAGACTGTTTCAGAAATTTTGGTTTACAAAAAACTTAAAAATTAGTATTTTTGCAAAGTTTTGTTTGTATTTAACTTATACATTCTATTTGATGAATGACTACACACAAAACTTTATTCAAAAGTATTTTGCTTTAATATTTGTTATGCAAATTATATATATATATATATATATTTATATTTATATATTTATAATATATATTTATGTCTTTCTAATTTTAAAAGTTTCTAGATAAAAAATAATATTAAAATTAAAATGGCTACTGGAACAAGATGGAAAAATGGTTCTTGTCTACGTCAATATTTGGGATCTGGAAAAGAGTTGCCAACAGCTGAACTGCCAACAATGAGAGATGTCCTAAGATATGGTATTTTTTTAAGAGAAACAAGTAAACTAAACAGAAGAAACTATAGCAATTCTGAGTTGATCCAGGATATTTATAATAAACTTTTAGAAAAATGGCAAATGGCCAGTGTTTTATTTGTGCCTCCCGTAACTTGTTTAAAGCATAATTTGGTAACAAGACTTATAGACGCATGGAACAAAGCTAGTCTAATTTCTCAAAACAAAGCAAGTAAAGTTATAAAACAAAAGTTTAATTTCATTATTGACAAACTGTTTGACTTGGTGGCGTGTAACTGTAAAATAGTTCTTTGTTCTGAGCAATGCTGTCCTCCTGACTGTAAATTTGGTGCCCACATTACCTGTATCTGTCCTAGGGAGAGAAAAATACCAATTATTGAACTGGTTTATATAAAAGGTATGAGTGACCATACGACAATCATAATAAAAGTGTTAGTAAAGCTGAAAATCAAATTTAATAATATTTTACTGATCTCTTTGATTATTTTAAAAAGAAAATTTTATTTTAATTTGTCTAGTTGTAAGCAAAATGTTGCTACCTTTTTTTTAGCCCAACGAGAAAAGATTGGATCTTTTAGTTCATATCAACTTGGACCTGCTGATTTGATGGAGTCCAAAAGGTTCAAAAAAGTACAAAGTTGCAAACGAAGAAGAGAAGAAGAAAAACAAACGAGAGAAAAAAAACACACAACGCAAGAAGAAAATAATACTCAAAATGAACAAGATAACGAACATGATAATTATAAAGAGTTTGAATCTGAGGAAAATGAGATTTTTTCTATTCAAAAGTCTTGTACAAAATATTTAAAAAAATCTAGAAATTATGAAGATATCTCTAATATTGCATTAGCCAGTACTCGATATGGTGTTGGTTTAAGAGCAACTGCAGTCCTAGCTACTGCAGCATGGGTAGATGGAGGACTTGTATCCCAAAGTGACACTAGATTAATAATAGATCACAGTAAAGTTCGGAGAGCTAGGGATAAAGTAATGAATGAAGTTGCTATTCAGTTTGATGATTATTGCAATAAAGAGATTATTGACTGCATATTTTTTGATGGACGAAAAGATCTTACTAAAGTATTTTTAACTGTAGATGGATCAGACAGACAGTATCCGGCTAAAGTTAAAGAAGAACATTACACTATTTGTTCTGGTGATGGTAAGTATTTATTTCATTTCACTCCAGCTAAAGAAGCAAAAAAGAACCACGCTGAAATTATAGCAGATAAGATTAATGAGTATACTGCAATGAGGAACATTAATGTACACTTAAAAGCAATTGGTGGAGACTCTACCAATGTAAACACTGGTTGTGATGGAGGAGTAATGCACTTTATGGAGCTGAAATTAGGGCGAAAGTTAAATTGGATTGTAAGTGCTCTACACACCAATGAATTACCACTCAAACGTCTAATTAAATTGTTAGATGGAGAATCTAAAAGTGGTAAAAAATGGAGTGGACCCTTTGGAAGCTTACTTGATGAAGCAACCAATCTTGAAATTAACCCTTTTTTTAGTAAAGTTGAAACTGGTGAGCCTCTAATTAACTTAAGTAATGATGTGGTTAAAGACCTTTCTACAGATCAGTATTACGGCTATCAAATAGTTAACGCTATACGCAGTGGTCATGTTCCTCAGCAACTAGGACTTCTTGAAATTGGCCCTGTTAACATGGCCAGATGGCTAACAACAGCCAATAGAATATGTAGAATTTGGGTATCTCATCATGGTCTTCAAGGCGATGCAGCCCAAAAACTTCTTAAACTAGTCGAGTTCATTGTGGGAGTGTACTTTCCTGTCTGGTTTAACATCAAAGTTAAACATAGTTGGACAGAAGGACCAAAACATGTTCTTTACCAGCTTAAGTTGCTTCAACACCAGTCACTCGATATTCAGAATACTGTCATTCCAACTATTAAGCGATCTGCTTGGTATGCCTTCTCTGAATCTATTCTTCAAACTATGCTTTGTTCTGAAAATAAAGAGGAGAGAAGTTTCAGTGTACTCAAAATTCTAGAAATAAGAGGAGAAGGTGATGAAAATGAACAACTAGGAGATCTATCTGTTAGACCAAGAAGGACACCAGATATAATACTAAGGCAACTTGTCTCAAGGATCTTATTGATTGGAATGAAGCTTTTGAACCACCTTTGACTTGTTGCATGACAACTAAAGACATCAAAGAGTATTTATTCAAACCAATGATTGTACCAAACTGGTGTTGCCACACTCAAGCTGTCGAAAGATGTGTAAAAAAAGTTACCCAGGCATGCGAAAATGTTTTTACAGAAGATAGAAGAGATGGTTGGATTAAAGGACTAGAGTTATCACAGAAGTTGATGTCACGTAATCTATCTAAACAAAACCTTATTGGCTTGACAATGTTTAAGAATTAATCTTTATTGTACTTTATTTTAATAAATGCCAGTAAATGTTGTGTGGATCTATATAAAAGTTTTATTTTTAGTTCCAAAACAACCTAATTTTACAGTTTCAGTGGTAGGCAGTGGGAGGGGGCAAACCTCTCTATTTGTTTTTACAAAAATATTTTTTTTTTAAAAAAAGAGATGGCGTTTTTTTACGTTTTGTAAGTTTTTTTTTTTTAATACTTCCATTTTTTAAGTTTTTACCTCCCCCTCCCCCCCGGGCTTTTGGTGAAATAGTCTCACTGACTCCCTGGTAGCTAAAACTTTATTATTTTTTTTTTTTAACGGTTCTGAACTTTTAATATTATACCTCACCCTTTTTTAAACTATGCAAAGTAAAATTCAAAAAAAAAAAAGTTTGACACACCCTATTGTAGAGGGTATTTTGAGGTAACTCACATCTAACCTGGAACAAGCATCTTTTAACGAAGCACTGAAGGCGGTCGTTTTATGAAGCCTGGTAGTGAGTAGCTGGTTTTACGAAAAGCATTTTTCCAGGGTACCCTCAACTGTTCTTTACTGTGCAGTGTTGAGTTTGTGATCGCTGCATGTAACAGAGCTTTCTTCTTTGGTTATTAAAGACATACTATTGTTTAGAGCACATGCCATATTTGATGCCTGATTAATAACACACAGTTTATTGGGTATTTTTTTTAATAATTAAGGGTATGAGAGTGTGTTATCAATTGCTTTTGCAATGTTGATACCAGTGTGTCGCTCTTTGAATAAACACACTTCTAATGTAAATTTCTTTAGGGAAAAGCCTGGTAAGATAAAATTTAATATCACGGACATGTATGAATCATTTGCCTTTGATGTCCAGTGGTTGGTAGTTGGGGCAGCCTTATTAAAATCTATGAGCTCATTTTCCATTACTTCATGCATTACTCCATGTAGGGTATGGTAAAGTTGAGAGAGTTTATTTTTTGAAAAAGTTGTTGAATGTTTTATTGTGGCATTTGATAATATTTCGTTCATAACCTCTTAAAATTTTCAGAATCAGCAAAACTGAACGGCAAGAACTCAGTAGCAATCAAAGTAATGATGTTATGATCAACTACTTATGATCAACAAATGGCCACTTTTTTGTAACCGCTTTCTTCGGGAGAGTGAGAGTTTTGAAGGCTACATCTGGCCTGGGGCAAAATTAAATTTTGGGGGCTGTCCATAAAGGACGTCACCTTTTTTTAAATAATTTTTGATCCCCTCCCCCTCCCTTTGTCTCTGGTTGTCCTTTTTTCCTAAACCCCCCGTAATAAGGATGTCATAAAATTGGGACCCCTCCTCCCCCTCTCTTTGTTTTTTAAAACAAATTTCGTTCTTCATTTAGGCATTTTTATTGAAAATTTTCAAATGAATTACATTTTTCTGTGTTTGAATATCATTTAGTAACTTATTGGGTATTTCCACGTTTGTTTCAGTTATTTGTTCTTGTAGACCTTCCCCCCCAAAAAAAATTATGTTATATTACTCATATTTTATATATTAAATTTAATCAAAGTGTGTCATGGGAACTTGCCTCACTCTTTGTCCATCCAAGGATTTTTTAAATAATCGTTAATTGATATGATTTGAAAATGGCAGTCCAATTCGTCTGAAGTAGTTGCATCATTTGGAGTATGAAAGCCCTCCGTTTCGATTTCGTACTCATCGAACCATTCACCAAAGCCCGCGTTCTCTTCTACCGCAATTATGGCCATTAATTCTTTTTTGTACTTCTTTCCTGTTCTTCGCAAACAGATCTAACTCCTAAAAAGGTAATAATAGCCATTTAGTTAATTAAGTTGAAATGATTAATGCTGACATGCTTTTTTGACATGACTTGGGAGGCAAAGTACAAGTTATAATGCTTACAGATTCTCGGAAGTAAATTTAATTGCACAGAGGGACAAAACAGATTGTAAGGAGAAAGTTTGAATGATTTCAATAACTGAGGAATCGTACTCTGAATATTGGAAGCGATAAGAAAAAATACAGAAGGAAGACGATTCTTGCTGGTGACGTCTGAAACGGCTACAGCTTTCAAGTCTTCTTTTGACTGGCAGATTGGAATAGGTGGAGGCAGAAATCGACCGGGAAAAACATGGAAATAAGAGCCCCTTTTCAAAGAACAACATCCGGGATCCTCACATTTCACAATATGCGTGATATATTGGCTGGTGCGCACATGAGGGGCCAACCATTCCTAATACTTCAACAAGAGATGACGAGCATCAAGTTCAGTCTTATCTTCTAAATCAATATACTTAACCACCGTTGGAAACTGATCAATCGTTAGACCTGAAAAGATCGAGGTACAGTTCTTTCCAGCGAATTCAAAATATTTTTTCTCATAAAGAAGATCCACTGTCCTACCTTAAGTCACAGTGCAGATAATTAGTTCCTTCAGTCTTGCTATATATTGTATTTTAATAAAGAGTTGATATTAAAAATGAATTTGAATTCATTTTTAATATCAACTCTTTCATGCCTGCATAGAGAGATGGGATGAACTTGTGCTTTGCAGCGATGACCTAATTATGATCAGGAAGAGAAACTTGGTATTTCATATGCATTAATACAGAAGCTTGTTTGTTAGTAGCGGTGATTCCAATTGGGATCCGAGCTTTATTGTCTTGACTTATAAATCACGCATCCTTGGAGCCTAAACAAGAGCAAATTTTTTTCACATTCCTTATAGTTGCTATACAAAACGAATCATAGACGTGACTTGAATGAAAACTTTTTTAGGCTCGCATCAACTCGATTTGAACCGTGTGGACAGCAGATCCGTGTTCAGCAAGTTGAATGATGACGCCCAATAGCTCAGATTGTTCTACTTTAATAAAAGGGCGACCAATTCTGTCACGTACACGTATACAATTAATTGTAATACATTTAATATATATATATATATATATATATATATATATATATATATATATATATATATATATATACATATATATATATATATATATATATATATATATATATATATATATATATATTTATATATATATGTATATATATATACATATATATATATATATATATATATATATATATACATATATATATATACATATATATATATATATATATATATATATATATATATATATATATATATATATATATATATATATATATATATATATATATATATATATATATATGTAGTAACGACAAAAGTTATATACAAAAAATGCTATGTAGTGTCCGCCATGATGACATTAAAGTTCTTAATTAGAAATTTATTTTCATGGCGGAATTTTGACGCAAGCTCGGTTCGTTTGTTAAACAAATTTAATGGTGATGTAATAATGTGGTATTTTTCTATCAAGCATAAACTGCAAAATTTACCACTAGGTTTAAATGGCTCCGCTTGATCGAGAATATTCCATTTTAATATAGGTTCTATAGCTTTAATTTTGCATTTTCACACAAATTTTAAAAGTTCAGTGGAGTTAGCCTTACTTTCATAAACAAAAGAGTTTTTATGTTTATACCACCTGTCTTTGAAGGTTTTCTCAGTAAGCCCAATGTAATAAGCCCTTCTTCTTCTTGGTGAGATTTTACGTAAGATTTTTTGTAAAGCATTTTCCATTGAGTGGGCATAAGGTGGTTTGTCGACAATTGCATAATTGATTGGCATTTTCATGAGAATTAGATAATATCTTTTTATTATGAGAAGTAATAATACTCTTCATGTTTGGAAGGCAGGTATAACTAACCTTTAAGTTGTTTTGATTAAAAGGTTTGTGAAATGTGTGACCTTTAGGGAAACATTTATCAATTGTACTCAAAAATGTTTTGACTACGTTTGTTCAGACGTTGGGCGAATAAGGTGGGTTAAACCATATAATGTTTCTTTATCAGATTTTGTTTTATAGTTTTGGATATTTGGAATGAAATTGATCTTATCTTTGAATCCACAAAAATTGAGAGCGTTAGTTTAAATGGTGCGGCTTTATCAAAAGCTTCTTTGCTTGAAGATATATTACTGATGCGATTAGAGATCATTTTTAGTATCGCTTAATAATGCTTGGTGGATGATTGGAATTAATGTTAATACATAAAGGATTATCTCCTGGTTTTCTATAAGGTTTAAAAGTTTTCTCAGAAAGGTTAAATGTAAAATCTAGAAAATTTACGGTTTTTAAGTTTGGTCTGATAGTGATTTTAAGATTAAAATTGTCTTAAAAATTTTTATTAGATTTTTCTTTATTTTTTCAGATTGAGGACCACTGATATTATAGAAGCAGCAAAGACCATCATCTCTATATAGACCAGTAGTATTAAGACCATATTCTTTGGCAACAGTGTATAAGATATAGAGGCCTACTAGTTTGCATAATTCGGCTCCCTCAAAACTACCCATGGTGACATAGAAATTAGGGTCCGCTGACTTTTTAATCCACACATTATTTTCAGAAAAAAGTAAAGATTTCCTAGTATGGTAAATAATTTCGAGTGATTTATCAGGAATTTTGGTGAACTACTTTGCATGGTTTACAGAATCTTGAAGAAGTTGTTTCGAAATTGAAGGGTAAAACTTGTCAATATCGTTCTGAATGAAAGTATATTTATTTTTTTCGGGTATGGATTTGAACCATTTTATGAGTCATTTGTCCTGTGCCAATGATGTACGTGGGTAGCATTTCTAACTTTACTATTGATATCATCTAATAAAATTTTACTTACTTTTCCGAGTTCAGATTTAGCTGGATTTATTAATCAGCACTGTGTATTGTTGGGGAAATTATCCTAATGATCTTTTAAGGTAATGAACGCTGTATTCATGGCTAAACGCTCTAGCCTAACATCTATGCCCAAGTCTTTTACTATGATTTTAGCATCTGTGTTAATGATGTTATATTGTGTGATAACAGATTTTTTATAGGTTTTAGTAATATTTTCAGTATAAAGTTTATGATACGAAGGTTTATCTAGCTCATACAGTTTTCTTGATTTATCAGCAAAGACAAAAACATTACTTGAAGATTTTATTTTTACTATGTCAGTTTGCAATTGCTTTTGAAAATTGTTTTGAATTGTAGAAAATGAAATGCTTTTAATTGCCTTAATTATATCTATTAATTATATCCATTAATATATTAATTATATGTTTTTAACTAGCTTAATTTAATGTTTTTAATTAGCTAATTATAATGTTTTTAATTAGCTCAATTATATCAAGCGGAGCCATTCAAACCTGGTGGTAAATTTTGCAGTTTATGCTTGACAGAAAAATACCACATTATAAAATCACCATTAAATTTGTTTAACAAACGAACCGAGCTTGCGTCAAAATACCGCCATGAAAATAAATTTCTATTAAAGAACGTTAATACCATCATGGTGGACACTACATAGCATTTTTTGTATATAATTTTTGTCGTTACTTTTTTGTTGTTGTTACATCTGATGATCGCTATTGCGTGAAACTTTTAGTTATGTAACTGAAATATACATTATTAACAATGCAACAAATCAACTTTTTATAAGTAAAAAATTATTCTGGCTACCTCTGTAGTAATGTGTAATAATAATACTTGTAATGTAGTAATAATACTGTTGTAATACTTTAATAAAATTTTTACGGGTGTGAACTGTATAGAGAATCAACTTATATAATTCTTCAAAAACCTTTGTCATTCAAATTTATAAAAACTAAAATGATAAAATAAATAAACATGCTTTAATGTTCAATAGAGAAACTACTAAGAGTTTACAACTTTTAATACCGGTGAATTAAATTAATCCGAAAAAGTATGAAGAAAACTCCGGTTTTCTAATTATCTGAATTTTTTTTTAAAATAAGAAAATTTCAAAAACCTTTTTGGTTTTCGGATAATTAACCTATTTTCTTTTTTAGTAGGAATATGACGCATAGTTCAGCGTTTGATGTTCAACTTGATGTATCAACTTTTTTTGATGTTTCAATAAATTTAGATTAAGTTTCAAAGTTATCAAATATTACGTTGGAAAGCACTTAAGCAAATGTTTTGCCAGCTTACTTAAAATATTCTCTATCCAACTGTAAATTAGTTGTCTTTCCAGAAATACCCAAATGTGATTTATTAGTGTTATGAAGAAAAAATTATTCCTGAAAACTGGCATGAAATTGAAAGTCTTCGTTCAACTTCATTGAATGCACTTCTGTGCTGTGCTTTTGTGACAGTTATTGAAAAATCCAAAGACAAAAGTTGAAAGTAAATGAATGGTCATTTTAATCTTTTTTTTTATAGCCAGTACTTTAATCAGGTCTTTAGTCAGCATTATAACAGTTGGCATTTGGATTATCATTTAAATATGTCTCAAAACACCAGTAGTTTGTATAACTTCGCATTATTTCTTGCGTGAGAAACTAAATGCTTTTCTAACTTTGAATGCATTGCTAATATTCATACCTTTATTTTATTAATTTATTAATAAAATAAAGGTATGAACCAAGTAGCTTTTGTTCCAAGTTCGTCTTTATTCTTCTTTAAATTTATAGCCTTGCATAGACAAATGCAGCAAGTTTATGGCGCAGAGCAATCACGGAATCAAGCAGCCTTACTTTATACTTCATATATATGATCAAAGGAGCTCGTAAAGTAGCTACTGGAAGACTATTTGTCGCTTCTGCTTTATAATCTTGGCTCACTAAAACAACTTCTGCTGGTCTTAAAGTCAGTTATTTCAAATTCTTAATTGAAGTAAAATAAAGTTTTTTACCAGGATAATTTTTGTAAATAGCTTTGCATACCTTGATGAGCCTTAAAGGAACAGGATTGAGATGCGTTATGTTATCTACTGTGTAAGAATTCTTTGGTGAAAGATCATAATAGGTAATCTGCCAATTTAAACCTTTTATTTTGCAAAGCTCTGTCAACTTATCAAATAGTTTAACTGCTCTCAATGCTTCGCATATATGTTTGCCAGAAGCAGAGGCATAGTTTGTGATTAATTCTGGTTGACTTGTTTCAATAAAAAAAAGGGCGCCCAATCTTTAATATATTCTTAATTTAGTAAAAACCTTAAGACAAATTTTTAATGTCTTAGCAAATGCTATTTTCTGGGGACTTTTTGTCGTTTACGATTATCCTCAAGTGGTATCTTTCCTTATACTTCTCCTTCTTTCCTTTCATATTTGAGTTATTACATTAATACCGCCATTCTCTTAAAGCGTGTTTTGGTCGGAGTAAGCGTTGTCTATGCAATGACACAATGAAAATTATTGTTTGAAAATCTTGAACTAGTTAGGCTAACAAAACTGAATGATGTCCTTCAATGATGTCGCTTTAGAACTCAAGATGGGCTCTGTTTCTTAAAGATGCAAAATTTCAAATTGCCATTTATGTATCTTGAAACACCAAATCATTTTTGATCGAGTTCAAGAAAAAGTTGTATTTATATGTATGTATGTATGTATATATGTATGTATGTATGTATGTATGTATGTATGTATGTATGTATGTATGTATGTATGTATGTATGTATGTATGTATGTATGTATGTATGTATGTATGTATGTATGTATGTATGTATGTATGTATGTATGTATGTATGTATTTATGTATGTATGTATGTATGTATGTATGTATGTATGTATGTATGTATGTATGTATGTATGTATGTATGTATGTATGTATGTATGTATGTATGTATGTATGTATGTATGTATGTATGTATGTATGTATGTATGTATGTATGTATGTATGTATGTATGTATGTATGTATGTATGTATGTATTTATGTATGTATGTATGTATGTATGTATGTATGTATGTATGTATGTATGTATGTATGTATGTATGTATGTATGTATGTATGTATGTATGTATGTATGTATGTATGTATGTATGTATGTATGTATGTATGTATGTATGTCTACAGGGGTGCACAGAAGCTTCACGAAGCCTATGGTAGATTATTAAATACTTACTGGATGCATCCCCTACCCTTTCAAAACTAGGGTAAGTAGCTTTTTCTTTTGACTCGTTCAAGATTGCATCCCAGGAGTAAAGAATCTTAAATCTTCAATCAATATCTGTATAACGACTGATTTCATTTGTTTAAAGAGTTCGTTAAGAGTTGGGTAAGGACCTGTTCATTTTAAAACAATCTAAATCTTTTTGAAAACAATCTAAAACAAATTTAAAAAATATATAACACTGATGTTCACACAAAGCTATAGAAAAGGTTCTATTTATGTAGTTTGTATATTTTTCATATGATTTGATTACCTATTTCTACACTAACGGGACACTTTTTAAAAAACAAAAAACTTTGGTCTTCGAAAAGAGAGAACCATCTACCATCAAAATGGTCCCAGAAATCAGTAACCAATTTGATTAGATTGAATTGGAATAAAAAAGAAAATGAAAATATAATAACCAAATAAACAGTTTTCATTTCTTAATTTGCCATTTTCAATTTTTTTATCGGACATTTTGGCCATAGATTTAGAGCTCCATAAAATTATAAAAATAAATTAGCTGAAACGTGACAAAATTTAAAACTCTTTTCTTTTTATTTAGCTGCATTTTTGAAGGTTCTTCAAATAGGTTTTTACAAATCATTACAATAATGCTCCTTAAAGGTTGCAAGAAAAAAATAATAATAATAAAAAAAGGAAAAAAAAACAACAGTTATATGGTAATTTACAAAGTGCTACTTTTTACTGAAATAAAGTTACAAGCTTAAGTGTGATCATTTACAATCTTTGTGCATAAAACTTTAGTTGCAATTAATAAAAGAAATAAACGCCACGTGTTAAACCAAAAAAGTTTTTTTATTCGCTTACTATGTACAAAATTGATACAATTTGGTGATAAGAAAATATATTTTTTTCACGAAAATGTATATTAGTTCATTGTATATTACTAATATTATTTATATTTACCGTTGCATGGATATTAGATATTGATTTTGACTTGAAATTAATGCCAAACTTTTGCATTTGTGATTTAAACTTAAAGCCATGTATTGTATAAATTATTGGATTTACTGCAGCGTGAAATCCGTACGGAACCTCAGATACCGTGATTAAAAACCGTATTATGTTTTTACTTTTAATCTTATTTTAGCCATAGTGGTCGCTAACAATCCAAACAACGCGACTTGGAAGAACTAATATTGCGAACGAGGCTAAAATTAAAATCAGCATAGTAAGCGTTCTTCGATTTTTTCTCACACGTGATTTTAACTGCTCGTTATTCAAAACTTTGCTTCTTAAAAAAGTTTTTTCAACCAAACAATCATTATGTAGTAAAGAAAACTTAATAATAATATTGGTATAATGTAATAAATTATCAGCAAAGTATAAGAGTATACAGTTGGATTGTTGTTAGACCATTCTTCTGAACACGTGTTAAATTTGCTTACCTGAAGAAAAGTTGCTTGAGGAACAACTAATAATATTCCTGCCAAAACATTCACAAGTACAACTAATAACAATCTAGTTTGATTCCATGCAAGACTAAATGAGTATACAATACAAATGTATCTCTCTAAAGCAATAATAACTATAAATCCAACTGAAATATTAACACTTGCATGATTTATTGCCCGAAGAAATTTACAAATATATTTGCTGAAAAACCAATAACAAGTCCATATTTGATGTGGACACATAATAGTTTCGGTGATTGCAAAAACAATATCAGAAATGGCTAGGCCCAAAATTAAATAGCGGAAGGTAGAGAGCTTTTTCCTATTACATAACCCACGACCAATAACAAGACCATTACCAATCAATGCAAGAATTGATGATAGTAGTCTTGAAATGCCTATTTCCTCATTAATATTTACCTAGCAAATAATCTCTTCAAAAGACATGGTGGTGTTGCTTTTTTCAGCTTTTGACTGAATGTTTATTGTATCTGAAAAAAATTATTAAACAACAAAGATATGTTTTCATCTCTACATTCAATGCAAAACATCATTGTTAACGGCATTAAAATAGTGAAAAAATCCATTTTTAGTGATCTCTAAAAATAAGCAACTTTAGTAAGTATAAATTTTACAAACTCGGGCCTTTAGTATGAGATCAGCTTGCATATACAGTTGATATAATTTTTATTTAGTAGTTTTTTTTTTGGTTAATTTTTATATAAGAAAAAATAACATTAAGATACAAACGACAAATGATAAAACTTGAATAGATAATCCTCATATTAAACAGTTAATCTTACATTTGAGAGTCTATATAAAAAAAACCTCTGCTAAAAAAAAAAAATTTCATAATGCTAAAATGTATTATATATATATATATATATATATAATACATTTATATATATATATATATATATATATATATATATATATATATATATATATATATATATATATATATATATATATATATATATACATATAAACCACCACAATAATATGGTAACTAACCAAGTGCTACTTTTTACTAAACTAAAGTTATAAACATAAGTGTGATCATTTAAAATCGTTATGCATAAAACTTTCAAACAGACAGTATTATTATTTAAACAGATAGTATTACTATTATTATGTCAAACAGACAGTATTATTACTTAAATGTCTCATAAAATTTGGCATACCGTAAAATTGCTTAAGTTCGGTCATCATGGAACTTTGGTCATTTAAGAAAAAATATAAAAAAAGCATTCGAAATTCAAATTTTACGAACTTCTTTTTCTCAAATAATATTTGTAATTAGTTTGTAAATATGAATCTATAAAAAGTATTGTCTATATGCAACCTGCTGAAATAATTCTGTATCAAAACAGCTATTTGAAAAAATGCATGCCATGAAAATTTTAAATAAGCAAATTATTATAATAAACAAGACCGTAGACAACTTTTTTTAATGTTTGAACTAAGCAACTTTGAAACATGAAGAAAACTCCATATTTAAGTATGTTCATATATATGAGGAATGAGGATGCTAGGCAAAAAATTGCGGTAATTGGAGACTGGGAACAACAAAAACCCAAAAACGTTAGCCTCCTTTTTGATCGGCTTTTATGACCTTATATTTTATGACCTCAAATTGAGGGGGAATGGGGGGGGGGGGGTGTAAACTTTATAAAGTCATAAAAGCCGATCAAAAAGAGATTATTGGATCAAATTTGAAATTTGTCGATGAATATAAATAAAATTTAAAATTAAAAAAAAATAACCAATTTGACTCATTGCCCTTCAATTTGGGACTGGGGGTTAACATTTTTTGGTTTTTGTTGTTCCCAGTCTCCAATCACCGCAATTTTTTGTGTAGCATCCTCATTCCTCATATATATGAACATACTTAAATATGGATTTTTCTTCATGTTTCAAAATTGCTTAGCTCAAACATCAAAAAAAGTTGTCTACGGCCTTGATAAATGATCAAATTTAATCTAAGTATTATTAAGAATCGCCAAATTAATTATATTTACAAAAAAAAAAAAAAAATTGAAAATTAACTACTTTTTTTATAAAAATTAGTGAAATTTTGAAATACTCTAACTTCGGTCATTCAAGAATAAAAAACAAAGGAGACAATTAACAGTAATATTGTGAAATATTGATAAGTGTTGCGAAGGCAAAGTTTACAGATAACTTTACTTGTAAATTTACCAGTAAATTTTGACATTTTTATAATGGATACACACCATGATATTTTACTTGAATAAAAAATTGGCTCATAATTTCAAAATTAACTTCTTTGAGTTCTAAAAAATGTCAAGCTTATGACATTTTTTTTGAGATAAAATTACAGCTCAACGACAATTTCGGAAACGTTGCGAATCCTATGACGATTGGTTAAGTGGATCTTGCTGTTCTACTATGGTCAACGATATATGCAAGAATTGCCAATGAATATACAAAGGTCATTTAAAGCAAAGTAGTGTTTTTTTGTTAATTAAAAAAACCTTTTAAATTAATTGAAAAATATATTTTTAATTTTATTAACCAGTGGAGTAGCAAATGTGATAATGGCCAAAGTAATAAAACAATTGACTAATTACAATAAAAATTAAAAATACTACTACTTATATTTAAAAATGGCCTTTTTTATGTACTCCTTCTTTTTTGCTTTGGTGCCCCAAAATACTTTTTTTTTATGAGCCCGGAGCAACGCCTTTCTTTATTACTGGTATTACCTGAACTTATTTCATAATTTTACTATAAGACAACATTTAAAAATTATTTTTCATTATTTGTGACATTAAGTTGGTGAGTATTTATATAGCGGCCGAACTTATGTGATGGTATTAAAAGTTTGGTCAATGTAGATGTTTTTATTTTAAATTAAATATTGAGTACTAGTTTTTTTTCATTTTTATCATTTCTACAATATCAATTATCAATATAATTTTCGGTATGTTTCAGGAAAAAAAAATTGAATTTTTTTGCTTATGTGTGATAAATAAATGTTCAAAGCTTAAGTGACCGAACTTAATCGATTTTACGGTATATATGGAGTTCTTTTTTTACGCATTTTTTATTTTTAACAACTACCCAAATAGCAAAAAATATTGTTATATATATATATATATATTTATATATATATATATATATATATATATATATATATATATATATATATATATATATATATATATATATATATAAAATTAAAAAAAATATCAAGTTTTGACTGTAAAACACTTGCTAGATTTTTCGAACGTCATTTTTGTGAGAATGTTTTTTTCATATTGAGATGTAATTTTTACAGTGTTGCATAAATTAGAACTACGAAAATTTCAACCTTTGATTATTGTTTGATCTACAAAAAAAAAAAAAAAAACATGATTTTTAGATGTCCGACTGAGGCCTAAATTGTTTTCAGCCGATTATAGAAATTTTCGTATTCAACCGATTCGAGATAATATAATTTAACCGATTATAGGCGATTTCATTTAAACATAATGGTCTGTGTTTTTAATTTTTTTAAAAATACAATTGGCAATAAATCAATAAAAGACAAGTTTTTTTAGCAGGCATCAAACCTAATATCTCTCAATTCTGAAGCCACCACTCCACACCACCACTAATCAATTTTGAATTAACAAAATATATACAAAAAAAATACCAGAAAAAATGTAGTTATAAAGTCGAAAATATAATACTTAGCGCAGTGAAGGAGAGGTCCGATTGATTTGTATTTCTTAAAAACAAAAATTTATGTTTTTAAACTTCAACCTTTTGTGTTTTCCGCTTATTTTCGACTATTACTGTAATATTTTTTTAAAAAGTAGATATTATGCTTTTCTTATACAATTTTTTATTTTTTATAAATCTTTTTTTAACCAAAGCATCAAGCAAAACAAAACTACTTCTAAAATGTATAAAACGCGACGGGGCAGCGTCATAAAAACAGTTGAAACAAATGTGTTAAGTATTAACATTCCAAAAATGTTTTATTCGCAAGTAAAAAGTCTCCTTGTTTACAGCTTTAAAATATTCAATAAATTACTAAAAACCTTTTGTTATATCCTAAAGTAAACAGTAAAAGCGTTAAAATCGAAGTTTTCACATTAGTCTTCAATCAAAGCACTTCCATACAGGGCCGTACCGAGCCAATTTTGCGCTTCGGGCAAGAAAAGAAAATTGCGCCCCCTCTTCCCCTCCCCCTCCTTAAAAAAAAAAAAAGAAGAAAATCAAACGAAAAAAATGATTTATTGATCACAAAATTTATCACATCAAGTTATAAGTAAAATTTGTCATTAAGGTTGCACAAACTTTAGTTCAATGCCACTTTTCTGGCTTTTCTTGAGGGAAATTCACTAATGACATCATCAAAATCAATGTTGTTTGCCACTTCATTTTCAATTGAAATTATAGCCAAACTAGACAAACGTTCTTGGCCAATTGTTGACCTCATATAGTGTTTTATGAACTTAAGTTTACTGAAACTTCTCTTACACGTAGCAACTGTGACTGGTATGGTGAGGAAGATGCGAATAGCAATTGTTGTGTTGGGATAAGCATCGGTCAAAGAATACTTATGAATGAGCTGCAAAATCTTGATCGGGCTAGATTTTTCAAAGTTGTCCATCATTGCGGCAGCTTGATATTTAAAGCTTGCCATTTCTGACTGGAAATCGGAAGAATCTAAATCTGCCTTGTCATTTTGAGATAAAATTGCAGCTTTTTTCTTGAGTTCATCCTCTGAACTTTTAGAGAGTGAATGCCCACTGAGGTAGCCAAAATCAGAGGATACAGCAGACATCAGCCTCAAACCGCCACCCTATTTGTGTAATAATGCTGTCAAACACAAGGTTGCACTGAGATCCGAATTCTGTTTCTGCTGTGAGAAGGTGAGAGTCATCTTCAGCTTCATAAAGTGCTATTCGCTTCACTTTGCGCTTCCTCTTAATTGGAAAGTCACCATCAATTCCGCTCTGGTTAGCTTTTTCTGTGGATAATATTTTCCACCCCAACATCTCAAAAATTCTGAATGAAAGCCTTCAACCATTTCATTTTTTTTACGGCAATGTCAATTGAAATGGTTTTTGACTGAAGCAGTTTGTTTTCCCGGTCAATTAGAGAAAGAATTTGACACCAGAAACCCAACAAACACAAAAAACTGAAATCAATATGAATGAGAAGTTATTTTGCACTGCTAACTGTGACAGCATTTGTCATGGAATTGTGGATAATGGATTCCAAAACTTGAAGAACATCTTTGATTTGTCTGTGCAATGGTGTAATTGCTTCTTTTTTGGTAGACCATCTTGTGTCACTATTTCCTTTTAATGAGATGGTCAACGTTTTCATCAGTTTTTCCTATCTTGGCTTGAAGCTTGAAAAAAAGTTAAAGATGGCTTGAACCTTTCCAAAAAACGTAATCATGAGTGGGGAAACCTCAGCAGCATGAACACCAACAAGATTTAAAGTGTGAGCTGCGTATGGAATAAATCTTGCTGACTCATTAAGAGAATGGATGTGAGCTTTGACGCCATTGTATTTTCCAGACATATTGGCTCCATTGTCATAGCCTTGGCCCCGGCAATCGAAAATGCTTAGACCATCCTTCTCCAATTTTTCACTTATCTCTGTTGCAAGACCTTTTCCAGTTTTTTGGTGAGATTCAATGAAGTCTACAAAGCTTTCCTTAATTGTGCAGGTTTAATCACTGATGCGGACATACCTGATGATCTGAGTCATCTGCTCTTTGTGGGAGGTATCTGGAGTGCAGTCAAACAAAACAGAGTAGTATTTAGCTTCTTTGATGTTTGACAAAATTTCTTTCCTGACTTTCTGCCCAAGTAACTCAATCAGCTCATTTTGAATTCAAGGAGAAAAGTAGGATGTTGTGGTTTTTTTTGCTTTAACGGACGCAATGTGTTCAGCCACTAAAGGATAATAATGGCTAATCAACTCAATTAAGCTCAGAAAATGCCACTATTTTGTTGACCGATGTCTTCTGTTGTTCCCCGAAGGGCAAGATTGTTCTTGGCACAGAACAAAATTGCATAAACAATCACTTTTAAGATATCTCTCCGCTTTTTCATCTCTCCACTAATAACTCTCTACAGATCAGAATTCAGGGTCTTTCCTTCCTTGAGGTTTTTTTCAAGAGTTTTCCGATCAGAATAGCATCTTTAATGTTCATTGTTGTTTTCATCCTCAGGAATTCTTGGGTTTAGTTTTTTCCAGTCACAAAACCCTTTAGAAATTTCTGAGAGATTGTTGGTTTTTGTTGTTAAAAATAACAAACAGCAAAAACAAAATAAAGAATCTTTTTTATTGCTGTACTGCAGCCAAGTTACCATTGGGATGAATTTTTTCATACCATTTTGAGCTGAAGTGTCGCATTCTGTTGTCAAAATCACGCAGCGTGTTTGGGAAAAATTCTCTTCTGTCTTGCTCTGGCCTATGCTCAATCAAAAAGTATCTTGTTTTGTCCGTTATTTTAGGCCATGTTGCTGGATCCCTATGTTGAAAATTTTCTTCCGAGGCCACTGGAATTTCTGAGATTTCTGAATGAAGTTCATCCTCGTCCTTTTCAGCTGGGCCTGAAAGCTAGGCATTTTCATCTTCCCTGTTTGGTTCTGAATCAGTTGTGCAAAATTTTTCTTGACTTTGGCTGATGAAAATCTTCTCTTCAATTAATTCCAAATGATGATCTGAACTCAATTAAAGTCAATTATAGGATCTGTTGAATTGTCATTAATTTCAATACAAATATCCTCTGAAATAATTTGTTTCTCCGCTGAGTTTGTTACCAACCACTTTTTGAAACAGTTTTGCAGTTTCTCGTCACTTTCTTGGCGCTGTTTTCTTTTCTTCTTAAATTCAGCACCAGATAACTTTTAGGTTCGACTCATAATAGAATTATAATGCTCAAAAGTTATCAAAGGTATATTAGTGTTATAGGGCGCTTTTTTATTCAGTATATGAGCTTTAATATATTTAAGAGTTTGTGTCAAGAGGCGGAATTTTAATTAATTTTCTTATCAACAGCAGCGACGCCGTAAAAATTAGTTTCATAAACTGATTATTGTTTTTTTAATTTATTGAAGTTTGCGCCCTCCCAATTTTGGCCGGCCCCGCCCTTGGTACGGCTCTGCTTCCATAATCTCATTAAAGTTTGAAAAAATTACTAAACAGAAACGTTTCAGCTTTTATATAACTTCTGCCCCACAGTATTAAGCTAAAACTTCAAACTCGTGGATAATAAAATCACCGAATATTTGTAAACAAAATAAAACAAGGAGCCTCGTGATTTTTTAAAAAAGTAAACCAATCAAAACGCATACAAAATAAAACGGCAATTTTTGAAAACGAAAAGGCCTATACGCCATATTTTTCTTTGGATCTCTGCTTAACTACGCTGAGTAGGTCAAACACACAGTAGGTTGAAAAAGTAGTAGGTTAGAAATACAGTTGGAAAAAAAAAGCCGATCAAAATCTCAGTAAGTAGGAAAATTAGTAGTTTATGTTTTAACTAGGTGTAAATTTGAAAAATTAAAAGTTGCCGATTGAAAATCAAATTCGTCATAATCTACGGTTTTAGAAATTTCAAAATTAGGTTAAGTTATAGGCCAACATTTTTACTATTTGAAACATTATATTATGCAATTAAATTAACTATATGCTAGCTGCAGTTTAATAATTCTTTAAAACATAGTTAAGAATAATAAAATAGTAAAGCAACTTGTTGTCAAACATATTTTTTTTTTTCAGCAACCATTTTGAAAATCTCAAATCCTCTAAATCAAACTGCGCTTAAGTTTAAACGACTGTAATGGAACAACTTTTGTTTTACGGTTAAATGCTCCTCTGTGCTGCTCTCTTACGAAACTATTAGATTAAGGTCAACAAATATTACCGCTTTGTACTATGTACAGTACCGTATTGAACATATCATATGGTACAATGCTTTACATCAGCTAATTGTTCATTTTAACAGGATATGTGAAGATAAACCGGTTACATTTCAGTACAATTTTTTTAAACTTGAAAAGAAATTATAAAAATACGTATAATTAAAATAACTTAGCTTCCTAAAAAAAAATTTTTTCCGGCTCTTTGTCACTTAAGAAACAGTGTCAAAGTGCCAGAAAAAGCAATTTGTTTAAAATATTTTAAACTATTATTTAATGTGATTTTAAATATCTGATAAAGATTGGTATAAATATGGAGTTCTTTTTTTATCTAATTTTTATTAAAAACAACCACCCAAGCTGCAAACAATATTAGCGCAATTTTGTTCGCAGTATGTAAAACATATAATGAACATTGCGCCATTATTTTTGCTTCTCGGGTACAACAGTTGTCTAAAAAGAATTAAGATAAAAGTTATTTTTGTCGTTGGAATAAAAAAGAATTCCACATATTGTCATTAAATAACAAGAAATGCTTGATCAAATTGCTGCGGAACATACTTTTTTACATGAATTAACCATGAAGTAATTGTTTTAACTAACACAGATGCGTCATACGATATAACATAACGTCATATTATAACACGTCTTGAGCTATGGAAATATGATACCAGTTTTTTTTATCAACATAGACTCTAAAAAATCATTTTTTTAATCTCAAAATATAGTAAAACTACCTGAATTCACTTTTTTAATTAGGAGATTTTAATTATTTTATTCCAAAACAAGGCCCGTTATTTATCAGGCTGTTAAAAAATCAAACTTGCTATTCGAAATTACTGGCAACACATGATAATAAATCTTTTGCAAATGAAGTGATAGCTACTTGTAACACGCTTGGCCTAAATTTTTTTTATAGTGATGATAAAAGGGGAAAAAATAAGTTTACACGACCTATGGAAGAATTGCACTAATGGTGGCCAAAATAATTTTTTTAATACCTGCTCAAATTTATTATTATTTTAAAAAAATTCATACAACAAAGTATGTATGTTCAAAATTTCACTTAAATTTGATCTGTAGTTCAAACGAGAAACTTAACTTTGTTGCAATAACGCTCATAAGATTTTTTCCACGGGGAGGGGGAGGGGAAATTAATGTATTTTTTTTATTTTAATAAAAAAATTGTTGTAATTTTTTTATTTTTATAAAAAAGTTGTTGCAATTTTGTTTATTTTTATAAAAAAAATATTACAATAATTTCTTTTATTTTTATAAATATTTTTAAAGTTACTTGTAATTTTCAAATAAAAATTTTTGAATTTTTCTTATTTTTTATTCTAACCATCATCAACTTCGACGTTTATATTAAAGTTTTTATTAAATTGATTAATATTGATGCCATCATCAGATGTGTCAGCAGTTGTCTTCGTAGCTTGTATTTACGTCTAACTTTTCTAGTATAAAAGGTTAGTAACTTCAGTTCGAAGAATATATATATATTTTTTGGGACTTGAACTTAAAGATAATGAACAAAAATATCTCAAAAGATTCTCCCCCAGCCTTAGTGCAAAGGCAATAAGTTACTAAAATATTTTAATATACTATCTAATTCTAAATTCAAATTCACTATCATGTTCCAAATTTTATTTGGATATCTTTTAATGTTTAAAAATTTTTGAACGAGTTTTTACCCCTATCAATATGAAGGGTTTGTAAGTTTTACAATTTACAAAGATAATTAAATAAAACTTAAAACCGGTGGATAATTTGGAAATAAGTAAAAGATAGTAAATTAAAAAATTTTATAAACTCATTTTCATGTCTAAAATATCAACGATCAGGATCTGCCACTAATTTCAACGCAATTTCAAATGCAAAAAAGATGTTTTACAAAGACCTTGCATCACTAAAAAATATTTTTTTCAAAAAAACAGATAAAAGCTACACTTTCACTAAATTTTTTTAGAGCACATTTTAGGGGCTCAGTGGAAAAGATGTCTAAGCCACAATTACTTCATTTTTAGTAAACTGAAAAAAAACTTTAAGTACTTTTTCAAAAATAACAGGAAAAAGTATCACTATCGGAAGAATAGTGTTTATCATACAGGGGAAAAAATACATTGTTATATCTATTAAAAAATTAGGACACCTTATTACTGTGCCTTGCAATATCCAAAAGGTTAAGCTCCTCCTAACAGCGCTCTTTTCTTAACTCTATAAATAAAACATTATTTTGGTGTTAAATAAATCACATTTTTGACATCTATCTAAATTAAATTTTATATTAAATATGTGTCGAAATATAAAAAGGAAAATAGGAGTGCGATCATTTTAATTGGTATTGCAAACATATTTTGCATACATCGTTGACATTCGTAAAGTTAGAGGTAGATACTGGCATGTTGGAACTAAGTAAATTAATCTTTAAAGATATTCAGTGCCTTCATTAATAATTTTATTTTGTGCAACTAATTTACCGCTGCGGTCTTCAAGAGGTATGCTATCTGTTTTTTTTCTTGCTAAAATATATGTTATTTTCCCATCAGGGATCTGCAATGTATCTTTGAAGTAAGTTTTGCAAATCTTTTTAGCATTTACGCCTGTATTAGTTAGTTTATAGGTACGACTGTTTGTCCTGTGTTTATCTTTTACAATTACAGAACTCATTACAAAGATTGTGTTAAAAAAAGTTTGATTACAGCAAGCAACAGTTATTTTACTGCTACACTCTAGATTGTAACCACAATCTCTGTTAATTTATTTTAACACACTCTTTTCCTGTTGACTTTATCAGAACGCTTTCTTTGTGTTGATCTGGATGGGCACCTCTATTACGACTATATTTGTCAGTCTTCTTTTTTTCTTCTCAAAAGAGACTGGGTTTCTTTTCATACTTCCTGGGAGAAGTTCTCTTCCTCTTCTACTTCTCCAAAAAGGTTAAATTTAAATCTACAGTAAAAATACTATTGGACAATAACAATTAGGACTCAAAAATTCCTTGGGTATTAATTTTAAGTCAATTTGTACATGCCATCAACGCCTGTAAAAAAGGCATAAGTCTGGCGTTTTCTTCAAGATATTGATCCCCATTTTAGGTTTTTTTAAGTAGAATTTTACGTTTCGAATAATCAAAAACATGATTTTTCTGTCATATATTTTTTTCTTATCTGAAAGCTGTTTTACTAATTTTACAGCTAAACGAAAAGGGAGAGATTGGGAAACAAAACAAACTCAGGAAAAAGTTATTTAACTTATCAAACGATGCTAAAACATTACAGAGTAAAAACTCAAACCAAAGTTGCTAGAAAAAGGTGTAGACCTTTTCCTGTCAAAAAATCTTGAAACTAGGAAGAAGAAGTTGTTGTTGATAATGTAAATTTGCTCCAATTATAGATATTTTAATAATGACTGATGGTTCAAGGTATGTATGATGAATATAAAAATGATGCTTTTGATACTGTTATAAATATCTAAACATCATATTCAAAAATACAATAACTTGATGTAGTTGAATCTTCTTATAATACTCTACTGTCTAGGTAGTATTGTAGATATAATCTGGGTAATCCTTTAGTGAAGCGGTCTAAAATAATTATATTTTTTTGCTTATTGCACTCCCATCAGTGGAGACTTTTTAAACATAAAGAATATTTAATGGCTTTTGTACATACATCGACTATCTTATAGTCTACTATTGCAATGGAGTGCCGCTACATCAACTTAGAGTTTGTAAGTAAGCAAAAAGATATAATTATTTTAAACCACTTTAATGTAGGGTTACCAGTTATCGAATATTTTCAAAGAACTCACTCGTTCAATGTGCCACAATGAAGAACCCCTTGTCTTATCTGTCAACTTTAAAGATCGATATGAACTTGCTGCTTTTTAAGTTTTAAAATGTTCAGAATTCGTATTTCTTAAACGTTTTTAAACTTCAAAAAATATGGTAAGCAGGTTTATGACATAAATAAACGAGTTGCTTGCACAATGCGGTCATTGGGTCATGGTCATGCAGAACTGGAAAAATTCATTTCACTTATAAATATTCCTTCGTCAATGACTAGAAACAATTACGACAAGTTTTCTAATACAATCAAAAAAGTTGTAAAAAAAGTAGCAATCAAAACTGTGGCTGGTGTGGAAATCAAACATGATTCAAAATGTTATTGTTGAGATTGGTATTTATTTCATGTGATAGAACATGGCAACGGCAAGGCTTTTTATCATAAAATAGCGTGATGACGGCAATAGCTTTTGATAGTGGGAAAGTTTTAGACGCAGAACCAATTAGTAGAATTTGTGAAGCTTATGTTTTACTGAAACAAAAACAAAAAAAAGTGAACCTTTATATTTTTCTGAGTGAAAAAACGTACATAAATGTGCAAATGACTACAATGGGTCTGCTGGAGGTATGGTGCCATTTAGTATTAAAAAAATATTTTAGCGTTTTATAAAAGAAAGCTATTTTCGTTATTTAAATTATTTAGGTGATGAGGACAGTAAGAGGTATTTGAATGTTAAGCGCGTCTAACCTCGTTTGGAAATAAAAAAAATCTGAGTGTGTTAGACATTTACAAAAATGTATAATTACAAGATAAAAAAAGTGAAAAATTTTTTAGAAACTTTGGTGATAGAGGTAAATAAACAGACGCTACAATTAATTTGATTATATTTTTGAGTGTATGTTGCGGCATCATACACTCTAAAATCTCTGGCCTCGATTCCATGAGCATATACTCTTAAAGGTTGTAAAAACTTGAAATACAAATAACTATAGCATGTAAAATATAAAAATGTTGATAAAAACAGTTTGCAACAACAAACTATTTGTGACTAATAACACAATAAGAATGATAAAGTAGAAGAAAAAGAAAGAAAGTTGTATAAAGCAGGAGGTTTCCAGTACTTTTATTAGATTTTTTTCAACTATAGTATGTTTTTTCCTCAAACTTAACCTGTTTTAAATCTGATCTTAAGATTTTTTTATTTTTGTTATTTAGAAAAGCATTTGGTAAAAACACAGTGTTTAGATCTTTAGAAAAGCATTTGGTAAAAACACAGTGTTCAGATCTTTAGAAAAGCATTTGGTAAAAACACAGTGTTCAGATCTTTAGAAAAGCATTTGGTAAAAACACAGTGTTCAGATCTTTAGAAAAGCATTTGGTAAAAACATAGTGTTCAGATCTTTAGAAATTTGGTAAAAGGTCATTAAGAGAGCTAGCACGGTTACTTGGGTTTAAATATAAAAAACCATTTTGTATTTTTTTCCAAAGATTTTGTATATTAAATTTATATTAAGGGTTTATATTCTTGATTTCATTTCAAATGTTTAAAACTTCTGTGTAGGAGAGGGGAAGAGGGAGGGCATTTCCTTTAAATCCAAACCACACAAGTGTAGAACCATGGGCATAAAACTTGAAAAAAAAAAACTAATAAAAACTAGAAACTAAGCAAAATGCTTTACTTCCAGTGTTAAGTATTCTGAAATAGAGGGTGGAATTCTTGTCCCAAGCCCTGGTGGAGAAAAAAACGGTTCATATAAAACTTGAAGACCTTTTATTTCAAAAAAAGTATTGCAAAAAATAAAAATAAACTATTATTTTGAAGTTTAATTTTTCATAATTCCATTTCTTGCATTATTGACCAGCACATTTTTGACTTAAGTAGTGCAGCACAAAATCTCACAATAACATCAAAAAGGCGACATTGTTTAAGGAAAAACAAAAATATAGACTTTCAATTTATTTATTATTCTTTCAACACGTACCCGCAAGTTGGCTGTTTTTTTTAGTTTTTTTACACTCAGTTGCGAGACAATGCTAAAGGTCATTTTTAACACACATTTACAAACACTACCACCACCACCACCACCACCACCACCACCACCACCACCACCACCACAACAACAACAACACCAACAACAACTACAACAACAAAAACAACAACAACAATAACAACAACCACCACAACAACAAAAACAACCACAACAACAACAATAAAAACAGCAACAACAACAACAAATTTCATTACTCGATGGAGTTAACGTAATTTATGTTAAAAATAACTACAAAATTGTTGATTACTCCTTACTGAATAACTGCATCTATCTCTCAAACATGGGGTAATTTCGGATCAGCTAACGTAGCATATATTTTTCAAATATATAAACGTTGTATTTATATTTGAAAGCGGAAATGATTATATTGCTTCTAACTACATATGAATTTCAGTTTTATCATGTTTTCTCGCAAATATTAGAGTGCATAATACGCACAATTATCTTGTCAATTATCTTGTCGTTTAAACAATAATTAATATAGTTTTCAAAAACATCATTCAACAGAACGCGCTGTAGTCAAAGTCTGTTTTCAATTAAAGTTTAAATAAGTTTGATAACAACAAAAAACACGCTAGGGGTGTTCTTTGTTCTTTCCAATAATTTTAACACAGTTAACTACGAGATTCTTCTTTATAAACCAGATACTTGTGAAATAAGAAACAACATCTGTAATAATTTCGCTGTTAACTTGATTATCGGAAACAGTTCTAAGCCATTTTTTTTTTTTTTTTTTTGCTTTTAATAACGATATCTACTCAAATTCCAAAATATTTTTTTATTTTTGATGTTACGCACGCGTTTTTTAAACACACAAATATCAACCTATTGTTTTATACGATTCATCAAGAACTTGAGAATGTCAACAAATGGTTTAAAGCTAATAAACTCTTTCTAAATGTTGAAAAAAGCAAGTATATTACTTTTACAAAGTCATTCCAATCAGGCACTCTAATGATCTGATTTTTGATAAAACTTAAACAAAACTACTCAATCAGGTTTTTGCGCATAATTTTTAATAAACATGGTTCTCTTTAATGACCATTGGTCAAGAGTTATATAAAAATGGTAAAATCTAAAACTCTCGACAGTATGCTTAAAACCAAGCACCTAATTAACACTAATCATACACAAAAAGTTTATTTTGTATATACTCACAGCTACTTCAATTAATGTAACATAATCTGGGCAATTACTTATCTATTAAAGTTAAATAAAATTTTAATATATTAAAATAAAATAATAAAATACACGGCGGTTGCCTAATATCAAATGTAATCAAATACACAAGTGGGAGACTTTTATTAGGCCACAATTGCAAAGTTTTTTACCGTCCTAAAAAAAAACTGTAAAGCAACCGGGCGGGCGAAATATTTCCATTATCCATTATTTCAATTTTTTTTTTTTGTTGATAGATATGTAATTTGTAAGGTTCTGCGGGTATTTTTCAGACCAGTGCACAGTGGACCGGATATAAGATATATGGTGGACAAAATTATTATGCTCTTTTTTTTTACAAAAACCCTTTAAATGTCTAAACAATCACTTTGTATTAAGATATCTTATTATAAATGTAATTAAATATTTACTATTAATAAAAGTTATTTAACAATCTTTATAAAATTTAAAAAACGCGGATTTATTATGATGTAGATACCTAAGAAATATATAGCCAAGAAGGCTTTTAAAATGAACCATAAAGAACATAACTGACTCATACCATTTATACTTATAGAGAACAGGAAAGCGGTTGAATAATTTTTAGCGAGAAGCTACAGCTTAAAGCTAATCAGCTTATAAGAAGGACTCGTAGAACTGTATATTAAAAATGTAAGAAAAATAAATCTTTAGCGTTTTCAGGTAATTATGTTTGATCATTTACAATATTAGTACTATACCTATAATAATATAACAAGCAGTAAAGAATAAGAATTTAAATAGACATAATGAGCCTACATAGATATTTTGATCGTATTACGTACTCGACCTATAATAATCTAGGTCGAGTATGTAAGGTACTTTTTTCAGAGTTGTTAGTCCTTGGCCATGCCTTAAGTTAAAAAATTGGGTTCTTGGCCTTGACCTTCCACCACATCCTATTGAATTATAAATTTTCTTGAATATTTCATAATTATTGTCATTTTTTAATTTCTTAACCTATAACTGCAACTGACCTCAAGCATAAAAATTTAATAAAATTGTGTGGTGAAAATTTTAAACTGTGCTTTATAACAAAATAAAACTTCTTATGTCTAAAATCTTTTAAAAAGAAAAGTATACATTTGAAACGTATTCCTTTCTCTTTTCAACATAAAAATAATAAAGAATTAAAAGTATTATTATAATATTCTCTATAAAATATAATTATAATCAATATAACTGATACTTTAATACAATAATGCTCACAGAAATTATATTCGCGATATATTACTTCTTCCTAATAATTCTGGAAGAATATTTGGCTGATAGCAGCATTCGTCACATTGAGGAAAACAGTCTTTTTTTGTATTGCTAATGGTAGACCTACTGAGCAATAAACACAAATATCAACATAGTTAGCTGAGTTTAAAGGTTCAGCTGGTTCACCACAATTCATTGATCGAACAAACATCACATCTTGCAAACCTTCAGGCAATTCTGCATCCTGCAGTAAGGAATCACAAGAAAAACACAGACTATCTAATGCATATTAAAGCAGTTGCCTCTCATATGTTTTCGTGAAGCATAGATGATTCTCCACATACCACACTCATCACAACAAAGCATCATGCTACTATTCTTGGCATGTTGTACACTGGAAAAAAAGAAGAGAACTGCCTTTAGCTTTCTTGAGTGAAGGTCTATCATTTTCAGAAGTTTCTGTCCCATAAACATCTTCAAAAGATTTGAAATGCCCATAATCTTTCATCGTTAGGAAGTGACGCTGATGGTTAGGAAGTGACGCTGATGGCAACAATGGCTTAAAAATTGTTTTAAAATTGGTGTCAAACAATTCAGACTAATTTTTTCACAAAAGCTAAAGTTAAACTCAGAATCTATTCTATTCAAACAACTCCACACTTCATTTTAAAGTTCGTCTGACTGCATAACATTAAAAAGCTGACTGCATAACATTAAACTTCTTTTAACTGTAATCTTTCAGTTATTTTGCTAAGAAGTATATTTACAGGCTCTATTGAGTCCAATAGATCTTAATAAAAATTATGCTTTTCTGCAATTATTCTTATTTTCGCAACACTATTACAGCTGTTTATAGCTTCTTTGCTACTGTCAACCATTGTATCACGTGCAACACAAACTGATCAAAAACTCATTTTCAAGACTGACATAACTTGTTTAGCAGGGTTTCTATATGAATGATATAGAGCTGTGCGAGTAGCACACAAATAGTCAAGATCAAGAAATAAAAAATCATAAATAGCTTAACACTCATGTAGGGTACTCTGTGGTCAGAACCACCATCAGAATACATAAATAAAACCGACTATTTTAGCAGCCTCGGATATAAGATTTTACCTATTAAAATTTTACCTATATTTGTTAAAACATTTTTGCTGTACGGGGGGTTGAACCAATGTTTCTATTTCTATTACGCTTTTTTGCAATTTTTTTTTCAAATTTTAGCTCGAAATTTTGAAAGCCACATTTTTTAAGGGCATCTTCATAAACGCGTTTAGAGGAGTTAAAAATATTTTCATTAGAAGAGTTTTGGTTTAGCCTATTGTTAATTGAAATTAGAATTTGTTTTAGAATTTGAGGGGGAATTCGAATTCACATTAATATACAATAATTCGTCATTAGGTTTTTTGTAGGGCTTATAGGAACTTTCTGAGAGGTAAAATTTGAAAAAAAAATCAGGGCTTATAAGAACTTTCTGAGAGGTAAAGTTTGAAAAAAAAATTGCAAAAAAAGCGGTCTTAGTATTGGTCTGATACTTCTCTATTTCTCTCTTCGAACTAAAAGAAATAGGAATGTTCCGTGTCTATGAAATTAATATTTACAACATCCTACAATTTTTTTGTTTAAGTAAAATATTGTTATGCTACCAAAAATTTTTCAAAATAACTTTATCATTTAGCAATTTTGGTAGCATAACAATTATTTTATGGTACATGTTTTTTTTTATAAGCATAACGCTTATAAGCATATGGAGGCTCAGATTTAGAAAAAAAATAAGCATATGTAAGCATATTCCTGAGCCTCGATAAACCATTTAAAATATTTAAATTTATTTAGTTAAACATTTTAAATATATGTATTTCTACATTTAAACCAACAAAAACAACAAAAATCAGCTTTATAAAGTAATAAAGTCATTGTGTTGCAAAACCTAAACCTCAATTCTTGAACAGAAAAACATAAAGTTTTTTATTTCTTCTAGCTTTTAATGTGTAGTTTATTTAATACGTTATTCAAAAGTTTATTTTATTTCTAAATCTTTTTTTCAGATACTGTTAAAAATAGAAGTAATAATGTAAAAAAGAATAAAGAGAAAGCTGCCTACATTGGCGATCCGATTGCCGTTAAAACTAGTGTTGAATGCGAACATTGCAAAAAATTCTTTAAAAGCCAACAAGGACTAGCTTTTCATGTTAAAATTATTCACGGAATCAGCATACAAGATTGTAAATTTCATTCACAACCACAAGTTCTTCAAAGTAACGAAGAACTTTTCACTCTAGAGTGAAAGATGTGCTCAATAACATAGTTAACATGGTTGTTAGTGCAATGAAAAAAAGTGAAGAGTCTAGCAAATTAGCTGGTAAGAAACGCCACCTCGCGATGGCTTAAAAAAAGAAACCTTTATTAAAGATGCCAAATCATCCTATCACAAATTGTTTCGGAAGGAAAGACGTTCCACAAAATATCTTGAACTATACGAAGTTATTTACAAAGAATTTCTAAAAGCCAGATCAAAAGGTCATATTGTTAACTTTGTATATTTCTGGCTTTGGAGTAAAGCCAGAAATATACAATTAAACATTGATCCAAACGTGGAAATAAAACATCATGTTATAGTTCAATTTTTACAAAAAAATGAGTTTAAAATGAGATCGAAACAAAGAAACAAAAGGAGAAATAAGAAAGAGATGGAACCATTCTTACAGAAATGGCATGCGACATACAAAGAAAAGTGTATAAGAAGAGGTTCTAAAGATCCAAGTTACGACAAAAATTGGGGACGGTACCAACCTGAACAAAGGCTTAATGTTGACCAGAGCCCACTTCCCTTTGTTGTTCATGGTAAGAAAACTTACGAGTATGTACCCAAGGGTCAAGGTGCAACACATAATACATGGATCTCACAACCGAGCTCAGAATTCAAAAAAAGACTATGTGTCCTTCAAATTATGTTTCGACCAGAAGAAGAGCAACCAAAGCTAGCCATCATTTTTAGAGGTCAAGGAAAACGCATTTCAAAAGACGAAAAGTTAGTATGGCACAAAGATATTCACGTTTACTTCCAACAAAATGCTTGGTTAGACCAAAACGTTTGTAAGCACTGGTGTGATAAAACACTCTTTCCATTTGTCAAAGAACAAAAGCTTGTAAAGTTTGTTCTTTTACTGCACAATTTGAAGGGACAGATGCAGGAGGTTTTGAAAATCCTGTGGCTGCTGCTAAAGGAATTCTCTGGTACGGTCTATCGAGTGCCACTGACTTTTGGCAACCAGTTGACGCAGGATATGCTGCCACTCTGAAAAGTCCTATTGCCATTGAACATCAAATATGGCTTGATAGAGATAATCATTCTGATATATGATTTAGTAATGAAATGCTCTACACTGCAAAAGAGAGACGAACTTTGGTTACACATTGGGCAGGTGAGGCATGGAAACACTTTTAAGTAGGACAAGCAAAGGATAAAATTTTGAACAATAGCTGGGTGTTTAATGGTTTCTGATAGCTCAGAAAATTTGCTTGTTAAACTAGTAGGCCTTGATAGGTACAAAGTGCCCCCACCATCCATCATTGATCCTGGTAGTCATCAATCCATAGGAAATTTTACCTTTACTAATCCGGACGAGAAGGAATGCGAACTATATATCTATGGTTTCATTGGCAAAATTTGTATATAGTATATATGTTTTATTTTTTATTATTATACTACGCCATTAATTTAGCTACATTAAAACCAAGGCAAATACAGAGCATAAGTCAACTTTTTATTTTTCTTATAACAATTAACCTTTAGTAACGCTTAAACTTTTAGAAAGTATTGAAAGAAGCATATTTTATTAGAAATATGTTTAAGCTTAAGCATATTTTTGAACCTCTTTTTACTTTTTGCTTAAGTATACCTGTGTCAAAAATTTTATATGCTTATAAAAAAAAAATATGTAACATAAAAACATAAAGTTTATGTTTTTAAACCGAGTAACTTTATCATACCAAAAACTTTATTAAACTAACTGAGTTTTCAATTACTTGCCCTAGGCCTCGATTGAAAACTTCGTTCCAACAAGTGATATAGGAACTACAACTTCTATTCAACATTTGAAACGTGCAACAAAACAACAGTTATTTGGCTTTTAAGGAAAGGAACTACTATTCTGTTTCTGAAACTTTTATTAACCCTAGTTATTGAATGTCTTATATGATATATAAGTCATTTAATAACTTATTTAAAAAAAAACAGTAAACTACTTTTATTATTAAATAATAAAAATAACACAAAATTAAAAAAAAGGAAAAAAACAAATAAAAGAAATTGCAGATACTCAATTGTCTGTTCAAACATAGGCTGTTCAGCCATATTCTACTTTCTTCGCTTTTTTTTTTTTATGATTATTATTTGATTTTAAGTTGGATCAACCGGGTGAAAAGGACAAATCCACTTTTTTTTCTTCCCAATTTCGCTCAGAATCAAATTTTTTCTTTTATATTTTTGTTCAAAATTTTTATAAACTAATAATATTATTTTGCGCTACCAAGTCTATCAGCTGTGATGGCCGAGTGGTTAAGGCGTTTGACTAGAAATCAAATGGGATCTTCCCGCGTAGGTTCAAATCCTACTCATAGCGTTACTTTTGTTGAATAAAATGTCACATTTTTATTGTTTACAATGTCGTATTTTATGTTGTAAATAGTAACGGACTGGTGGGCTGCCTCTTAGACCACTATTAAGTCACATTACTATATATTAATTATTACTATATACGTTACATTAAAATATTAATTATTACTATATATGTTAGATTAAAATTACATAAAATGTGGTCGATACTTTTTTTCAGTAAGCAAATCCAGCTCTCGCGTTTTTCGTAAAATCAAGACCCAATTATTTAAATTTATTTAAACCGTTTATACTCATTTTCTAATAATGATTTGCAACAGATAGATAATTTAATAGGTTTATTATATTAAATAATTCTTTTTAATATAAAATTGCAAAATTTGTTTTAAATTATACACTATTAAAAATGAAATCAGTATTCAAGCACTTATTATATTCGTGCCAGGATTTTATAAAAAAACGCGAAATCTGGATTCGCCCACTGGAAAAAAGTTTCAACCATAAAATGTCGCATCTTTTATAGTTTACAATGTCATATTTTATGTTGTAAACAGTAACGGACTAGTGGGCTACTTCTTAAGTCACTACCAAGTTCAAGCCAACAGTGTTGGCTTAGTAGTGGCTTAACATGTCTATTAAATTTGTGTATTGGTATTAAATTTCTCTATTGGCTTAGTACTGGCTCAATATGCATATAAGCCACTACCAAGCCATTATTATTTTTTATATATTATACATTATTGTTATTATTATTATTATTGTTATATATAATATATATATATATATATATATATATATATATATATATATATATATATATATATATATATATATATATATATATATATATATATATATATATATATATATATTGTTATGGTTTTTTGTGAGATCGTCTAGTGTTTCTGCCAGAAACTTTTGATTTGCAATGGTCATGTTTTTGTCACATTCTTTAGAGGTGTCATGCCTATACAGAATGTGACAGAGTTTTAATTGGTAATGAAACAGTAATACTGTCAAGTATTACTGTACAATGTCGTATTTTATGTTGTAAGCAGTAACGGACTGGTGGGCTGCCTTTTAGACCACTATAAAGTCACATCACTATATATTGATTATTACTATATAAATATTATTATTATATATCACCTTATTATACATTATATATATATATATATATATATATATATATATATATATATATATATATATATATATATATATATATATATATATATATATATATATATATATATATATTTGCCTGTTGGTCACACGAAATTCTCTCCAGATGCAGGATTTGGGATTCTGAAATTCATGTTTAGCATGCATAGAAGCTAGTACTCCAATTTTAAAATTCAATAAATCAGTCATCGTCGGTGACGAGAATGGTTCAATTTTTGTTCCAACATATGATTGGCAAGAACAGCTTTCACCTTATTTTAAAACGACTCCTAATATTAAGCAATGGCACTCTTTCACATTTCAATTTGATAAACATGGAGTGATTACTTCTAAGATTGATTCGGACAGTGCAGAGGTAGAATTCCAAATATTGCAACACCAACTCATCTTAAAAATTACAACGCCACAAATATTACAACCTAAACTTCTCTCACCAGAAAGACAATGGTATTTCTACGATAGCATCCAGATTTTTGTCCCAGAACGCGGGAAAGATTTAATTTGTTCAAAGCCACAAGTTGACAGGATAACGTTTGCCCAGGATTTTTATTTTTTAACCTACCATTATAAAGAAAATTAAAATACAGATTTATTTAACTTAATACTTAGGCTTTGAACAATGAGAACATCACTAATTATCTTAAATTATTTTTTATTTCTAGGTCAGAGCAGCAAATGTTCGCAAAACAGTTCAAGATTACGGTTGGCAATCTAGATTTTTCGATGGGTTTGCCTCCGGTTATAAGAAAGTCGTCCACATGTTCTTACTGCAAACAAGTTGGACATATAAATTAAATGCTAAAAACAGTTCCAGTTTGCCCCAAACGAAAAGCAGATACAAAATTTTGTATTTAATTAACCCTTTAACTACCAAAAGCGGCCGAAAATAAAAAATTATTTATACCATTAAAATAACCGGTTAAATCATCCGTAAAATTAGTATAATTTTTCAGAAATTCCGTAAAATGTTTTGTTTACAAAAGCTGCATTGTTGGTAACCCTTATTCTTATTCATAAGTTTTAATATTTTAATAACTATTATTAATAACTGAAATATTAATGCGAAAACTATTTTAAAATAGGCAGTTCAGTTTACGTAGTTAAAAAATAAACTGTTTTTAAATTTTCTTTTTTTAGCAAAATAACATGACTGTATTATTTTTATGTAAAAAAAGGTTGAAGTCGCAAATATAATAAAATAAGAAAAGAAATATAGTATTTTTTACTAAAATAATATCATAAAGTTACATAGTTATATAGACTCAATTAGTTCAACTAAAATAATAACAACTAACTTGAAATATTTTATTTTCTTAAGTTCTTTACAATTTAAAAATAGAACACAATTTTTACAGTTAAAAATTTTACATAATTATAAAAACACTGCTTCAAGATGTTTGTTATTAGTACGAAAAGCTAGTTATTTCCTAGTTAATCTCCATACTCTATTTCAGTATGCCATAATTTAAAACATGGTGATGCACAAAGACCTGGTTTGCCTGGACATAAAGGGCAAATGGTCTTGATATCTCTTCGCACACCTTTTCTAGAACATACACGACATCTTGCCTGTGGCTTTTTCCAAGTTGCTGTAGGAACTAAGGTGTCAGGAAAATGTCTATCTTTAAGTCTTGATGGAGCATCCCCATTTTCTCTTTCTCTTATAAAATCAACTGAATTGTTACCATCAAATACCAAAGATGCAGCAACATCATGTTGAAACTTTAAGAGTTTAGTGTTGGGATTTTTTTAGTGTTTAGTTTTTCTTGTATAAGATGTAACTATTTAACAAGGCAATATGCAACAAATGAAATGTTAATTTTTTATACCATTTCATACTTTTTTTGGCAATTGAGTAAGGTTTTAACATTTGATCGTGTTTGTCAACTGAACCCATATTATAGTTATACTCTACAATACATCTTGGTTTTGTGTTTACTAAGAAAGGAGGCCTTCCTCTACGTCTTTTTACTGGAGAGACAGTTTCATCATGTTGACTACTAAGCATATAAACATCTTTTTTATCTTTGTACTTTAAACATAGAAGTGGGCCAAAACAAAATGCAGCAGTTTCATTATTCAGAACATTTGCATTTTTAACAACTAGTGGAATGCGATTTGATCGAATTGTTCCGCATGCTGTTGTTCCATAGTGGTGCAGAAAGTGGAAAAGCCTACATGAAGAATACCAATTGTCCATCCAAATAGTATAACCTTTATTCAGAAGTGGCAACATCATGTATACAACAATTTTTTCAGTAGTATTAAAGCTTTTACATTCTTCTGGTAGTTGAATATCAATAGCATCAGTTGGACTTTGTTTACCGGTATAAATTCTGAAACGGTACATGTATCCAGAGTCTTCACATAGGCAAAATAGTTTTATTCCAAATCTGGCTCTTTTAAGAGGAAGATATTGTTTGAAGAGCAGTCTACCTTTCCATAGTAACAATGACTCGTCTACTGCAATACATTGATTTGGAGTATAAACACTTTGAAATTTTTCAAAAAGTTTCTCTATAACTGGTCGTAACTTGTATAATCTATCTCGATTTGGATCATTAGGGTTTTGTAAATTTTGGTTATCATTTATATGAAAAAACTTTAATAGTAAATTAAAGCGATTACGAGACATAACTGTATTAAACACAGGTGTTTGAAATATTTTATCAGTTGACCAATAAAAATGTGGAGCAGGTTTATGAACTAAACCCATAATCAAAATCAAACCTAGAAACTTTTTTATTTCAGAGAGAGTTGTTGGGTTCTAAAAACGAACATAGGAATGTTTTGGTATATTTCTGCACGTTTCAATAAATTGAGCAAAAAGATTAGTTTGAACAACCAAATGATGTAATAAATCATCAGTAACAAATAATTGGTAGTATTTTATTGGTCTAGAGTCAGAAATCTCAACATTAAACCCAGGTTGACCTAGGAACTGATGTAGTGTAGGTAATTCACTATTTGCAGGCTTCCATGTACTGTTTAAAAAGTTGGGACAAGTCCATAGGTTGCTGACTTGATTTTTATTTAATATATGATAATCTAAAGGAGTTTCAACTTTTATTTCTTTGATATTCTTGTTGTCTACATCTACAATAGCACGATCTTCATCAAAATTGTTTATATTTATTTCAATGTCTTCAACATTAGTACAATCTTCATTAAAATTGCTAATATTTAATTCAATCTCATCGTGAGAACCATCACTAATATCTTCTCCACTGTCTTCGTCATCATTGTCACAATCCAAACTACTAAAGTAATTTATTACCTCTTGCAGAGAGTAAACTTTTTTATTGAACGCCATTTTTGTAAACGTAATAAAATATAGCCGCAATATAAATCCGTATTATTCCTGTCAAGTGGTATAAAAATAATTTTGGTAGCCGGAAATATCCGGCAGACTTTCCCTTAAAAAATATCCGTGAATATTGTAATAGAAATACCAATGAGGGAACAGGCAATAACAAATAATAAAACCAACATTATAAGAAAGTCTATGTAACGCTGCCGGAATATTCGGGCTTGGTATTATTTTTATTTTCAAGCGCCGGAAATAGTCGGCACAATTTATTAAGCGGTAGTTAAAGGGTTAAGAGTTGATACCTTTTTGATTTTTCAGTTATGTTTCTATTTTTTTATTTTTAAAGAGTTACTGAAATTTATTTAATGTGAAAATTTGTACCCGTAATCTAAACTGTATTATGCATTTAAAAACAAAAAATAACCACTAACTTCTTCATCAAACTGAATTTATAACATTTTTAAATTATGCGAACTTTCAACTTTAATTTTCTCAAAAACGCTATTCCGGTTGTCGTCCTGCACAAGCAGCTATAACTTGGTCAAAAATAAAGACATTAAATTATTTATTTTTTTTTTGATCATTTTTCTTTCTATTATACAGTAGTGGTAATAACTCCATTTCTAAGACTTGGTCCCTTATCCTGTGAGGTGCCTCATATTTAGCCAACACTGATGGCTTAGTAGTGGCCTAATATATATAATGTATAATAATGTGAAATATAATAATAATTTATATAGTAATAATCAATATATAGTAATGTGACTTTATAGTGGTCTAAAAGGCAGCCCACCAGTCCGTTACTGCTTACAACATAAAATACGACATTGTACAGTAATACTTGACAGTATTACTGTTTCATTACCAATTAAAACTCTGTCACATTCTGTATAGGCATGACACCTCTAAAGAATGTGACAAAAACATGACCATTGCAAATCAAAAGTTTCTGGCAGAAACACTAGACGATCTCACAAAAAACCATAACAATATATATATATATATATATATATATATATATATATATATATATATATATATATATATATATATATATATATATATATATATATATATATATATATATATATATATTATATATAACAATAATAATAATAATAATAACAATAATGTATAATATATAAAAAATAATAATGGCTTGGTAGTGGCTTATATGCATATTGAGCCAGTACTAAGCCAATAGAGAAATTTAATACCAATACACAAATTTAATAGACATGTTAAGCCACTACTAAGCCAACACTGTTGGCTTGAACTTGGTAGTGACTTAAGAAGTAGCCCACTAGTCCGTTACTGTTTACAACATAAAATATGACATTGTAAACTATAAAAGATGCGACATTTTATGGTTGAAACTTTTTTCCAGTGGGCGAATCCAGATTTCGCGTTTTTTTATAAAATCCTGGCACGAATATAATAAGTGCTTGAATACTGATTTCATTTTTAATAGTGTATAATTTAAAACAAATTTTGCAATTTTATATTAAAAAGAATTATTTAATATAATAAACCTATTAAATTATCTATCTGTTGCAAATCATTATTAGAAAATGAGTATAAACGGTTTAAATAAATTTAAATAATTGGGTCTTGATTTTACGAAAAACGCGAGAGCTGGATTTGCTTACTGAAAAAAAGTATCGACCACATTTTATGTAATTTTAATCTAACATATATAGTAATAATTAATATTTTAATGTAACGTATATAGTAATAATTAATATATAGTAATGTGACTTAATAGTGGTCTAAGAGGCAGCCCACCAGTCCGTTACTATTTACAACATAAAATACGACATTGTAAACAATAAAAATGTGACATTTTATTCAACAAAAGTAACGCTATGAGTAGGATTTGAACCTACGCGGGAAGATCCCATTTGATTTCTAGTCAAACGCCTTAACCACTCGGCCATCACAGCTGATAGACTTGGTAGCGCAAAATAATATTATTAGTTTATAAAAATTTTGAACAAAAATATAAAAGAAAAAATTTGATTCTGAGCGAAATTGGGAAGAAAAAAAAGTGGATTTGTCCTTTTCACCCGGTTGATCCAACTTAAAATCAAATAATAATCATAAAAAAAAAAAAGCGAAGAAAGTAGAATATGGCTGAACAGCCTATGTTTGAACAGACAATTGAGTATCTGCAATTTCTTTTATTTGTTTTTTTCCTTTTTTTTAATTTTGTGTTATTTTTATTATTTAATACACGGGTTGGAATTGTTTTGAGTTTGTCCGTTGATTTACGCATGCGCAAATTCTTGGCAGTCAAAACAAATCGTTGTGGGTTAATTTTTTGCTGGACTTTGTATTAAACTGATCTGGTCAAAATCTTTTTATTTTACCATGCTTAACAGTAGTGATTTTTTTTTCCAGCAAAGCATAATCAATAAAAAATTAGGCAAATTTACAGAAGGCTATTGAATGTGTTTGGTGTAAGCGTAAATCTATCAGGAATAAAAGGGTAGTTTTTAAACCTTGTTATATAATTATAACATCTTATTATAAGACAAGAGTATACCAGAACTTGTAGAAATTAATGTTATTACCGCATAAAGATAAATTGTATTTTAGTCCGAGCAATTTAAAATAAAAAATAAATGAAGGCAATTAAGTAAGATTTTGATAAAACAAAGTCAATAATTATTTGTTAACAAAATCAAAATATCTATCTTGAATATATTATTTTGCTATCTTTAGTACACTTTTACTGGTCAAATAAAGAATTTCAACTACACAAAATCTGACATTTACCCACACACACACAAAAAAAAAATCTTCAAAAATATTTTAAAAAATAACAAGATTAGCACAAAAAAGACACATTATCTCTAATTGTAGACACAATTAATATAAAAAAAAAATTACTTCAATTTTGTTAACATTATTTTGACAAGGAGATATTTTACAAAACTTTTTTATGAAATATCAAATATAAAATATCATAAGTAACTTTAACTCATATACCAAAATATCCTTAAACCAAGCCTTTAAGGTCTTTCAAAAAAAAGTTTTAAAATAAAAAACAAAGTTTAATGGAAAAAAAGGAAAATATTTGAAGCTTTGTAACAGAATTGATAAATGTCTAAATCTTTAAAAAAATTATTTCAAAGGCAAAATTAAATACCAAATCATGTTTTTAACAATATGTGGCTATGAAAATAAACTTTTTTTATAAGCCGAAATACATTGCAAAGTAATCGTGTAGACAGAAGAACCCTATTAAACATAATTTTATTTCAAGCAACTATAGCATATCCAGGAACCAACTGGAACTTGTGTAATTTTCACACAAGAATAATGAAACCACTCAATTTTACAACCTGGTTTATCACGTGTTATCATTGGTTCAAAACAGAGTCTTTTGTAAATACAGTAATACTTTTGTTTATTGTCTAAACATACATCATTTTTGTATGTAACAACTTCAGGAGGTAAACACTCAATGAATAATTTCCAGAGCAAAGGCATCATTTCATCAATAAACTTTAAGTCTCTTGTAACTCGAACTAATAAATAATGATTTGAAGCCCAAACAAAAAAATCACAATATTCTTTATTTAGAACATATAGTTAACCCTGCACTTGTGCATAATATTTATGATTTTTCTTCATGTTTTCAAACGAATCAATAGGGAAATTTTTATCTGTTTCCAAATTCACTAAACCATTTCGATAATTGAATGGACATTTTATTTCTAGCAAACCGACAGTATGGCAAGAACAGCTTACTATAGAGTCAGGTGAAGCTCCTAAGTATGGTTTATTGTATAAAATGCGAAGGTCTGAAGTTGTCAATTGGAAGTTTTTGTGTTTTTCTTTCATAATGGTTTCATAGTGTTACATTCCATTTCTTTGCCATAAGTTAAGGAAGGTGTGTTATGTGCTTTCGTATAACACATTAGCTTATTAAGCAATGACTTACTTGAGTTGTTATATTTGAAATGCATTACTTCATAAAAATTAGAGGCTGTAATTCTCCCTGCTCTGTGAATTTTTAATGTACTGGATAAACTCTGCAGTTTAGTAATTTCAGATAAAAAAATCAAATGAATCTGAGGTGTAAGTTAATTTGTATTTTTTGTATTTTAAAAAACATCTCTCTATTAAAACAGAACCGTCTAAATTAATTGCTTGAATCAATCAAACAGACTTGTTAATGGTTCTGGACATAGATTTTCTTCTGTCTCATCAGATGTCAATATACCGTCAGTATTTTTCTAAGATATTTACGTAATTAAAATACGCTGATTTAGGCATAACCTTAGGTAGTTCTTGAACTTTATCTAGACCCAAATTTTTTACGGATTCTTCTGCATTGATGGAATAATTTTTACAGTACTTTTAGCTGATCTTATTTCACATGGTAAATCATTACATTTTGGTCTATAAAAGGATATATTTTGCAATGATGATGCTTCAGCCTTTCTCTTTACTTGGTTCCATTGACACAGTTTACTAGTAACAGCAGTCTTATTGGCTTCAGTTCGAACGTTTATCGATTGGATACTGATCCGGTAACGTTTCCTTGTTTGCTAAAGTTAATTTCTTTATGTAATCTAATTGATCACTACCGTTTAACATGCTAAAATACAAAGATTTTGACCACATTTTCAGAAGTTTCATACGAAGTCCAGCAAAAAACTAACCAACAACAATTTGTTTTGACTGCCAAGAATTTGCGCATGTGTACATCAACGGACAAATTCAAAACAATTCCAACCCGTCTATAATAAAAGTAATTTACTGTTTTTTTTAAATAAGTTATTAAATGACTTATATATCATATAAGACATTCAATAACTAGGGTTAATAAAAGTTTCAAAAACAGAATAGTAGTTCCTTTCCTTAAAAGCCAAATAACTGTTGTTTTGTTGCACGTTTCAAATGTTGAATAGAAGTTGTAGTTCCTATATCACTTGTTGGAACGAAGTTTTCAATCGAGGCCTAGGGCAAGTAATTGAAAACTCAGTTAGTTTAATAAAGTTTTTGGTATAATAAAGTTACTCGGTTTAAAAACATAAACTTTATGTTTTTATGTTACCATAAAATAATTGTTATGCTACCAAAAGTTTTTCAAAATTACTTTGTGATAAAGTAATTTTGAAAAATATACGGTAGCATAATATTATTTTACTTAAACAAAATAATTGTAGGATGTTGTAAATATTAATTTCATAGACATGGAGTACTCCTATTTCTCTTATAAAGTATACGAAGAGAAAATGGAGAAGTGTCAGGTCAATACTAATAATAAGTTTTATATTATATAGCTTTACGTTTTTTAACTTTTGTTGTTTTATATTTACGGTATAGACTAAGGGGATTGGTGATGAGATCAATTATGCCTTCTTCTTGCCCCTGCTATTTGTATTTAATGTAGGTGCCCAGGGTATGTTACATTAATTGAAGTAGCTGTGAATACAAATATGCAAACTAAACATTTTTTTTATAATTTGAGTCATGAATAAGTTTTATGCTTAATGTCGAGAGTTTTAGATTTTATTTTCTACCATTTTTATATAACTCTTGACCAATGGTCATTAAAGAGAACCATGTTTATTAAAAATTATGCGCAAAAACTTGATTGAGTAGTCTCGTTTAAGTTTTTTCAAAAATCAGATCAATAGAGTGCTTGATTTGAATGACTTTGTAAAAGTAATACACTTGCTTTTTTCAAAATTTAGAGAGAGTTTATTGGCTTTAAACCATTTGTTGACATTTTCAAGTTCTAGACGAATCGCATAAAACAATATAATGATGTTTATGTGTTTAAAAAATGCCTGCGTAACATCAGAAAAAAAAAAAGTATTTTGAAAAGTATTTTGGAATATGAGTATACTCATCGATATCTATAGATATCGCTATCAAGGCAAAAAAAAAAAAAAACAATGGCTCAGAACTGATCGTTGTGGGAATCCGCAAGTAATACTTTCAATCTGTGTAACAGTATTGTTATAGAACTATGATTGTTTCCGATAATCAAGTTAACAGCGAAATCATTGCAGATGTTGTTTCTTATTCCATAAGTGTGCCGTTTATAAAGAAGTTTATAGTTAACTGTGTCAAAATTATTGGAAAGATCAAGGAACACCATTAATGAAAAAAGTTTGACAGCGCGTTCTGCTGAATAATGTTTTTGAAAACCATATTAATTATTTTTTAATCGAAGTCGGTTGACAAGATAATAGTAAAATCTATTGTGCGTATTATGCGCTCTAATATTTGTGAAAAACATGATAAAACTGAAATTCATATGTAGTTAGAAGCAATAGAATCATTTCCGCTTTCAAATATATAAACAACGTTTATATATTTGAAAAATATATGCTACGTTAGCTGATCCGGAACTATCCATGTTTGATAGATAGATGCAGTTATTTAGTAAGGAGTAATCAACAATTTTGTAATCATTTTTAACATAAATTGGGTTAACTCCATCGAGTCTTGAAATTTGTTGTTGCTGTTGCTGTTTTTATTGTTGTTGTTGTGGTTGTTTTTGTTGTTCTTGTAGTTGTTGTTATTGTTTTTGTTGTTGTTATGGTTGTTGTAGTTGTTGTTAAACGTTTGGATTAGTATTTAAAATTGTGACGTGGCGCAGTAGTTAGAGCGCTTGCTTTAGAAGCAAGAGATCCATGGTTCGAATGGAGCTCCGGGCATGCTCTGCGCCATCGGTTAGGAAAGAGCTTTTTAATTAAATGTTTTTTCGCGGTGCTCTATGACAAAGTTAACGCAGCTTTCCTTTACGATCGTTTAAATTTAATAAAGAAGTGACAAAAAATCTACTTGACAAAACATTACTTTTCTTTTTTATTAAGGTTTATGTCTTAACTAATTATTAAGCTGAAAGTAGTGTATTGTTAACTTAATTGCATAAAAGCATATTGCATAGTCTAATGTAATAAGAATACATAAACTATAACTCAATACGAACGAAAGATTTTCACAAAATGAAATACCTTCATGTTTATTTACAAACTTTAAAGTTAATTCGCCAACTTTTTAGGGTCCAAAACTTTATACATCTATTTTGTTTATTTAGATTAGAAGTATCTTTTTATATTGTTGAATTCAATATAATTTTCTGTGGGTGAAAAATTCTAAGGTAATGAAATGACACATCGTTTTTTTTCATTGCAATCGACTTTTAAAATACTTTATCTAAGGAGTATGAATAAATACCGAGTTCATTTATAAAACTTGTTTAATAGTCTAGTTATGATAGTTTGTAAATTGTATAACAAATCAGATTTCTTCATAACGAAAATATAAAGCTTCTTTACAAAATACGTTGGTACTTTTTCTTTAAACTTACTAAAAAACATCGATAAAATTGTTCAAAAACTTTACGTAGATAAAACGTGAGAAGTTTGTGGTGAGAAGAGAAAATATGAGTGGGAAACTTGTTTCAATATTATTATCTTCAAAATCACATAATTAAATACTTACATTTTAGAATAAGCATTTTCAGTTTTGTTTTCAGCAGTTGTATTTTTTGTTTCATAATTTTAAAGGTAGATAAGTATTTAATTGTGCAATTTAATAAAAAAATTTATTGTGCTTACCTTTTTTTTTTTTTTTTTTTACCAATGTAAATGTAGCTAGTGCGACCTTCCTATTAGTACCTAAAACAGAAATTTATTTAATACCTTCATAACTTCACTAAAGAGCCTAATTCAAAATTTATCTCAACAGCTGATATTGAAAAATGTATTTTAAATCTTAAAAATAATAAATCCTACTCGCAGTTACAATCTACTAATGTTACTCGCTTCTTTTTATAACAGCATGTTAACAAATGGAAAGGTTCCCCAATGTTTATCAACAGCCACAATTATTCCATTAGTTAAGTCTAATAAAATATCATTGAAAAATCCAAATAACTACAGAGGAATCAGCATTCTACCTATTTTTACGAAACTTCTTGAATATCTTATCGTACACATATGTCCAGATATCACAGAGAGTCATTCACATCAACTTGGGTTTAAAATAGCTCTACCCTTCACGCAGAATTTCTTCTGAGTGAAACAATAAAACACCACAAACATAACAACTCACCTGTATATATATGCAATTTAGATTCTAACAAAGCTTTTGATAGTTGTAACTGGGAAATACTATTTGAGAAACTATATTATCAGAAAAAAATCCCACTATCGGTAGTTCATACTATCTCATCGTTATATCGGGCAGGTACTGCTAATGTATCATATCTTGGATGCACATCAGAAGAGTTTAGGTTGTCTCAGGGAGTTCGACAAGGGTTCCTTGAAGTTCCTTACTTTCGCCTCATCTATACAATATTTATACTGAAAATCTTTTAGAGAAAATTGTCTCAGAATCCAAAGTATAATTTTGATATAATTTATAGATATAATTTTATATAATTTATATTATTATAATATATAATTATATTATTATAATATATAAATATAATTTAAAGATATAATTTTGCAAAGTTCAACTATATCTGGTCTTCAAAATCTTATTAACATCGTCCAAAAGTATGGAATATCAAACTTTATCAAACTAAATGCAGAAAAAACTGAATTTTTAATATCTAGAGTAAGCTCGATCATCAATAACGTGATTTATTTTAACGACGCTCCTATTAAATTTCAAAGCAATTTAAAACATCTTGGTTTCCTTAGGGATAATAAGAACAAAAATATGACGGCAACACTACAAAAAAAAAATGATAGGATAACGCAATTTTTATCTGTTGCAAAAGCTCTTATAAGAAACGGAATTCGCTTCTGCCAGCCTGCTTCGATTATTTATTTATTTAATTCCCTAGCTATTCCAACGCTATTATACGGACTAGAACTGGGTGGTTGCAACAATAACTTTCTACAGAATATTGATAAAGTTGGACGATCTGTCTTAAAATCATTTTTTAATATTTCTAAGCATAGTAAAAATTACCTCCGTTTTTTTTTCAAAGTAGACTCTGTACCGAACATTCTTATTCATAACAAATTAAACTTATTTATCAGGCTACTTAATGACCCCATATGTTACTCCATTATAATGATTCAGTTGCCGTATATAAATAATCAAAGTTTTTTGTTGGTGAGATATGGCTAATATGCAAGCAATTTAGTATTAATATGCTGCAATGTATGATCGAGGGCAATAAAATTAAAACTGCACGCCCTAAGGAAGTGTTAGATGCTAATATTGCCGCAATCTTAAAACAATCTGTCCAATTATGGAATTTAAAGGAATAAAGACTTATATTTAGAACTTTGATGGAAAAAAACATTCCAAGAACAATACAAGAACACGCACAGCATTTTCTTTATTTGTTTTTTTAGGTAATTATTATTTTCTACAATTTATGTAACTATTGGGTGTTTAAAAGAATATATATATATATATATATATATATATATATATATATATATATATATATATATATATATATATATATATATAAAACAAGAAAAAAACAAGCAAGAGTTAAAAAACAACTGAACACCATAAATAATAATTATTAGCAGAATCGCGCACCTATTCTCTACTTCTGCAAGTAACCTTTCTATTTGATTTGTACTGAAGAGTTTATTTCGAATCACGCACCTATTTTTACTTCGGCCTTTTATTTTTTTTGGGAATATTTCGTCCTGTGGAAAACGTGACCTTTGAAAAGGCCGTTTTCCACAAGACGAAATATTCGCGCGAAGCGAATTTTTTTTAGGTGCCCCAGGAAGCCCTAACGGTCTTGTCACAGAGCACAGCGGAAGTGCAGTTTACAACGAAGTTTACGCCTCCTTCTTTACCGTGACGCGAAAATATGTCTAAAGATCGTTTCGGGCCTCGATCTCCTGCTTTTATAGCAAGCGCTCTAACCACTGCGCCACGGCCGCATAATTTTTTCGTCGATAAGCATGCGCAGATAAAACATTTCTGGCAATAATACTGATACAGCGTTTCGCTACAGCGAAAAAAAAACTCGTATTCATTTCGACTTTTTGCGAATCACCATTTGCGAAAACCAATCAATATTATATCACATGATGTGAACAGTAAAAAAAGCGAAAGCACGTTGTTTTGAAAATGGCAAAAAAACAAAGTTCTCAACCTGGCGTTCTAATTGAATTTCTATGAACTCACTCTGAACAAGCATTAGTAAATTCATCAATTTAGGAGCAAGACTTAAATCAAGAATTCACAAATGTATATTTGCACACTGTCAATTCCAAAAGTTACACTTTACAAGAATGTTTATCTTCGAGTGGCTACACGAAGATAAACCTTTTTGTGAAAAACCCCACATGGTGTTAAACCTGCTGTTTGTTTTTGCAGTAACAGTTTTTTAACAGAAATGTTCATATCAGAGTTTAGCATTTAGTTTTTATACTTTCTTAAAAAAAACTTTATATTAAATTATTAAATTACAAAACCACATATACCACATCTTATATATAAAAACAAAAATGTTAAAATTAAAGCATGGAATGAAATTTCCACATATTTCTAAGTAGAAAGTATGGGAAAAAAGTAATAATTGCTTTTAGTTAAATATCCAGCGAAACTTATTGCTGCCATTTTTATTGTTGACAAAGAAAAAAAGTTGCGCAAAATAAGTGGAAATCAAAACTGCGTTTCGTCATGGCGAAAAAATTCGCTTTGCGCGAATATTTCGTCTTGTGGAAAACGGCCTTAATTGATTTGTACTGAAGAATTTTAATTCGTTTATTTCGAATTGCGCACCTATTTCTACCTTAACAAATGTAAACCATATACAAAAACAAAAACATTAGGGTCATGGCACCACCTACCGCGACTTTAAGAAAACTTTTAACTTCAAAACTTCTTAACTCCAAAACCATAATAAATTTTTATTTAGGGTTTTCGAAATAATATTTTATACTCAATTATTAGCTAAATTATATAATTCGAATTTGAGTAAAGTTATTTTTTTAATGTTATTTTTAATTTTTTGTAAGATCTAGTACGTTTCTTCATCTACTTCACATAAAGCACCACCTACCGTAATCGATTCTCCACCTACCGCGTATGAAAAAAATCGTATATTTTAATTTTACTTTTATATATTTAAATCGAGAAACAAATACATAAATTTAATATGATTACAAAACAAAGAAGACATTGGTTATAAAATTATTCACCAAAGCTTTTTTCTGAATTTAAACTTTTTTTCTTTTTAAATTTTGTTTTTTAATGTTTTATTTTTTGTCTTTTATTTTAATTTTCCTTTGTAACAGCTCGTTTTTTTTTTCTTGTTTTTCTTTTTCTTTCAATTCTTTTTTTTTCAGCTTTATTTTTACGTTCAATTTTTTTGATATCTTCTTTTCCTTTGCATTTTCTCTAGTTATCTGAATCTCTAACCATTTGGATGAAGTTACAACGCTCGGTAATCGTTTAACTTGTTTCAGCATTTTTTTCGTGATTGGTTGTTTTGGCCATAAAAGAAAGTCGTGTAATGGGTTTACATCTTTTATTATTTGTTTATTTGAATCTGGTGGATCTGCTGCTTATTTACTTTTACGGGATTCATCAATTGTTACTTTTTTTCCAAATTCGCTAACATTACTAGATACGATTTCATTTTGCATACTGCTAATATCTAAATACGATTCTTTATTGATTTCATTGTTCAATACATTATAGTTGGTTCCTATTAAATTTATGGTTTGTTTGGAGCTATCGCTAAATTTAAGTTTTTTCCAAAATTTAAATAATTCTCTGAAGTCAGTTTTCCCTCCCCATTCTTTATTTCCAGTTTTTTCAAACTGTAGCAATACTTCAGGTGCAACGTTGTTTTCAAATATGTTTCCCGCGTTATAAAGGCTTGGAAGATTTGTTTCATTATTATCAATTGTGGAATTCAATTTAACACATTGAATTACTTTTTTATAATCAACATTGTTCGTATTAAATGGGAAGATTCCTGTCAACCTAATTCCGTTAATAATATTTTTTTTCATATTTGGACCCATAACAAAATTATTCAACAACATTGGTATATTTTCTTTGCGAATTTTATTAAAATCGTTATCGAATTTAAATTGCCGACAAATGTTCACCATTTGCATTTAAGCAAAATAGAGTTGTAAGGTTTTCCTTATCGCTGTTGTTGCAGTCTTCATAAACACTTCTTCCTCTGATGCCAATTTCTTTTACAGCTTTTTGGTGCTAACTCAAAACCAGTTCCGCCTAAATTAAAAATACGAGATGGATTATTAAGGTAATGCGCATCATCGCCTAATAATTCATACACTTCATTAAACCATTTTCTTATCGATGCTTCAGTTATAAGAGCTCAAGCTCGACTAATATGCTTTGCTCGTTTTTGCGATAATTCCAAATGACGACGCATAAATTTATAAAACCAGTTTTTACTTGGGATATCATCTTTAAATGGTGTTTTTATACCTCGCCCATTTTTTGTACTATCTTAATAACTTTTTTGTTATCGCAAAACCCATGTTAGCGCACTGCATTAACAAAGCAACCAATTCATTCTCTATTTCTTCTCCAAGATATGATTTAAAGTCAGAGTTTTGCTGTTTGGGTTGGCTTTTACCAGATAATTTGTCGCGTAAGGTACTTTCAGGAACATTAAACTTTTTGCTGACACATAAATTTTTTTCACCTTTATTTAAAGCTCTAAGTGCTACATGCAGTTGTTCTTCTGAATACAAAAGCTTTTCTCGAATATATATATATATTTTTTGAACCTTGCATCTTTGTAATCGGATTCATTTTACATAATAAATAAAATATAAAAAACATATCAAATAAATACTCCCTAGGGTTAAATTACCTTTAATTGGTAATTGAGTTGAACTGAAATGGTTTTTTAGAGAGAAAATTTCACAAAATAAAACACGTCAGAAAAAATATTTTTATAAACGGTAAGTGCTAACTATTATAATTTTCGTAATCACCTACCGTGTAAAAGATTAAAGTAATATTGTTTTATAAAATTTTAAATATTCAATGTTTTTACAACTATTTTAAACTTTTATCAAAAAAATTATATAAGTTTTAAGCCGTAAAAATACTAGACAAACTTTTTTTTACTGCTAAAGATTTTCTTAAGAAAGCAATAAAAAATCATTTGCGGGTAAAAAAACATTTCAAATCTTTAAAAATATATATATTTTAAAATTATTTATTAGTGAAATAAGTTAGTTTTGTATAAAACAATACTAAAAAGATAAATTAAAAAAAAAAACATGAAAAATTTATTAATTTTTTCAAAAACCACGGTAGGTGCTTCTTCACGGTAGGGGATGCCATGACCTTTGTTTTTAATAAAAAAAATATTTATAACTAGTCATGCATCAATGAAAACAATCAATCAGAGGTGCCAAAAGCATTTTTTGGTTTTGAGATAGCTAACTTCCAGACTTGGAGCAAACTCCAAACATTTATATGTTTATACTTATGTCAAATAAGGGTGTTTTGCAAAAAAAATGCGATGATTGGAGCTTGGGAACAAAAAAGCCCCAAAATTTTGTCCCCCTTCTGCTCCAAACGTGAGAGCAACAAGTTACTCAAATATTTTTTGTACTATTTTCCACTAGACTTATATTCATCATTAAATTTTAAATTTCATAGTAAAATATTTTAGCATTCAAAAATTATGACCATGTAAAGTTTAAACCCCCCTCAATTTGAGGGGGTTGCAAATTTTATATTGTCATAATTTTTGAACGCTGAGAGATAATACTTTGAAACTTAAAATTTATGGATGATTATAAGTCTAGTTATAATTAGTACAAATAATATTTCATCAACTTGTTGCTCTCACGTTTGGAGCAGGAGGGGGAAAATTTTTTTGGGACTTTTTCGTTCCCAAGCTCCAATCATCGCAATTTTTTACAAAGCATCCTTATTTGACATAAGTATAAACATATAAATGTTTGGAGTTTGCTTCATGTCTGGAAGATAGCTATCTCAAAGCCCAAAAAAAAGCTTTTGGCGCCCCTGCAATCAATCAATGCATTAATGAAAACATTCAACAGTCTTGGCCATAAAAAAATTTTTTAAAAATAAGAATACTTTTTTTATTAAATGCTACCTTGATATTATAACAAAGGTATAAAAACTGTTCCCAACTTCTGTTTAATATTTTTTCTTTAGTTCATCAACTTGTTTAAACTGCTGTAAGAAATTAACTAAATTTAAAATATCGTCAGTCAGTAGTCAATATTCCATTATGGCTTTATAAGTTTTTATTTTTAAATTAAAATTTATATTCATTGGTTATATGACTGTTTAGCATTTAATGAGTTCTTCAAATTAAATTTAATAAAGACAATAACAATAACAAGATAGGAAATAAAACTTTGCTGTCTTGTTATAAATATTAGTATTAATTAACCGATAGAAGTAATACTTTTGATGTCAGGCTTGCTACATTTATTTATACATTATTTTGACCCCTTAATATATTTTAAACATGAAATTGTTATTTTAAATTATTTGCAATAATTTTATTCTTAAATTTGTGATTTCAAATTTATTTGCTTTTTTTATTAGAGAGGTTGTGTTACCTGCAGATCATATTTAAAAAATGCTTGAGTTTTTAGAGTTTGGTTGTTAATAACGAAATATATTGCTTGCTACAAAGTGTGGTGTAGACTTAGGATACGCAAAATGATAATGATTTCCTTTAAGTATTTCTTAGTAATAAAATTTCCATTCTTTGCATTCCATTCATTCCATGCTGATAATTTTTAAAATAATAAAATAATAATATTTCCATTCATTGGTGATTTGCTCATCAATAGAGATAATAAAATGAGTTATATTAAAAAGTAAAGCACATTTTTTATTTTTCACGTAAAAATTTATTTAACGTAATTAGAGTTGAAGACAATATAAAACATAAATTAAAAACAATATGGCGTGGTTTTTTCATATTATTACAGACTATTATTATTAACATCCATGTGATATTTGTCTTATAGTACAATTTTAATAAAATAAAATAAGAATGTGTATTTAATATAAAATACAATAAGATTAAATGAAAAACTCCGTATGTTAATTTTGTTTACATTTTTTATGTTTACGCAATGTAAAAAAAAAATCCATACAGCAACTACTTAGACACCATATGAAGTATAAATCTAGGGGTGCACTGATGCCTACTTTTGGCCGGTGCCGATTGGTTTAAGCTGATGCATCGGCATCGGTCCTATTTCGAGTTTTTATTTTTTCGAAATTCTTTTCTTTTTTACTAATAGGTAAATTAGGATTTTTGTTCAAGTATAATATTAACTTTCAATTTATTTCTAACTATATTCTAGGAATGAAACTTAGAAATAAAATTAAATAAGAAATATCAACAATGTGCAAAGTAAGTAAAGGTTTTATAGACTATTTTGATAAAGATGAAAATAAACGTTGAAAGCAATTTGCAACTTTCTCAAAATAAAAATATCAAGAAGAGGATCATCTGGCAAAAAATTTTCTTATACATTTTACATTATACTTACATTTTTTGATTTTAAACTTATCTCTTTGTATAGTTTGGATCCATAAGTCAAATAATTACTTTCCTAAATTATAAAAACAGTGGCGGGATTTAGGGAAGAGGGGGGGGGGCAAGGGTAATAGCCTCCCCTTGGGACTTTTTTTTCAGAAATATTCTGTTGTAAATTGACTATTATACTGAATTGGACTTTTATGCTGACGAATAAAACCGACTTTTATACGTAATTATACGTATATGAACTTGATTATTACGCTAAAGTACAAAAAATTAAAAAAGAAAGTTACTTATAAATTAAAATATGCGGAATTTTTTTTAAGCCCTTTTTAGCCCCCTCCTTGGCGAGTGACAAAACCTGCCCCTGTATAAAAAGACATTAAATGCAGGGAGTTCCTGATAAAAAACAGTTTAAAAAATATTTAAGTTATAAAAGTTAAGTGGTTGCAGATATGTCTGTATAATAATTTAGGCTTATGCATGCTTTTTGGTTAATGGAAAAATTATATTTTTGCATACAATATATATTTTATGCAGCCATCTGCAAAAAAAATCAGGCCTTTCATTTTTGTGTTTCTATATACAGAAACGCAAAAATGAAAAATCTGTTTTTTCAAAACAATCGGTATTGGCCGATGGTTACCAAAACCGATACCAATGCCGATGCATCAGCTAAATGGTCAATGCATCGGCAGGCCAATGCCGATGCATCGGTACACCCCTACTTAAATCCATCTCATTTTGAGGAATTTTCAAATTATGCATGGTCATAATTTTTGAGCACCAAAAGGTTATAAAAGAAAGTTAGAAGTCTATTGATAAATATGAATTAATTTGAGAGTAGAAAAATGTTTTTTGTAATATTAGTTCTTCCGTTTAGGTTAAGGGTAAAGGGGAGGAGGGGGGCAAAAACTTTAGGTAAGAGATTTACTTAAGATTTATAAAAACACGCTAATAAGTTTTTTTAATATTAAAATTGATAAAATTGAGTATAAACTTTTTAATCTTTCATGAAAAAAAAAATTTAAACACTAAAAAGAAACCAGGGATTAAAAATCATTTGATATTATAAGCGAGAAGTATTTTTTTTGTTTTTTGTTTTTATTGTTTTATCTTTACAATTTTGTGATTCTATATAACTTATACAAATTGACAAAGTTTATAAAATATATAGTGGTAAGTGGAAAAAAAAAATCTCACAATTTTATAGAATACAAAAAAATATAACTGCCGGGTATCGTTAATATTAAAAGAACGCGGGAAACTTGCAGAAGACCAGATGGTCTTGTCATCAAGAAACCGCTTGTACTAGTAATATTTTCTGTGTTTTCGTTTTACATGTTTCTAGTTTCACAAAATATAATGGTCATTTTATATTGGATTCACATATAATAAAATGTAAGATAACAAATAATTAATAAATCCTAGATTTTGTACACATAAATATATCATTAGGCATAAATAAAATTTCATTGATTTATAAATTTTTATACTGATATTTGTTATTGAGGTTTTTGAGATTTTCGTTTCAACATTAATTTTGGTTCTAGTTTCAGTATTAGTTTAGTGTAAGTTTATGTAATTGTTTATATTTAAAACGAATGTTTTTAGTAAGATTTTTAAACAATTAGGTTATCTAATTTTGTAATTATGGTGTTTATGGATATCAGTTTATTATAGAAATAGTGACTGCAATATGAAATTGCGAAACGCGATAGTTTTGTTTTTCTAAACAGTATATTAAAGTTTCCTACTTCTCGAGTGTCATATTTATTTCTATTTCTTTTAAAGAAATTATTTGAGAAATGTGATGGAACAAGCCCGAGTTTATTTTTCAGCATAAACAATAAGTTTTGATAAATGTTTGTTCTATAGATGTTTTGTGCATTAAGGAGTTTTAACAAAGGTTCAGTATGAGTGAATTTATCTTTTTTATTGACAATTCTAACGGCTTGTTTTTGATGTCGATAAAGTGATTTCAAATTGGATTTATTGGTATTTACCCATGCTATATTACCATACGTATAATAGGTCTGTATAAATAAGAAATAAAGATGTTTTAGATTTTGTTGGGATAACGTTGGTCTAGCTTTGTATAGCCCGCTAATGTTTTTGGTTATTTTAGTATTTAAATAGTCAACGTGCGTTTTCCATGAAATATTTTCATCAATTAGTAAACCTAGAAATTTAGTTGTTGAGGTTCTTTCAATATTTTTGTTTTCTATTTATAGCAATGGTAATATATTTGGTATTTTTTTTCTTTTTTGGTTGGGATGGAATAAGATATAATTGGTTTCTTTCTGTGTTTAAAGATAATTTATTAGATTTTAGCCAGATATTAGGTTTTTCAAGTTCAATATTCCTTGTTTCAAAGAGTTTTATAATAGACTGAGATAAATAAAATAAATTAGTACCATCTGCAAACATTATGACATCAAGTTTGTTTAAGACTTTCGGAAGATCAATAATGTCTATTAAGAACAATAAGGGAGCTAGAATGGAACCTTGGGGAACGCCACATTTAATCTTAAGCATTTTAGAACAGATATTTTCATCAGTATTAACACATTGCTGTCTGTTTAGCAAAAAGTTTTTAAACCAGAGTAATGAAAAATTTTTAAGCCATACTTTTGCAATTTTTTGAGCAGGATAGCATGATCAACAGTACCGAATGCTTTCGATAGATCTATAAAGGTTCCTAGAACGAATTCTTTAGTAACAAATGAGTAATTAATACTATTTTTAAGATCCGCGATTGCATGTTCGGTTGCATGTTGCTTTTGAAAGCCGAATTGTTTTGTATTTAAGATGTTGTTGTTTGTTATATATTTGTATAATTTATTATAAATTATTCGTTCGAGGAGTTTTGAGAATACAAGAAGAATTGAGATTGGTCTATAACTGTTTAGTAAGTATGGTTCTCCAGTTTTATATATTGGTACAATTTTTGCAATTTTCAATTTCTCTGGAACGGTTCCTGTTGTAATTGAAGATTTAAATATTTTGAAGAGGGGTTTCTTTATTATCGGAAAGATACTCATTACTACACTGCTACAAATTTCATCAATTTCTGGTGCTTTATTAATTTTTAAAGAGTTATTTGCATTTTCGAGTTTTTCATAGCTTATTCGGTTGAAAACTAGTTCGTTATTTAAGTTACTAAAATAATTTTCAAACGAGTTATTTGGGGGTTGATTTTTAGACGCCATGTTAGGGCCAATATTTGCAAAGAAATTGTTGAATTGTTCGGCAATAGAGTTCTTATCGTTGTGTTCTGTTTCATTTATAATAATTCTATCTGGTAAGCTGTTTGTTTTTATATTTTTTTATCCGATTATTTCTTTCATGATGTTCTATGTTTTTTTGGTATCTCCTTTTGTTTTTTGAAGTAATTTAGAATAATAAATTTTTTTAGAATATTTTCTGATTTTTTCGAAAAGATTTTTATATTGTTTATAAGTAGATAGGTTATCTTCATTTCTGTTTTTCAAATATTTAACATATAGTTTTTGTTTTTGAAGATTTTTTGATTCCGCTGGTGATCCATGGACAGCTCAAATGTTTTACTTTGATTTCTTTTTCTTTGATTGGAAAATGATTATTACAGTGTTTAAAAAAATATCTGTGAAAGTATTATATGCGGAGTTTGTGTTCCCATAGTTACATTCTTGATACACTTTAACCCAAGCTACTGCCGATAGTGTGTCTTTAAAACATTGAATAGAATTTTTATTTATTTTTCTTTAATAAGTTTTTTTTTCGAGTTATTATTTATTTTTGTATCATGTATTATTGTAAAGTAAATAGGAAAATGATCTGTTATATCAACTTTTATTATTCCGGCTTTTAAGGAGGTCTAGAAAAGAGTTTGTTAGTATATTATCTATAGCAGAAATAGATTTCGAGATTACCCGTGTGGGTTTATTAATAATTGGTAAAATACAATTTTGGAATATGTTATCAAAAAATAATTTAGTAATCGGATACTCTTTGTATTTTAAATAATCTATGTTTATGTCCCCGATACAGAACAACTTTTTTTGTTCTTTATTGATTTTGAGAAAAATTTCTTCTAGATAATTAAAACATTTTTAATATAACCTTCAGGTGTTCTATAACAGGTAGAAAATATAATATTTTTAAACTTGGAGTTGATGATCTCTATTGTAAAGACCTCACTATCGGGTTTAGAAATGGAGTGATCTTCTGTCACTTTTATCACTTGATCATTCCGAACTTAAGTTGTGACCCCTCCTCCTTTTTTGTATACTTTCCTTTCAGAAGATAATAATTTATAATTGGGAATTTGAAAGTTAGAGTTATTTTGGATTGATTCATCAGAACACCAAGTTTCTGTAAGGCAAATCATACTGAATAAATAATTGCAATCAATTAGGAAATATTTAAGTTTGTTAAAATTTTTATTTATGCCTCTTATATTTATGTGTAGTATTTAAGTATGAAATTGCTATTTGTCGAACTAAATGAACTAGAGAAAAAAACACTTTCAAGTGTTTAATATCTGATAGCAAATTGATGTCGCTATCAGATTTTATGTTATCAAGCGGATAACATAAAATCTGATAGCAACAGCAATGGTATTTAAAACAGTGCTTGCCAAACTTGATGATGGAGTCATGGGAACAAATTAAAGTTTAATAAAGTCAATAAAAGCAAGAGCAACCTGAAAGTTACAACGCGTAAATTTGAAAAAAAAACTTTTTTATTTTTAATAGAATTTTTAACAGAAGTTCTAATAGTCATAGTAATGACTATCAGTTTTGAGAGTAAATTTCGTTTATTTATTTTGGTTATGGTAAGAGATGGATTCCAAGTAAACTAAACGGTGCCAAGTTTATGAGAAAGAACTCAGCTTGGCTTGAAAATGATTTCAATACCACATTAATAAAAGAGAGTAAAAATAAACAACTCGGCAGATCAACATTACCATTCAAAGAATCATCATTAAAAACGAAGAAAAGAAAACTTGCTACTTTGTCAGCTTCATATTCTTATTAGTTATTGTTTGCTAAGCTTGTACTACTTGTAGCATGCATTGTCAAAGACTTTTGGTGATTGTGAATGCATGGGAACAATATACACATACAAATTTATAAAATTTTTTAAACGCTCGTAAAATCTGCTAACTAGAAAAACTAAATAATTAAGCTAGAATATAATTTTTTTAAAAAGAAAACAAGTTTATCTACCAACGTGTAACAGCACGTGTAACACTAGTTAATCATATTAAACTTAAATAAGTTTTGCTTTCCACGAGCGAGGATCAAAGCGAGAATCTCATAGTAAAACACGTGCAAAATAGTGTACATAGCACAAGTAAAACATATGCAACTAATAAAAATTAGTTGTTGCTAAGCAAAATTAGATATCCATAGCAACTTAATAAAAATTATATTACTTTTTTTAAAAGCGCGACCTCATATTGTATCCATTTTGGTATCCATAGCAACGAATTAAAAAAATAACTCCTTTTTAAGAAGCGCAGACATCATATTATTACTCACCCTAATTTTAGTCAGTATAGCCCTAATATTAAATTAGTTAAAAGTTTTGTCCAGTAAAAGTGATTTCTGGACCACTGTGCAATAGAAGGTACACAAATTTTGAAAAAAAGATGCGTTAATTTTGCTTTTAGCAGGGAAAAATATAAAAGAAATGTTCACTATTTTTTACTTACCTAATTTTTTGTTTTTATCTAATTTTTTTTACTAATTTTTACTTTTCTTGTTACTTTTTTTTTTAATTTTTTTTTTTACTTAATTTTTTATTTACTTTTTTAAAAATACTTTTTAAACATGTTAATGAATAATTAGATTAAAGTCAATGAGCGCTTTGTAAGTAACAAACTTTCTCTGAATTCTGATAAAACTAAATTCATTTTGTTCCTAAAATTGAATAAAACTGATAACATCCCATTAAAATTACCAAACCTTATTATAAATAAAGCTATTATTTAAAAGAGAATCATCGGTAAACTTTAAAGGTGTTGAATTGGACGAACATTTAAGATGGAATTTTCATAAAAGCGGTCTTAAAAAAAAAAAATTCTAGTAATATTGGAATGATTTATAAAACTAAACAATTTCTTATTTTCAAATCACTAAAATGTTTATACTTTGCTTTTATCAAAGTTACCTAATATACTGTAATATCACCTGGCCAAGTACAAATCATACAAAATTAAAAAAGCTTTACAGTAAACAAAAAGATGCATGTCGAATTATATTTGGAGCAAATAGAGCGAAACACTGTGAGCCTTAATAGTGTTTACTAAAAGCTTTAAATATTTCTAAAATATATTTACTTGAAATTTTAGTTTTTATGCATAGAACTAAGATAGGAATAGTGCCAAAAATATTTGAATTCTATTTTAGTAATTTCTGCCATAAATATAGCACACGATTCTCAGTCAATAACTTTGCTGTCCCAAGATATAGTTTAAAATTGAGTTCATACTAAATTAAGTATCGTGGGCAATTTTTATGGAATTTATTTCAGATATTATAAATAAAAAAAAACCTACTCTTTATCGATTTAAAAAAGAATCTTAATAGTTGTTCTTATTTATGGAACTCACTATGCTAGATTTTAAATGTTTCTTTTAAATAAAGTATTTATGGACCTCACTATGCTAGATTTTAAATGTTTTTTTAAAATAAAGTAATTATGGATCTCACTATGCTTGATTTTAAATGTTTCTTTTAAATAAAACAAAGCTCTAATAAAAAAACAAGATAACTTAAAAAAAAAATTCTTTTAAAAGAATGTTATAACCACAATCCACCATAACAAAAGTTTATTAATGATATTACTCTTTCATCTTTTTTCCATCCTTTTATTATTTATTTTATTACAAGTATATAATCATTTTATTGCAACTGCAGTTTCATTTTCTTTTTGGAACTGCAGATAATGTAAGCATTTTAGCAACTGCAGATAATGTAAGCATTTTTGCAACTGCAGATAATGTAAGCATTTTTGCAACTGCAGATAATGTAAGCATTTTAGCAATTACTAATTACTATTACTAATTTACTATATTTACGCCATAATATGATATTTTTAAATCATGATTTTATAAAAAATGGGGCTCGGTGATATGACAGAATTATGTCTTCTTCTTGCTCCAGCCATTACTTATTTTGTTGTATATATATAAAAAATTGTATTTATTGTAGAAGGCGAAATGAACATATTAAAAAAAATAGAAAAAAAAATTTAAACGAAACGATGATAATGAATACAATGTAATGTAAGAAAAATTTGATCAGTTTTTCAAACCATGTAAAAATATCACGGTTGAACGAAATTGATAAAAATGAAATAAAAATATTTTAGTTACGGCCAAGTTCTACATTTTCTATGTCTCAACCTAGAAAATGTAGAAATTTGTTGCAACATGGAAAAAATAATTTACAGATGGTATCGAATCGGTCGACCATTTTAAAAAAATTAACAAAGTCACTTAATTTTGACCAGAAGGACCGATAACCTTCGAGGATATGTTTGACAAAATAATAAATCACAAACGACAAAATTTATTTTTTTTATTATGCGTGCAAAAAAAATGCATACATCTTTTTTAATTTTTGAATTAAATTTAACAATTTGGGGAGCTCTTCTAGCAATTTTTAAAAAACTTTAAAAAAAATCTAAAACATGAATTATTTTGAACTTTAAAATATCACACTAACTAAATTGATTATAACTATTTACATGAAGCATATAATTAGGGCCGTTTCTACCATTAGGCGAAATTAGGCGGCCGCCTAGTGCGGCAAGATTTAGGAGTGAAAATTTTAAAAACCAATTGTTTTAGTATAACTTCGCATAAGAGATCAAAATATAAAGAAATCAAAATCGTTAGGTATCTTAAAAATCAATTAGGACCAGGCAATGACGAGTTTAATAGCCAAAAACAAATGTAAACAATGGAAACTCCAAAAGAGATCTTTGAAATCAAAGATGGTGCTCTTACTGAAAACTGATTTATAAATCCTTTTGAGAAAACTTATGAATAAGTAAAACACATTTGATTGAAAATAGCCAGAAATAAGTTTGCATAGATATTTTTGTAGGTGTGGAAAAAGGAAGTTTTCAGCATTATAAAAGAAAACTTCTAAACCATGAATAAGTTTGTTTGGAATGCCTCCAGTGTTCTCTACCAACTGAAAAGGTTTTCTGTTTTTGCAGCAAAATTTTTGAAAGAAAAGGTTGCAGATTCATAAAAAAAGATTTAGAATCAGATCTCAGAGGAAGTCTTCTAAGAATGAGATTGAATTTCTTGTAAGAGTTTTATCTCTTGTAAGAGTTCTAGGTGTACAATATTTGGCTTTTCGTAACAGCTTGATAATGTTTATACTCTTGACAATAGCAAAATTTTTGAATTCATTTCTTTGTTTGATCCAATTTTGAATGAAGATCTCAAAAGGATTTGAAATTAGAAAAGCGAATTTTTAAAGCGAAATTTTGAATTTAACAAATATTTTAAAAACAGTACTGTTAGTAAGCACTCGCTTAACAAATAATACTATTCGCTAAACTTCGATACCGAAGATTAACAAACTTTTAAAGCTATTTGTTAAACTTTGGTACCGAAGGCCAAATAGTTATTCACTACTTGTTTAATGAAAACATTCTTTGCCGGTGCTTAATCCAAAACAAAAACCATATGTCAATGAAAAACAACAGCTATACCAATCATTTGCTATACCAATCAATATGTGTACATTTTACTGCTCCTACGGCTATTTTAGGAAATGTATGCCCACTAGTATCCAAATTTTATTAATAGATGCAATAATATATTTACTTGTATTAAGTTTAAAAATACACACACACACACATATATATATATATATATATATATATATATATATATATATATATATATATATATATATATATATATATATATATATGGGTATATATATATATATTTATATGTATATATATATATATATTTATATATATATATATATATATATATATATATATATATATATACATATATATATATATATATATATATATATATACATATATATATATATATATATATATATATATATATATATATATATATATATATATATATATATATATATATATATATATATATATATATATATATATATATATATATACATAATTAATAAACAATAAAAATATTTAATATAAAGTAAATAATATGTATACCTTAATAAACAGTAATATAATTAATACACATAAAATAAGGTACAATTTGAAAAAAACTTTAACATTTGTAAAATTTCTGCGTAAATGACGCAGCCCACACCTCTCTTTTCATGATACATCGCGATACCAACTGGGCCAAGTTAATTTCTTTGTTTAGATTGAGTAGCTTTTTTTTAGTTTGACAAATGACTCTCTGATGTTGTTCTTTCGTCCAGTTGGGAAGTATTCGCTTCAAAAAAAAGAAAAAAAATGTACAAATTTGGATATTTTATAATTAATTTATCGGCTCAAAACGCCCCTCTTGATCGTTTGTAGCATTGGATCTTCCTTTGCCTTGTACTGAGATCAAACCCATTTCATGAAGTTAATTTTGAATTACTTTAAAGCTAATTTATTCAAGAACTTCAAAATATGACATATGCGAAGTAACAAAATAGAATTAATAATAAAATATAGTATTCCGTAAAGGAACAAATAATACGATATAGTATTCAGCAAAGTTTACCCTATAGTATCTAATAAATCATAATCTGTAAAAATATTATTTAAAAAGTAAAGTTTAGTAATATATTTAAAGATATATTATATTAAGATAATATATACATCAACTATAGAAATAAATAGCAACTGATATGAAAAGAGTTTTCAAGTATTGAGTACATATTAGTCAAAATCGTTCTCACTAAAAATACAAACAAAAAAGTTTGGTGGAACCTCTTTCAATCCCTGACATGCATCAAGGTGCCACTTATAGCATTTCTGGCATTCAGTTCAGTTTCGTTTACTTTTATATTTACAAAAAATAACATCGCATGACCCACAATAAATTCAATTTTTGTTGCAGTATTTTTTGTCAATCTCCCTTTTTTCTTTTGATAACTTGCCTCTTCGATTTCAGATTTTTTCTTATTTTCATTGAACAGAATTCAATTTTAGTATTATGAGTCTACTTGCAATCTTGTTTTCTTTTAGCTCAAGATATATACATTCAGAATCTCAGCTTTTTTTCGTCTCAGTTCTCGGTCCATACGAGACAATATTTTTCCGAGACGAGATCTCATTCGAAACTTTCATAGTTTTTACATTTTTTCAAAAATGTAAAAACTATGAAAGTAAACTTAAATTTTCCAAAAAATTTGTCTTTTATAATTTTTTATTTATTTTTATTTTAATGAACCACAAGTTTTTTAAATTTATCAAATTAATGTTGACTCTTAAAAAACTTTTCAAAAGACTTAAGTCATTCAAAGTCGCAGCTGTCACTCTCTCCCGTTTCTTACTACGGTGGTTGCTTGAAATTGAAAAATTTTGTTTAGATCGAATCGATATTGGCTTAATTAATTTCAACACATTTTCTAACATGCATAACTTTTTTGATTTAAATCCAGTCGTAACGTAGCTGTTAAATTCATCAGCAGTCAAATCATTAGGATCAGTGACTTGGATTTGTAGTCGAGCATTGGATTCTCTTTTCTTTCTAGGTGGGTCTTTGAGCTTGGGAACAAAGTTTGAAGTTGTTCGAGGATTTAAGGAAGCGAGAAGACGTAACTTAGGATCATTGGGAGTCTGTTCAACTGTCTGATGAGCTTCAGATGCAATTTCTACAACATCATCACTGTCATCATTACTGGATGGAGTGAAAAAATGTTTAAGCGAGTCTTTTCGCATTTTCAATAATTTCTTTATTTGATGAAAGTAAGAATGGGGACACTTTCGGCTCTTCAAGAAATCCTGGATTGTTGAGAAATTTGAGCAGAGCAACAGTTAAGATTGGATGTCTTTTAAGAATCTCTATTTCAATTTCTTCAATCAAACGAGCACAAATAAAACTGTTTTTCGTTCGCAATTCCTCTGACAAAAATTCTAATGCGCCTTCTGCAATGTTCAAGTCAGCATCATCGCCACTCATGGCATCCATAGCCATTTTACATTGTTGAAGAGTTGCTAACAATTAAGGAATGCTTATCTTTAAATAATTAGGCTAATCATGCCCAAATGATTTAAGAGTTTTTTCATAGCTGGGATCATCTTTTTACGTTTTAGTACTTGTGTCACACAAAGATGGATTCCATGATCAAAGCAAATGTGATGAAGTTGTTGTGAGAGACGGCCAGATTTAGTGCAAATATTTGCCCTGTTCATAGTTTGACCAATGCAATCTCGGCCAGGATCAATGCTGAAGGTCATTAACTGATAACTTTGAAACCTCAAAAGGGTTTTAGCATCACATTCTTTTGCTATTTCGATCATACAAAGATTTTAATTGTTATTGTTGGGTCCAAAAATATGGATATTTATTACTTTAATTTGTTTAAGTTTTGTCTCATCACTCACATAGGAAAACTTTCCTCCATTGGATTTTATCAGCGTTATTTCCTTTGTCCCTCGCATACGCTGATGAGCTATAAAGTCTGACGACCTCTCTCAACGTTTTTGGGAGCTTCAACCTTTGTGTAATATTCAATCAGCATTTGCACCAATGGATTCACAATTTGGTTGAAGCTAAGTTCAATATCAGATGCTAGCATAGCAACAATTTCGTCAGTCAATGTTAGCTTTCACATTAAAAAAAGAGTCCATCATTTTTGAGCGAGATTGATGAGCGTTGATTTTTCGGATTTGTAAGCAGAAGGAACAAGGCAATATAGATGGAACTTCCGTAAATGAGCGTGAATTTTTTTTGTATTGTAGTCTGCTTGTTTGATGAATTTTACCTTCGCACCGTCAGAACACAATGTGCATTCCACGTGAAACTTGTCATTTTTCGGAACTAGACAGTAGTTTTGCCATTTCAAATAAGTTCCTTTCGCATTTTTTTCCATTTCAATATTTGAATCTTTTCAATTTTAAAAATCATTAAAGTTGCAGTCGCTATACCAGATGTCATAAATTAAAATAATTTTTTTTATGAAAAAATTTAATAAACACTTACTTTTCAGTTTAATACAGTCTTTTTATTTGTTATATTTTTACATTATAAAGAGTATTATAAAATGACTATTAAGTCAAACAAGTGGACCCTCGATTTCCACTTGTTTGACTATTAGTCAAACAAGTGGAAATCGAGGGTCAATCACTGTGGTTGCCTGCGTGCATGTACAAGGCAAATTCATTCATCTCAATTGATAGTAAAGGAAAAGACATCCAGGTTAAATGGGTTTTTATGCTTTTCGGTGCAACCACTTTTCTTGATTTTACGTCAAGCTATATATCAATTTTATCCATATTCCATTCCGGTTTAACCTCTCTAGTCTAAATAAATGTCTTTTTGTCAATGTAGTGGTGTGCTCATTGACTTATAAAAAATCAAAGGTAGTGGGCAAAATTGAATGATAGGCGAAATAACATAAAGTTACCCTAAAATAAATAGTATTATTCTTTATTATTTCAGCATAATACTTTATAATTTATTATTTAATTTAATTTTAAAATAAATAATATTATTATTTGTTAAAATTAGTTAACTAAATAAAGAATAAATATAAGTGAATATAAATAAATATAAAAATAGAATAAATAATAATTTATTAAATATTTAAATTATTGTTATAATATTAAAAGATTCATAGAATAAATAATATTATATTTAATAATACATTTATAGAATAAATAATATTATTATTCATTTATATCACGTAATAAAAAACATACCTCACAAACATAATAAAAGATTAACGCTATGAGTAGGATTTGAACCTACGCGGGAAGATCCCATTTGATTTCTAGTCAAACGCCTTAACCACTCGGCCATCACAGCTGTTCATTTCCATGCTATTTATACAATATAAAGACAAGTAATTTGCACAAGAGTTATTTTAAGGTTATTCATTTTTATATGCGCGTCTATTCATTTTTATATGCGTGTTTATTCATTCTTATATGCGCATTTGTTCATTCTTATATGCGCATTTATTCATGCTTATATGCAACCACCCATAATATCTCTAATATAATTTTATATAGACAATAATTTGGCCTTTATGTGTTTATATAGATTTCTTCAAAACATAAGTTAGGTTGTTGCCACTGCTATTTATTTAAAAAATGGTTGCCGAGCCAGCGCTGGCCCACTGTTGTAAAAAATGACCAAAAACTACTTTGAGCTGACCCGAGAAAACCGCTTTGACAGGGTGAAACTACAATGTTTCCTGACTCCAAAAATGTAAAATTTGAAATCTAATTATTTCGTCCGAGAAAATAATTTTGATTTTTAGTTTTTAGTACTTTGCACAATAGGGCGAAATGACAGCTCTCAAAAACTCTCCAAAATTAGCATTTATTACTCTAAAACATAACAGTCTATATAGCAAGTATAATTTGTATTTATTTTAACTCAGAAGATAAAATTTTACCTACAATTTCATGGTTGAACTATATTATAAACATTTTGTTGCATCAAAATTGTAAATAAGCTAAAAGTTCCGGGAATAGGCAGTGAACATGTTTATTTTGAGTTTTGCATCAAAATTGTAAACAAGCCGAAAATTCCGGGAATAGGCAGTGAACATGTTTGTTTTAAGTTTTGCATCAAAATTGTAAACAAGCTAAAAATTCCGGGAATTGGCAGTGAACATGTTTATTTAAAGTGTTTCACTTATCAGTTGTGTGAGAAAAATTTCAAAATGCCAAATTTTTCAAAAAATCATGAAGATTGTCGGAAATCTGTCTGTGTCTTGTGTCTGAAGAAGTGCTCTCGAGAGTTGACACAGTTCCTTGTTGAAAAGATCCTCAAGCATTACCATACAAGTCTTGATTTGACTGATACCAGAGTGCCAAGAGGCATTTGTGACTCATGTCGAACAATTCTTCGGAGAAAAGATGAAGGAAAAGATGTTAACCTGCCACCTTTGTTTCCTTTCTCATCTATAAAAGTTAGACCACCAACAAGAGATCAAGGTTGCAACTGTCTTATTTGTCAAGTTGGACATTTGAAGTTGAATGAGAAGAGCCCAGTGGACTATTCTAAACCTGTGGAAGATTGTACCCCTCAAAGATGTGGTGATTGTTTGAGTCTAGTTGGAAGAGGTCTGCCACATCAGTGCACTCCATTCACTTTTAGAGAGAATCTCAAGCAGCTAGCTACAGCTGATCCACTCGCTGCAGAGCAAATAGCTACTCAAGTCATCTCTACTAAACCTTCCACACCTGGTGGTACTGTCAAAATATCGCATCCTAAAGGCGGCCCACCACTTAGAGTTAAAACAGGTGATACTTTTATATATACATATAAAGATGGCAGGTTCAGAGGGAATACCTTTAATTTTAAAACTTAAAATTACAAAAAGTGTTAATATAATTTCAATTTTAGGAAGCTCAAGTGCAAGAGCTCTTTTTCCTGAACCCAGCATCAAAACTGAAGATCTTGTACAAGTTCAGCTAAACACAGGACTGTCCAACCTTGGCATGAAGAAATTGGCATCAACCATCAACAGAGTCAGTGACACCAAGATTGTGGAGACTAGTTTTCTTGCTAAGTTTGAAGCCATTGGCAAACAGTTGTCTGAGTTTTTTACTCAAACCAGCATCCAAGTTTTATCAGAGAGTAACTCCACTGACTTTGTGGTTGTGCATTGCAAGGATCTTGCGGAGCTTTTGAATGAAGTCCTGCTTTCTCGAAGAGTTTTCCAGAATCATATTGTCAAGTTGGGAATTGATGGAGGTGGAGGATTTCTGAAAGTTTCTCTTGGCATCATGGAGTTGGATTCTCACTGTGATTCAAGGTCACCAGCACGGAAAAAACTTTTAACTCAGAGGACTGCCAAAGACAGTAGTGTAAAGCGTCAAATGCTTGTGGCTTTATCAGAAGGACTACCAGAAAACTTTGAAAATATGAGGCAGATTATGTCTTTAATCAAGTTAGACAAAGTCAACTTTGTTGTCTCATGTGACATGAAACTTGCCAACATCCTTTGTGGCCTTCAAAGCCATTCAAGTACTCACCCTTGCTCTAGGTGCAACGCAGAATCAAAGCATCTTTCTCAATCAGGATCTTTGAGGACACTAGGCTCACTTTTTGCCTGTTATCAAGAGTTTGCTAAGTCTGGTGGTGATATCAAAAAGGCAAGATCTTTTGGCAATGTAGTGCATGAGCCTTTGCTATCTGGTTCTGAAAACAAACTCATCTTGGAGCTCATACCACCAATGGAACTCCATCTTCTCCTTGGTGTGGTCAATCACATGACAGAAAGTACAAAGTAAAAAACTTCTGTCATGGTACAAAGCCATGACAGAAGTTTGGCCCAATGTTGTCAAGTGGCCCTCAGCTCTCCACATTCAACAAGAACCATACCATGGTGGGCAGTTTGCAGGGAATGCCTGTCACAAGCTTCTCAGCAATCTTGACCTCCTTCAAAGAATTGCAGAGACTGAGTCTGCTTTTCAAGTCTTTGGAATTATGGATGCCCTTCGAAAGTTTAAGTCTGTGGTGATAGCATGTTTTGGTATAGTTCTGGAGGATGACTTTTCTGAAAAAATTGATCGCTTCAGAGACTCATATTTGGCAATCATGAACATCAGTGTGACTCCAAAAGTTCATGCTGTTTTCTTCCATGTGAAGCAATTCATTGAGATCAAAAGGGCTCCTTTGGGGATCTTTAGTGAGCAGGCAACAGAATCAATGCATCATAATTTCAGCTCACATTGGCAGAGATACAAAAGAGACCGCAATCATCCTGAGTATGCAAAGAGGCTTCTTTCATGTGTTGCGGACTACAACAGCAAGCATTTGTGAAGAATCAAATATTGAGAAGAATTTATTTTATGTACCATTTGCTCTTTATGTGTTTAGAATCAAGAGGTTGTTTTTGTGTTTTGGCTTAGAATAACTAAAAGAATTATTTAAGAAAGTGTTTACTATTTCCATCTTGTTAATGAAAAACTATATCAGTTGTGTCAGAATAAACTATTATTCAAGTGAATTTTAGACAGTTATGTTTTGGAGTAATAAATGCTTATTTTGAAGAGTTTTTTAGAGCCCTATTGTGCAAAGTACTAAAAACTAAAAATCAAAATTATTTTCTCGGACGAAATAGTTAGATTTCAAATTTTACATTTTTGGAGTCAGGAAACATTGTAGTTTCACCCTGTCAAAGCGGTTTTCTCGGGTCAGCTCAAAGTAGTTTTTGGTCATTTTTTACAACAGTGGGCCAGCTAGCTATTTACGCATATGATTGTAAAATGGAATAAATTAAACTCTGTAGTATCCATAATCTTTTTAAGTTTCTTGATTACCCCAACCGTATTTCGAGGCCTTTCTCCCTGTTTATACTTATGCTTTAAAGAAGAAGAAAAATTCTTCTATTGGATTAAGTTGTGGCGTGTATGCTGGTATATACTTAATAGCTATGCTATGAGAGGCTATTGTTTGCCTAAGCAAGCACCTCTTTCATTATAACAAAGAAAGTATTTACAATTATAATATTATAAATTACTACAAAATGAATGCAGATTCATTTTGTACTTTCATTGTAGTAATGAAAGTACAAAATGAATCTGCATTTCAGCCTCCAGTTTTTATTTCATAAGGCCATTCTCACTCCCATTGTTGAAACAGCACAAATCAAACTAACACTCTTGTCACAATTTGAAAACAACTGTAAAATTGCTAGCGCATTTCTTAGTGAAATAGTAAGCTGAGACATATTGAAGCCTGCTGCAAAAAGATTTTCTTTTATTACTTCTTGCGTACAAGGATTGTTTTCTTGTACGCATAATTCAATAATATTTTTTATTTGAGCGTTTTTAGGTTTTTTACCTCGTTTTTTATCGGAAAACGACTTAAATGCAGTCATGTCGTTGAACTCTCCTCTGTTAAACTTTACGTTAAAGTTATATAAATTATTATATATTATATAAAATTAATATATATTATTTAAAAACGTTAAAGCTTATATAAAAGTTTATATAAAATTATATCAGAGATTTTATGGATCGTTGACTCGCCTCTAAACGCGCATATAAGAATGAATAAACACGCATATAAGAATGAATAAACACGCATATAAGAATGAATAAATGCGCATGTAAGAATGAATAAACACGCATATAAGAATGAATAAACACGCATATAAGAATGAATAAACACGTATATAAAAATGAATAACCCTGTAATTAAAATTTAAAATGTATGATTTCAATTTTCAAACCAAATTCAATGTTAAATTTTATAACACTAGGAATGCGTTACAAAATAAAAAATTTATTATTCTAAAAACTTGAAATTTCAAAATTGATGGGACTTTTCTTAAACTTTGTCATACGTATTTTTATTTTATTTTATCTCGTTTCTTTAAAAAAAAAAAAACTTAAAACTTAGTAAATAATTCTGGAATCAAAGTCGAACATCTGCAAAAGTCAAATCACGGTCAAAAACGTTTCCTTCCATCTTGTTTTCATATTTTGGAAAAACCCTAACCCTGACCAGAACTTCTGGTCCATTTTTGTTTGTTTTTGTGTCACAATATTTAATACCTTCAATCTTCTTCAATCAGTCGCTATGTTTCGTATTCCATGTGCACACTTTAATTATGAATGTTTATTCCATATCCTCCATGCTTTAATTATGAATAATAAACAACAAATATTTATTTAACAATAATATAAAAGCTGAACAACAAACGTTTTATAACATTTTGAACGAAAAAGAAATATTGTAATAAACAATTAACAAATCTAATAACAAAAGACTGTTTGAATAAACTGTGGTTAGAACAATAATGTGGGAGAAAAATATAATTTTTTTTTGTTCAATAACTCCACTATCCTGTTTTTCTCTGTATATATAGTTTTAAAAATTAAATTTTTGCATAAAACATAAGAAAATTTTAAACTTCAAGGAAAATATCTTAGGCATATATTTTTTTTGTTCTCTGCTAAGTAAGTGGTCACTAAGTCAAATCACAAAAAAAACTTAATGAAGTCATCGATTCCTCATCTTCATCAATATAGTTTACTTTGAATAAATAATTTTGTTTATCTTTTTTCTCTAATAAAGAGGCATTGATGTAAAAAAAAGCTAATTTTTCCACATTTTCATTTAGTAGTCTATTTCTCCTCTTTCCATGAATGAAACTATAAGTGCCTTAAACCTTTTCACTAAAAGCAGAAGATGTCGAAACTGCAAATAACCTATTTACAATTTTTGATAAATTTGGAAATTTACTATTCTGACAATTGCCAGTAATGAAAATGTGTTGTAAATATTTGCTAAAACCATATTTATTACTTTCAAACTACCCAATATTTTTACAGGAAAATTCTACTAAGCTTTTGACTTTTTTCTAAAACTCACAATCAAAAACAATTTTTATAAATGATTTTTTTTTCTGATTCTTTAATATTTGCTACAATGTGATCTTCAATTAAGAGTTCAATAATAAATTTAGCATTCGTTAATTTTGATAAACAATTATATTAACCATACCAACAAGTGTTAACATGAATCACTAAGGTATTTTGAATTCTATACTTTTTTTTTAATTCATTAAACCTTTACGAAAGCAAATGTATTTTTTTAAATAAATAATATAATTTGTAGAGCAGATGACATTGTTTCTTTAAAATAATCCAAATAAATTATATCTTTAATGAGTAGAATAATAACGTTATTTGATTAGCGAAAATCTTTGGAAAACATTAAATAATATCCCATTCACTTCTCATTGAACTTGTGTTATCAGTTACATTTATCATTTCCTAATTCTTCTACAAACATTACAATAATTTCAGCAATAGTTTTTCCTTTTTGAGAAACACTACTAGTGTTAATAGATTTAAAAAAATGACTGTTTTCCAGGAATTACATAGATTACAAGGTGATCATTTCGTATATTTGACCAACCATCACTTGATTTTGAAAAATAATTACTTTAGCTTATTATTTTTAAGCCAATATTAAAATACTTTTCATACTGATTCCTCAGAAAAGTAGTTCTAATAACTTTTTCTGATGACATAAGGTTTAAATAAGCCAACCTCAAAGCACCTATAAAGTTTTTAAAACCTGAATAAAACGTTAAATATAATTCCAGTTCGAAAAACAAATTTTGACAAAAGTTTATCATAATGTAATTAGTCAGATTTGTTTAAAGTTTCCATATCATTTATTATGGTAGCATTTTTGTTAATTATTTTTTGGAATATCAGATCCTCAACCTTGTTGACTTACCAAATTAACAGTAATATGTTGTTTACTTATAACAATTTTAACATTTACAAATTTATGAAAAAAATCTATTTTTCTTTATCAGATATACCAGAACAACTGACTCTTTTATGACTGCCTAATTTATCAGATGACCAATAAACTTCTATGCCACATAAAATGCATATTCTTTTTTTAATTAAAATATTCTTGCTTTTTAGATATATTTTTGTTCATATTTTATCTAAATCAATGTTTAAATAAATATTATATTATATATATATATTTAAACTCATTGTATAAATATTATATTATATAAATAGTATATATTTATAAATTTATGAGCAGCCGTGGCGCAGTGGTAGCGCATTTGTCTCCAAACAAAGGATCCGTGGTTCAAACCCTACTTCTGGGCATGTTTTGAGACATCGGTTAGGAAGGGGGCGAGAACTTCCAGTTAAAAGCTCATCAGCGGAGCTCTGTAATTAGACCGTAAAGACTTCTTGGGGCAACTAAATAAAATTAAAAAAAAAAGGGTAGCCACGTGTTGAGGTACACCACCAAATATTTTCTGAAAATTGAAAAAAAAAAGTGAACTTTTGATATTAAGCTCATTTGATAGGCAATTTATTGTAGAATAGTAATTTAAAAAGTTTGTCCTTTTTTTTTAATTTTGCGATAAGTTAACTAAAAAAAAAAAAATTTATATTGGAATGACAACAATATTTAATCTTCTTTTGCCCTTTATTCCGTTTTCAAATTTTGCGAAACATTGTCTGATTGTAAACATGATATCTTGAGGAACAGAAGTGCAAACCACTTCAAATTTCAGAAAATGTCTATTATTCTATTTTTTAGGGCTGAAATTTTTTTTTTTACCTTATGTAAAAAAACTGATATAACTTTTAATATCCTTTGAAAATCTTAAAATCTATTTGTCAATACCTTACCTTAAATGTCAAGAACATGTGGAAACAATTTCATGGATTTTGTCCTAATATATTTCAAGTTATCGTGTTTTGAATTGACCCAATAAAATGAATGTTTATCAATAAACTTGAGGCAAAGTTGATTAAATACTAGAATGTTAAATATCATTAAATGGAATTGTTGAAGAAACTGTGGTCAAGATTTAATTTTTCTTCACAAAATATGTTATAAATTTGTCAATTCTTATCTAAATCCCTATATAACTTGGTATCTGTAACAGTGGGCTACAAATATGTAACAGCCTCTACCTATCCGGCGTAACCAGATCTAGAGAGATGCCGAAACTTTACCACCCAAAAAAACCAACTTTACCACCCAAAAATGGATATATCTTCCATAGATGAGCTTCTTAATGTGAAATTAGTAGTTTTTATTTACAAAAAGTTATTGTAATTTAAAGACCACCAAATATGATAGGTGTACTTTTATGTTAGGGTGGTTTAAGAAGTGGCGGTTTAGCACACCCTATTATCAAAAATGTTTCATTCATACAAATATATATATAAAATGTTTCATTCATACAAATATATATATAAAATGTTTCATTCATACAAACTTATTAATAAAAATCTAGTACTAAAATTGAAAATCATATTCCAATACTTAACAACATATACGATTGGTGAATACATTGACTTAAGTGGAGGGGTGTGTGTCTCCCACCCCCTCCTCGAACCGAAATTCGATAGGCGACTCTGGCTTACCTTAGCGTATTGTCTATTGTTAAAAATGATTATTATATAGTTTAATTATTGGAACTTCAATTTTTTATCATTTAGTAAAATTCATAACAAAACTAAGTAACTAAACACATCTTCTTTGTAATTAAAAATTAACGAGATTTTTATTACTTTTTTATTTTAAAGCAGCCAAACTATTCCATCAATAGCAGTTGTAAAATATTACTTTATAAGACTTTGTTGTATTATTTTATGTTTTAATGTACAATGTTATTTTGGTAACGCAAATTTATTACAATTTTGATTTCAAAAAGAAAAGTTTAATTTGATTGTGAGGGCGGCAAACGCCCGAACCAAAAAAAGTTTGACACAACACAGATAGGTAATTTTTAGGATAGTTTTAATAATTAATTTTTTCACATTCTAAAATGATACAAAAAATTGCAAAATTCTTTTATTTTAATTTCTAAAACGATACAAAAATTTCTAAAACGATTCAAAAAATTCTAAAACGATACAAAAAATTGCAAAATTCTTTAATTTTAATTTAAAGAAATATTTATTCTTAGAAAATTAAGATGGCGGAGCAGCTCCGACTCTGATTTTCCAAGCGACATGAGGTATTTTAGTTACATTTATATTTTGTTTTGGTAACTTTAGCGCGCAGTAACAGCAATTAAAAATATAATTTATTTTTTGGTTTAAATCAAAAGCGGAGGGGTAGTAACATACGCCATATGTTGTAATCAAGTATTATATAAATTTGATCTGTAATTCCTATAAAAGTTTTGATGAAAAAAAATATTTATAAGAATTGTTATTTTTTTATGAAAGGGTGTATTAAAGCATTACCACCACATCCACCAACTATTAGATACGCTTCTAACGTTTCTTTGGGATGTAAAATGAAATAATAACAACTTATTATAAAAACTACTAACTTCATTTAAATACACTTATTTATGGATAAAATTTACATTTATTGGATGGTAAAGGCTGTGTTTTAGTACCCCTCTAACTCCCTGGGAGCGCCCGTAAACTAGTGACCAACGCAAATACACAGTCCGTTCATACACCTATCATTTAATACCAAAATATAGTTTTTTAGATAGGTATTGACAAAGTTTAACAATTTTCCTGAAGAAAAATTAAATTTTGACCGTAAACGTTAATTAAGAAAAAGAATCTAATTATTGCGAGTATGAATAAAATGGTAATTATTAGCGTTTATAGTGCTTTTTTTATTTATTTCAACATCCAATAAGAGTGCTTGCCTCAACTATTCAGGTCAATGTTTTTTATACGGTTCTTAATAAGCATAAAATTCTCTATTGAAATTAATCATAAAAAGATAGGGGTAGGCTACTGAAAAAGTGCTGACAGAGAGGCCAATCGATTATTTTATTTTATATTTGATTAAGATTGATAAAAAAAAAAAGGAAAGTCAAATAACTGAAAGTTTAACGTGTTAACTCATATCTAAATTGAAATACAAATAGTTTACTTATTTTAATGTAAAGTTAATTAACTATTTTTAACTTTTCCTTGCTTTAACTTAAACTTTTGTTGAAAAAATCCAAGTTAATAAATGCTAATAAATGTACTTTAACTTAGCCAAAGATGATCCTGAATTTTACTTTCTGTTACTTAAAGTTGCAATTAATGAGAGTTGCAACCAACGAGAGTTGCAATCAAGTTGCAATCAATGAGAGTTGTAAATTATATGGAAATGACTGTATGGCAAACTTGATTACTTTGGCTATAAGTAAAATGAGATATAAAGACGTAAAAGGTAATCCACAAGTTTTTGTAAATTTTTTAGACAATAACAAGTTATCACGAGGTATCATTCCAAGGTATAGTGGAAACTGCATTCATATTCTTTTCCGTACTAGTTTTGATAAAGCATTACAGTGACTTAAAACAATATCTTACAACTGGAACAGTAAAGTGTAAAAGTTTGCAAGCCAATCTTCGAGATACATTTTGTAGTGCAACCACAATCAAACAAATATTTGTGCTTGCAGTATTTATGAATCTTCTTACTAGATCCTCAATGAAAATGTTTTATATACCATAAGAGCATACAACTTTTGAACATATTGCTAGTATCCAGGTTGTGAAAAATGTTATACAAACAGTTCAAGCTTGCAAATCCAATCCAACAGGGTTGTTTTGCAGACAGACTATTTTTTTTTGGAAAATTGATCAAACCAAACATGCTCTATTGATGAAGAACTTCTTTAAATAATTTCTGCATGTCTTATTACAGTAGAAGATGTTTTAAATAGACAATATAAAAGATATTTTTCACTTACTATTACAGATACATTTAAAAAGCCCTTACGGAAATATTCCATGGAATTCCATGGGTATTCCATGGAAAACCCAGGGTGCAATATGAGCTATGAATAAAAAAACCATAGTTCACCCTTGGAAATTCCATGGGATTTCAATTCTCATGGAAATTCACACATGGAAACTCCGTTTTCCATGGTAAAACCATGGTTTAAAACATTGGTTTTACTCATAGAATTCCATGGGTTTTACGAATGCACTTTTAAAGATGCCGTCGTATCTCGTAGAGTTACAATTATTTCTAACTTAAGTAATAATATTTGCTGCATTCTTCTGTTTTTCTGTATTTTATAAGACTATAAAACATATTAAATTTGATGCATTATAAAAAACATATAAGCATGTTTTTTATAATGCATCACATTTAATATGATTCAAACCAAACTTACAGACAATAACAACTAGACATATTTGCAATAGTTAGTATATGATAAATGAATGCATTTTATAATGCATCATAATATGATACTATCAGAGATGTTGGTCTCGAGACTTGAATCTTGGTCCCGAGACTTCTCGAGACTCATTTAACTGTCTTGTTCTTGGTCTTGAATCTAAATGTCTTGGTCTTAGTCTTAGCCTGTACTGTCTTTACGTCTCTGGATATTATCATACCATAATGCATTATAAAATGCATATATATATATTTATTATTTATATATTTAATTATATATTATTTATGCATATGCTTATTCTAACTACTACCAGTAGCTTTGCTTACTTTGCACAACTTGCAATAGTATAGCAAGTATATCAAGTAAATGATTTTTAATGTTTATTTGGTTTACAACAAATATTTTAGTTTTGATGTACATTAGATAACTAGTGAATTAATACACAAGTTATCTAATGTATATTAAAATTAATATAATTATTTTTATAAAACTTATTTAATATATTAGGTAAGCTTAGATAAGCAGTGTATCGGATAAGATTAGATAATTAATGTACAAAAGATAACTAGAACCATCTTTTTTAATTTTTTTAAATGGCTTTAGTTTGCGTAAAAATGTTTAAAGTTAAAACACTTTATTGTATGGTAAGTATTAATTAAGTATTAAAAAACTTCATTTTATGATAAAATGTTTTATTCAATTTTAGTTTTGTTAAGTTGCTTTCGTCTTTATGTTGACTATACTTATTATGTTTTTTCTTTACTATTAAATAACAGAATTACTAGAATATGTAAATAATGTAATAGTTTGTGTATTAATTTATTTTATTTTATTAAATTACTTCATTATAAGCCGACAGGTTTGACTGGCGGTATAAATGATGTTGTTCATCATTTGAATAATTTATAACACTTTCAGTTTTTATATGCATTTAATATTTTTAAAAATAGTTCAAAAGCTGTCTAAATAAAATGGTGAATTGCGTTTAAATTAACCAGAAAAGATATAGGCGTAATCTTTGGGATTCAACTTGTAAGGATGTTCCTAGAACAACTTAGTTGGAAAAGGAAAACAACGGAAATGTTTTAAAGGTATCAGAAAGGGGTAATTCCGCATCAAATCACCCAAAATTTAGGAAATTTTGAACCATGGGTTCTCAAATTTTTTAAAAACTTCTTTGGCTGTTGCATCTTAAAAAGAAAAGTTGACACATAAAATTTCAGCTAAAAATGTTAAGCGGTTGACAAGATACTTCATTTTTAATATTGACCTGGTTTCCCAAAATGACCCGGTTTTCATAACATCCTGAAAAAACATTTTTCTTAAAAAAATAGGAAATAAAAATGGCAAAACTATGAAAATAAACAATTATAATGTTTTTTTGACGCTGAATTCAATAAATGTACTTAAAATGCTGAAATATAAAAGGAACATGCTTAAAAGTTAATAAAACAACTAGTTTCTATAAACTAACTTTGGGGCCCAATATCTCAAAACACCCCCGCCAAATTTTTTTTTTTGTTGCTGTTAATATTTTCAGCTGCTTATATTCTTACTAGGCACAAAAAATCTAACTGGAAAAACAACTGAAACATATGGAACTTTAATTTCAAAGATATAACAAATTTTCAATAAATTATTTTAAAAAACTTGCAAATAGAGTTCTGTAAAATATTAAATTTGGTTTATAGACTCCTTAAAAAAACAAAAATAACTTTGTTATATTTAAGGAAGTCTTAATTATATGATAATTTAGTTATTTGATCTTAATAACTGAAAAAAACATTTTAATCAGTTTTTATATAAAAACAATTGCTTTTATATAAAAACTAATTAAGTGTGATACTGATGTGCATTTGTTTAAAAAAAAAATTTTGACAACTATATTTTGTATAGGTTTATAATAACTAGTTTATAAAAAGTTCAGGTATAGAACAGCATTTATTTATCGGTGAAATTTTATTCAAATTTTAACAGATTAACAATTTGACATATATATATAAATTGTATATATATATAAATATATCTATAAAAAAAATTAACAATATCTATCAGTGTAAAAAATTATACAACAGGGATTCTGATAAGATTTGAATTATTTCTATATTAAAAATTTTTTTCTTTTGAACTGAAAATAAGTAGGAAAGAAAAATTCTCTTTTTTTAAAAAAATACTAAGTATTTTATTATAAGATGTGTTCTATTGGCCTAATGACATCAGATGCATGCAAAGGCCAACAAGGTGTTATTGAAACTTTAAGCAATGAAGAAAAAATAACTATATCATTACGCTGTAACATTGAACTATCAAACTTAATAATGTTATGTGAAAGACATACTACAAAATATTTGAAAATGTACCCTATATAGCAGAAAGCATGCTGCGATCCATTCCATAAACATACAAAGAAAATCACAAGTAAGTAGAAGTAGAATTTAAATATTTTAATAATCTTTTTTAGAAGTACAAAATTATTTTGTACTTCTAATATCGACCAAGTTGGTCAATATTAGAAGTACAAAATAATTTTGCAGTTACAGAATACCAAGCAAAAATGGCTAGACAAATTTTTAATAAAAAAGGATTGTTAGCTATCTCTCCGTTGTATAAAGGTAAAGTCTTACACAAAGAAATAAAAGATTATGTTAAATTTTTTTATGACTCGAGTGATTTATGTAGAGCTATGCCTGGAAAAAAAGATTATGTTAGCATTCAAAAGAACGTCCATAAACAAAAAAAACTGCTTTTGTGTTATTTAAAGGAACTATATGTATTATACAAAGAAAACAATCCAGAAATACAAATAAGTTACTCAAAATTTGCTTCACTTACGCTAAAGTGGTGCATTTTGCTAGGTGCAAGCGGTACACATTCTATTTGTGTTTGTTATTATCACCAAAATACTGAATTGCTAGTAGATGCCTTAAATATTGGACTAAAGTATAAGGATTTACTTTCAATAACCATTTGTTCAGTAGAAAACAAAGAAAGCATGCTTTCACAGTGTGATAAAGATTGTCCTGGTAAAGAACCCCTAACCAAATATTTGTATGAGATTTTTGGAGAATACGAAGATGATTTTGAGATACACTACAAGCAATGGAAAACTACTGATAATGCAACACTATTGAGTTTAACAGCATGTGTTCCAACATTTGTTAAACTATTAGTATCTTGCTTTGAAAAGCTACAAGCTCATTCTTTTATTGCTCGCTCTCAATCACAGTACCTTAACCAACTAAAAAAAAATATGGATCAATCAAACATTAGCATTATTGGCAACTTTGCAGAGAATTATGCTTTTGTAGTCCAAGATGAAATACAAAGCTATCATTGGAACACCCAACAATGTTCTTTACATCCATTAGTAATATACTATAAAGATGATAAAGATGTACTGTAACATATTTCTTACTGTTTTATATCAGAGGACATTACACATGATGTAACTTACGTGAACAAAATATTTCAACTAATCATACCAATATTTAAAATAAAATTTTTCAATATGTCTATATTACATTTATTCACTGATGGTTGCGCAGGACAGTACAAAAATTGTAAAAGCTATTACAATCTATGCCAACTAGAGAGCGAATTCGCCTTTAAAGTTGAATGGAACTTTTTTGCCACGTCCCACGGAAAATCACCATGCGATGGGATTGGTGGTACTGTAAAAAGATTAACAGCACAAGAAAGTTTAAAACGACCATACAGAAACCAAATTCTCACATCAGAAGCTATGTATGAATTTTGCATTGAGAAAATCAAGGTTGTTAACTTCATTTACATAAAGGGATTGGACTTACAATTGAAACGTGAAAAGCAAAAAGAAAAGTACACTGGTGTAACAACTCTACCTGGTACTCGTAGCTTTCAACAATTTATACATCTTGGAGATGACAGGGTTGGGGCAAAGAGGTGTACTACGGACACTATTTATACAATAATCCACAATCTTAAAAAGAAACAAGATGTATTTCAAATTGATACTGTCACTTAAGGAAGTTATGTAGCTGTAGTCTATGATGATAAGTGGTGGATCGGCATTGTAACTGAAACCAACCTAGAAGAAGTTGATGCTAAAGTTAAATTTCTTCACCCAAAAGGTCCATCAATCTATTTTAATTGGCCTGAAAGAGATGACTAGTATTTTATTCCCAAGACCAACATATTGAAAAAACTATCTGTTCCACAAGCTTGCTCTAGTTCCGGTAGAAACTATGTGTTTAAAAATGCTGAAATAGAAGAAGTACAAGTAAAATGGGAACAATATCATGAACTATTACAAACACAGTCAAAATAACTTACATCTTCGATACCTTTGAAAATCTTGTTTATTCAAGTAACTTTTTAAATTACGATTAACTTATTTTCATTTTATTTACAAATATTGTTTGGGAATTTCTTGAAAAAATAACACATCTTTGAAATTAAAGTGTTATATTGTTTTTCCAGATAGATTTTTTTTGCCTAGTAAGATTATAAGCAGCTGAAAATATTAACAGGAAAAAAAAAATTTGACGGGGGTGTTTTGAGATATTGGGCCCCAAAGTTGGTTTATAGAAACTAGTTGTTTTATTAACTTTTAAGCATGTTCCTTTTATATTTCAGCATTTTAAGTACATTTATTGAAGTCAGCGTCAAAAAAACATTATATATGTTTATTTTCATAGTTTTGCCATTTTTATTTCCTGTTTTTTTTTAAAAAAAAGTTTTTTCAGAATGTTATGAAAACCGGGTCATTTTGGGAAACCAGGTCAATATTAAAAATGAAGTATCTTGTCAACCGCTTAAAATTTTTAGCTGATGTTTTGCATGCAATATTTTTTTATAGTTAGGAATAATGTGTCAAAATATAACACAAAAAGAAGGCACATGATTCAATGAACTGGGTGATTTGATGTGGAATTACCCAAAGGGAAGTTAATTAACGGACGAGATTTTACTTCACAGTTAATTATAAGCATACAAATGCAATGTTTATAAATAATGCACTATTATTTATTATAGTTATTTTTATATTTTTATTTGTTTATATTTAACTAATGTGAAGTGCTCGTCTTAAGTAAAAATAGATAAGTTTATGCACACACTTTAATATTTATTATGTTTTTGCATTATTATACTTAATAAATTACATATTTATTTGTTATGTTTTAAATTGCAAAGAAAAAATATAATAAATTTTGAATTTAATAGTGTGTGCATAAGATCTTTTATTTTAACCTTACCATTTTATTTAAATTACTGTATTATAAGGAGGTAAGTTTGACTGGCGATAGAAATAATGCTTTCAGATAGATCGGACAAAGAAGAAAGCTTTTTTTAAATTGCGATTTATAATATATTTGTTGCTGCCTTGTTCTATATAAATGTTACCAACATACAGGTAACATTTATATATGTGCATAAATCTTTTTAACTTTATTTTAACTTCATAATTTTATTTAAGTTACATTATAGGCAGGAATGTTTGACTGGAAATATAAACGATGTTGAACATCGTGCAGATAGCTTGGACGAAAAAGAGGTAATAATCTTATAATTGTTATAATAGATAATAATTATAAGTATATATGAATTAGTAAATAAAGAAAATTAGTTAGTATGTATATATTAGTCTACCTGGTTCAACAGATACAGTTGGCGGTGCAATTGCACTTATAAATGGTCTTAATGTTTTTTTGGATTGAATTTGTCGTACTGACAATTCTTTTTAGTTTGATGAAACTTAAAGTTATTAAATATTAAGTTTATATATACTTTTTTTATCAAACAGTTGTTATATAATAATAAACATGTAATTTGTTATATTTTCTGTAAAAATTGTTTTCTTAATCTATTTCAAATATTTATCACTATGTATATCACTTATATTATTATATTACTATTAATTATTTATTTTATTTATATTTAGTATGTTCATACATATGCACGCGTTAAATACTGTGGTGAAGTTTTAATGTTTTAGGTGCATTATAGCTATTATCTTTCAAAGATTTGTAGGATTACAAAAGATTTAAATTTTATTTTGTTTATTGATTTTATTCGGTGAAAGCGATACCATAGATTAAAAGAACTCAATAATATTAGCGATTTGCGTGATAAAATTTGCTTTTTATGGAATAATATGGCAATTCAAATAACATTCGAACAAAAAAACTGGAAAACAAAACATGCTATTTTAACATGGAAAGTCCATGAGTTTTCCTTGGAAAGGTGTTCCAAATACCCATGGAAATTCCATGGTTTTTCCATGAATGGAACACTTTTCCATGGAAAACTCATGAGTTTTCCTTTAAAAACTCATGGTTTTTCCTTAAAGACGTATTCCAAATACCTATGGTTTTTCCATAGGCTTTTTTCAAAGATTTTCCATAGAAATTTTCCGTAAGTAAGGAAACAACTAGTGCAAGTCTTCACAATTTAGAGCTATCAAAACTGAGTTTTAATGAAATTATAAATTCATATAAACACTTGTCCAACAACTAATTATATGGTTTAGAAAATGCCATGTTACGGAGAATTGTCTTTATGGTTTTGAAAATCAGTTGATATTCAAAACATTAAAGAGTACAACTCCGAATTGGTTAATGATCCATTTAGTAAAATAAGCGTTGATAATAATATCGTAAGAGTTCATTGTTTCAAACCCAGTAATGATGCATTAGGCAGCCCTGTTTTAGTAGAATTAACCAATAACGCAAACAGAGTAGAATCTTTGAATGCTGTTTGAAAGCTGAATAATTTCAGAAAAAAATCAATATTCAGGTTTACTAAGGGATCGTCCATAAGTTATGTAACACAAAACTTATTTAAAAAACTTTCGTAACGGTTTTTGCTGGACTTGAAAGGTTGTTTATATATTTTGTTTAACTAAAGACTCTGCGTAAGAAAACTTTGAATCCTTTATCTTTGTCTACAAGTTTAATTTCGCGTTACGTAGTTTATGGACGATCCTTTATATGTGGTGAATTTAATTCCCTTAGAATCAAATAGAGTGACAAAATCATTGGCTCAACAGCTGACCTGAATATTACCAAAACAGGTTACTGAATAATTGTTTTCTAACTCAAAATATATATTCCATTCAAATAAATAACAAGGAAATAACAAATGTATTATACTTAGTTGTAACAAAATCTTCAGGTTGAGTTTTTCAAATTGAACAGATGTTAAAATTTGTTTAAATATTTCTTGAATGAGTTCCTTGTTTGTTGGAACCTGAGATAATAGGCCGGGTGAATAATAAAGCAATTGCTTTTACTCAGTAATTGGTCAGCTTTACGTGAACAAAAGCTTCAGCAATGATGCTAAAGTTTTAATTTGCGTAATCACCCAGCAAATTGCTTAACTTTACGTAAATAAAAATTTGAGCGATTTTGCTCAAATTTTTATTCACGTAAAGCTTAACAACAAATCCAAAAACGCTGAGTAAAGGCAATTGATATTTTTATTCACCCGGCCTAATGGATAATTATCCATAATATATATTAACTTTAATAACTTTTAATGTTAAAAAAATAAATTTGATTAACTCTAGAATATGTTTTTGTTATCTATTATACACATGCTTATATATATATATATATACATATATATATATATATATATATATATATATATATATATATATATATATATATATATATATATATATATATATATATATATATATATATAATCAAAAAATTAAAATTTGTTTATCAGGCCACCATTTATTCAAACAATCAGGAATACAAAAAAAAGTGAATTTTGGACTGGCAAAACATCTTATAAAGTTCAGTATGCAAACCACTTAAAATCCTTTAATGCAATTAAATATAAGAATGATACAGGGTTATCTAAAGAAGTATGGAAATTAAAAGAAAAAAACTTTACAATTTTTGTCAAATGGAAGATTGTTAAATAATACAAATATATAACCCAGCATCAAAAGTTTGCGACCTCTGTTTGAACGAGAAGTTTCAAATTTTGATGTATAAAGGAGATAAACTAATTAATACAAGGAGTGAAATAATCTCAAAGTGTAGGCACACAAATAAATTCCTTATTTCCTCATTTGATACCAATTATTGATCCTGGTTGGTTTACGTCACGTTCACGCCATGTTATACTTTTAAAAATTTTAAAATTTTGTTTCCATGGAGTCATTAGAACTCACGCCACCGTAATTCTAATTGTAATTTTAACGTTTAATTTTTGATTTTGTAATATATGGCTGATGATTGCCGTTAGGCATGAAACTTAAAGTTCCATAATAAAATTTTTTCTCTTTCGTTTTAAATTATGAACCGCTTTGTTTCGAAATTTATACATAACCAAATAAATTTCCTAAATATTGAGCACTTTTCAAGGTGGGCGCGGGTATTAAGACCCAGGGGGTAAAGGCCCTCTAGTCAAAACTATGAGAAAATGTAAAATGCAAACGTTATTTTGGTATGTATATATATATATATATATATATATAAAAAAAAAAAAATACAACAGCGATCAAAAACTCGTAAACACGTGTTCGATTATTTTTTGGCTATTGCTATAAAGCATAAAAAAATGAATATGTCTCTAATAACGACAAATTTTCTTTTAAAGATATTAATATTTAAATGTGTGAATATAGATAGATGTGTGATAGATGTGAAAAGGTAGATGTATAATAGATGTGTGAATATAGTTAGATGTGTGAATATAGTTAGATGTGTCTCAGGTCAGATGACACACCTTGACAATAATTGGAAAATAAATATTTAAATATATATTAAAGTACAACTTTTTCTTTGAATAATATAGAATGTTGAGATTGCATATGCGTTAAATGTTATAGTAGAAAATCATGATTGTTTTAATTGAGTATTATCTATGTTTTAATTGAATTTCATGGTTGTTTTAAATGGATGTCATATTTGCTTTAAATGGACTCAAACAACGGTTTTTTGTTTCAAGCTCTGGTCTGCGTAATAAATGTTTCGCTAAATTCAAATTCAAACTTTTCTTCTAACTTCTATTTATTTGTGCTTCAGACGCTTTTTTTTAACTATATATAAAATAATTGAACTTTCATTAAAATTTGTAAAATACTTAAAGTTCAAGTAGTTTTAATAATATATTTTTTTATCTGTTATGTACAGTTTGTAACTTTTATCTGAGTTAGGGATTTGATTAGTCCAGATTACTAGGTTTTTTGCATCTTTAATTTTAAAAGTTTAAAATTAAAGATGCAAACAACCAAATAATCTAAAGTCAGCATCTTCAGGATCAGAAATCTGATGTTGATAAATGATAATTATGGTTTCCCGAAAATGAAAATATCGTTATGCCATTTCAACACATTTAAGATGTAAATTTAAAATATCACATTTAAGTGTAAATTTAAAATATCAACATATATTTTAAATTTACACTTAAATATAAGCGTTAGTAAATATATCAAATAAATATTTACTAGCGCTTAAACTTTATGTATAATTATACGAATAACCCAATTCTTTTTGCTTAAACTTTATGTATAAATATACGAATAATCCAGTTCTTGATATTTTTATAAGTAAATTTAATAAAAATCTAAAGGAGAAGAATTTCTTAAGAATAGATTAAAGTAACACAATTAATTTAATTAAATAAATTGTGTTACTTTAATCAAATTACCTAAAATAGTAAATACAAATTACCTAAAAAAGTAAACAAATTTGCGGAATCAGAGATGCGTAGTACTTCGGGTTTGAATGTCACAAAAAGATTATTTCTTCCTAGTTTGTGTGTTTGTGTGTGTGTGTGTGTGTGTGTGTGTGTGTGTGTGTGTGTGTGTGTGTGTGTGTGTATGTCTGTCTGTTTGTCTGTCTGTCTGTCTGTCTGTCTGTCTGTCTGTATGTATGTATGTATGTATGTATGTATGTATGTATGTATGTATGTATGTATGTATGTATGTATGTATGTATGTATGTATTTTCAAAGAAATGAATATAAAAGTGAAGAAAAAAAAGAGGTTGTAAAAATAGTGAACAAAATTGATCGTTGTTTTACTAATAAAGTATTTCTAGCACCCAACCAAAGTTAATTTAGTATAAATGAGCCCTTGAGATGCATAGTGGTATAAGCCACTCATATATAGTTTTGAGATACAGAGGCATTTAGTAGACATCATATCATAAATCATCAAACTGTTTTAGAGGAAGTAAATAAAAATAGTATCATTATCGATATCATTAGACTTATACCACTCTGCCATGTAATAAAATAAAAAAAATGCTAGCCATTGGTGACAATAACTCAAAATATTGAAAAAAGTGACTTATACCACTATGCATCTCATGGGCTCAAATCTAAGTTAAATAAACAAATTAGTTATAATATATAAATATTTCACTCAGCGGTTCTTGTAACAAAATCTGAAGGTCTTTTGCAAGTTTCCACGTCTCTTTTTTATATTCGTTTTATAAAAATACTTGTATATTTGTATTACTTGTCGCTTATCTCTTATTGTATCTTTCATTATAATGTAATATTGTATAAATTTATTGAAAAGAAACAAACAATTAACAAAAATAAATAAATGAACAAAAAAAGAAAGAGCTTTTGGCTTATAGATAAAAATTAGGACAGTTGGGTTAGAAACAACCAATATTTGTACCCGGAGTCCTTACTTTTTTTTTTATTGTTTTTATTTTAATTCATCTCCCCAGGGCCATGAAAACCACTACAGTCGAGGAGGCCTCTTTAGTCGAGGTTACAGCCTTCTCTCAACTCTATAACTCCGAAACACAAACCTTAAAAAACAAGGCCGCGGCACAGAAAAACAAGTTGAGCGCGGTACTACCAGGGACGTGGTGGGGATCAAACTAGGAACTTCTTGTCTATGACACGAGCGCTTTATCACTACACCCCTACCGCAATGTATAATGTTGGCAAAGACTCCGGGCTTAAAAAAAATATGTTACAAGTCATAAAAACACATGAACTTTTTTCTTATAGCAGGTCATAAGTCAACCAACATGTTTTGAGTTTCAGGACACCAGAGACCAGGAAAACATAGAGGTATAAAGCCTTTGCGAAGTCTTTTTAGGACTCCACACCCCTACACAGAATATAGCATAACTTTTAAAAGACATAAGTTGTGGAACTTTCTTTCTGAAAGACAATTTTATGGCAAAATCACAAAAAGCATTTCATGAAATGCTTTTTGTGATTTTGCCATAAAATTGTTTCAAATAAAAAAAAGTGATACAGGTAGTATCAAAATTTTGATACAACGAATCAAACAAACTAACAACTATAGTTAATATGAGTCAAAATGATAATATCAGTAATTTAAAATAATATATCTTCTTTTTTACTATTTGTAATTTTTAAATATTGTACCTTCCTTTTTTACTATTTTCAACTTTAATTGTGTATTAGCTAAATATTTTGTTGTTAAATTTTTTACTTGGTTTATTTACTATATTTTACTATCAATGCTAAGATCTCTATGGCAGATTAGGTTTATATTTTGCCTTCCAGATCTTCTTTGAGCTCCTGTCTATTTATTTTTTATATATTTGTATTTTCATTTTTTGATAAATGAAAGCGTAGTTTATTTATAAATAGCAAAATAAAATAAATTAAAAAAGTAAATGAATCAAATGAAACAGTTAAACTAAGAATAAGAGTTAAAATAAAAAAATGCGAGTGTTCCGAGTATGAAGGCGAGTGTTCCGAGTATGAAGGCATAAAAATTCTTAACCAAAGAGCGTTGGCTCTCCCAAAAAAAATTGGAAACGTTGGTTAAGATATAAATAGTATTAGCTTTTTTCAAACATAAAAATTGAATAATTGCGGTTGCAATTCCATTAAATTGCGCAAACTAATTTTATGCGGTTGTAGTATACATGTACCACGCTTATCTATTTCACCACACTGCCGAATTGTTTTTAAAATTTGTGAGGTGAAGTTGCAGCGAATATCATATGAAAAAAACAAGTAGCTGTTAATCCTTGCTGCTGTGACCCCCAGGCAATAAGGTTAATAAATATAAAGGAAATAAGAATAACATTTTATGGTTCCAATTAATTTTTAATTTTAACAAAAAAGTTAAATAAAAATAAAATTATTTTCCTGAAATCGTTTTACTTTAACTTGCATTAATGATACAGGATTTTCTCCTGAAACAAAAAGTATAAATTTTTGTTTTTCAAGTTTGATACTGACTTTATTTTTAATTAGTTTAACTAATTAGTTAAACTAATGTCTAATTAATTAACTTAGGTATTACTTAATAAAATCAAAGTTTATATTTTGTCGAAATATGTTTTCCGCAATATTTACAGGTTGTTCATTATACAGATTGCTTGTCAAAAAAGTTATATATAATTATGTATATAAAAACTGTCAAAATTAGGTTTATAGAAAACTTTATTATGTGACGCGTTTTGTTTACAGTCCTTCAAGGTTTAATGTCGTCATTAAAAATCTTTTTGTCGTATGTGTGGTTTTTTTGTGAAGGTAGGTGATTATAAAGAATATGAAAAAAATTTGTTAAAAAAAACATTGTTTTTTTACAGAGGGACATTTACGTACAGAAGTTAAAAAAATTGTAAAAGATTTAAATAAAACGATTACTTTTTTAGAAAGTTTACTCATTTGGGATAAAATCAAAGGTAATTATAAAAATATTACGTTCCATATATCGTTTTAATTTACTTATTTACTATTTCAAATTAAATTTTTTTTTTTATTGTATCATATTTCATGTTATTTTAATTTTACAAAGGATGACATAAACGCCATTCAAAAAATAATCTTGTTTAACTTCACAGCTCATGTTTAATTAAGGCATAAATTTTTTTGAATAACTTTACGCTCATGTCCAAAGGTAAAACCATTTTTTCTTAAATATCATATAAAATCAGTTTAATAAATGTGTTTAATTATGTGAAATATAATAAAATTGCTTTAGTTTTTGCCCTTACAGGTAAAAGGACCCTAGAATGCAGTGGGACCTCAGAATGTCAGGTTTGAATTAAACCAACATAGAACTCGATTTTTTTAATTAAATTCTAAAAGCGTTGAATAATCTGATTAAAGAATATAATGTTAAGTCATAAATAAAAAAATATTACATATAATCCTTACAAAATGATCTAAATTACGAAGACATTGAAAGTAGTCTATAAGCAATAAACTTATTTTTTTAAATAGTTTTAAATATTTCAATCCCTTCTGAAAATAAATTTGCAGAACCTTATCAGAAATGTTGCCTTAAGACTCCAAAAACTGTGCTAAAAAGATGCGTGCGCAGAATAAATCTAATTTTTTTAAAATCGCTTTTTTAAATACCATGCATTTTAAGGTGCTGCACCTAACGTTTTGAGGTACCAAATCAAAAGCTATATAACAAACTTAAGTTATTACTTTTTATCATTTTTTTTTATAACATTAACCAACTTAAAAAAAAAGGTAATGAACAAAAAATATAAAAATAAGATCCAGGTAACCACTAATTCAAAAAGGGGCGAATAGAGAACGCTAGGTTGTATTCTAGATAAAATCAGTTATAGGAATGAAGTTTTCAATGTTATCTTCATCACACTCAAACTGAAGGCATTTTTTGGGTCCTATTTCACAAAAGGGTTTGATCATATTCGGTTTTGAGCCTGTTTTACCTCGGCATGATGCTTTACTTCAGATAGATTTCAAAACATTATGGCAGCACGAGCATTCTCGAAATTTAATTGCTGCGCAAACATTCTTCCAACATGTACACTCATACTTACATTTATAGAATGCCTCAATTTATTGTTGTAGCTTGGATTTCCTTTCTTCATTTGCTTTCTCCTTTTTGGCTTTGTCTTCCTTGATTAAAGAAACCGTTTTCAATATTTTTTCCCCCTCCATTGAGTCGTGAACCTGGGTAACTCTAACATTTTCTTTTTTCAATTTAGGTGTTACTTAGGTTACAGGCAACAAGTTAGGTATTTATTCCAGTGATATTGATTTATCAGATATTGTTTGATAAGCTCCCATGACACTTTCGTATTTATGTTTTTAAAATCTTGCTGAGACACAGCGAACATCTTTTGGAGATGAAACTGTTACTGCTGTTGATATATGATCTTTTTCGGTATTTTCATAAATACACAGCTCAGCTCGTAAAAACTTATCTTCCTGCATCCACTTAACACTAAGTCCTCCGCTTAAAGTTCTGCTTGAATATTCCGCTAGACTATAAGCAAAATATTCATTTCATAACGTCGAGATGAAATTAAATGCAAGTAACTTTTCTTTTTTTCTTTTAACTTTTATTTTCCTAGGGTTCTGAGGTTTCTTAACCTAGCATTATGTGGTGGAATGTAAAAAGTATAAAAGATAAGTGAACCAAACATTTAAAAATATATTCAGCATGGAAAATAATTTATGCAGAAATTCATGATTCCTTTAGCAATATTGGCAACAATACTACCTACTATTTAACATGACATTCTGAAGTCCCTAATGAAAAAACAATGTCCTAAATATTTATCTGAAGACATATGAAAACTATAGTATAAAATTATTAAAAAATTTTGGCAATCTAGCCGGAGTATTACTTTAACTCATAAAAGTGAAAACAAAGTATATGCTCAAATATTTGGAGTTTAGCAGGATTTTAAAAAACACTTAACATTCTGAGATCCCTTTACCTAAATCAAAAATAGGAATACCGTAAAATCGCCTAAGTTCGGTCACTTAGGCTATGAACATTTATTTATCACGCATAAATAAAAATTCTTTTTTCCTGAAACATACAGAAAATTATATTGATAATTGATATTCTAAAAATAAAAAAATGAAAAATAAAAACTAGTACTTAATATTTAATTTAAAATGAAAACATCTACTTTAACCGAACTTTCATTACCATCTCATAAGTTCGGTCGCTATATAAATACTAATAACGTATCACAAACCAAACGTCACAAATAAAGAAAACTAATTTTTAAGTGTTGTTTTATTGTAAAATTATGCTATAAATTCAGGTAATACCAGTAACTAAGGAGGGCGTCGCCCCGGGCTAAAAAAAAAAGTCTTTTGGGCCACCAAAAAAACAAGAAGGAGCACATAAAAAAAGGCCTTTTTAAATATAAGTTGTAGTATTTTTAATTTTTATTATAATTAGTCAACTATTTTATTACTTTGACAATTATCACATTTGCTACGCCACTGGTAAAAAAAAATTAAAAATATATTTTTCAATAAATTTAAAAAGGTTTTTTCAATTAATAAAAAAACACTAATTTGCTTTAAATGAGGTTTGTATGTTTATTGGTAATTCTTGCACGTATTGATGACCATAGTAGAACAGCAAGATCCACAGAACCAATCGTCGCAAGATTCACAACGCATTCATAATTGTCATGGAGCTGTTATTTTATCTCCAAAAAAAATGTCAAAAGCATAATATTTTTTAGAGCTCAAAGAACCGTTAGTTAATTTTGAAATTATGAACAAATTTGTTATTCATAAAAAATACCTTGGTGTGTATCCATCATAAAAAGTTAGACTATTTCAAAATTTCACTAACTTTAATAAAAAAAGTAGTTAATTTTCAAAAATTAATAATTTTTTTTTGTAAATGAAGTTTATTTGGTGATTCTTAATAACACAAAGATTAAATACGATCATTTATTTTAATAATTTGCTTATTTCAGATATTAATAGTATGCATTTTTTCAAACTGTTGTTTTGATAAAGAATTATTTCAACAGATTGCATTTAAATGTTATTTTTTGTTATTGTAGATTCATATTTACGAGCTAATTACAAATTTAATTTGAGAAAAAAAGTTTGTAAAATTCGAGTTTAGCATGCTTTTTTTATATTTTTTCTTAAATGACCGAAGTTACATGGAGGCCGAATTTAGGCGATTTTACCACAATTAAAAAAAAGCAATGACTACGAAAAAGAAAAGGAATAAAGTTGTGTTTGCGGTATGCAGAAAATACCTCTATTTATTAAATACGCATTTTGTTGTTTTAAATATTTTAACACTTCTTTTTATATATTTGTTTTTAATACTTCTTACTTATTTATCGATAGTACTTCTTTTAATACTTCCGTTAATATCTTTATTTATAATACAATTGTCTCGTTCATATAAATACACAAATTTGCAGACGAGCTTAATAAATTTTACTAATACATCAGCACCTAATTCATTAAATATTTCATATTATATACCAATTAAAAGATTTATTTAAAAGTTTGCGGACGTACTGATTTTCACATTTTTGCCGAAAAATTGCCAATTTAGGGTGGATTAGGGTAGTATGAGCAGTGCTCATGCTACCCTAATTTCTGAAAATATTCCTATTTTCAAAAATTTCAATGGATCCAAAATTTTTGCGAATGAAAATTTTTTAGGATCACTACTGATGATCCACTAATTTCGAGTGCCCACATATTTGGGTACCCGAAATTTTTTCTTAAAAATGCAGAGGTTTTAAAAAACTAGCAAAGGTGCTCATACCACCCAGACAACTCGGTAATATGTGCACTTTAAATTAGCTCAAAAAAATAACATTATTTAAGTAAAAAAATACCAACCTGACAGTTAGAACTAGTTTTTAGAGTATTATCATTAAAAGATCAAATTATAAGCCACTTTTTATTGAAACAATACTAGGGTAAGCAGTACAAATATTCGACACTTAAGGTATTACTCAACTTTATGTGGGTCTTTCATACCTAATAAGTAAAACACGCTTTGGAATTTAATGATATATTTAATGATATATCTTAATTATTTTAACTATTGTGTTTATTTTATGAATAATCTCACCGTTTTAAAAAAAAACAATAATACTTTAACGAAAAATACGCTGAAAAGTATAGTTATTGGACACTTGAACGATTAGAACCATTTATTTTGATCTGGTGATACGCATGTATCACCAGATCAAAATAAAAAAGTAAACTGGAAACACAAATAATAATAAAAAACATATTATTTACATATTATTACAGTCTTTGTTTAAATTACAAATAATAATAAAAAACATGTGTTTTTTATTATTATTTGTAAGTTAAACAAAGACTGTGAAATCAATGCTCATAAAGTTTTTAACATTTGGTTTTTGATACCTTAATTTGAAATAGGACGTGGTAAGCGTTTAACGAATGAAGTATTAGCAGTAATCAAAGCATGTAAAGATACAGACTTATCTAATCGGGAAATTACAAAGAAAATTAAAAGTTCTACAAAAGTGGTTAATAATTACTTCAAGATAAACGTTAATTATGGAGCTCATAAGGAATGTGGTGGCAAAAGTAAAATTGATAATCGTACTAAACAAGTTATTCTACGTCATGCAGCTGCTCAGCACATGACTACATCTCAAATTCGTGTTGATTTACAATTACCTGTAACTGTTCAACGTGTGAGACAAATTTTACATGTAGATCCAAACACAGTTCGGAAAAGCGTAAACCAAGACCAAACTTACTGTTCGTCATAAAGAAGTTAGATTATAATTTGGAAAAGAACACATATCTTTGCAGGAAAAGTGGCATCAAGTTCTCTTTAGTGATGAAAAAAGTTTAATCTAGATGGTCCTGATGGCTATCAATATTACTGGTACAATCTTCGAATAGAAAAAGAAACTCGAATGGGTCGTAACTTTGGTGGTGGAACTGTTATGGTTTTGGGGGCTTTTGCCTTTGCTGGAAAACAACCACTGGCATGAATTTCAAAAAAAATGAATTTACGGGACTACATTGACTTATTAGAAATTAGTTTGTTTGGACATGGTCAAGAATTAATGTGAAAGTTTCACTTTTTAACAAGTCAATGCTGCTATCCATAACTCAAAGCTTACAAAAATTTATAAGCGGGTAAAGTCACAGGGTATAATAAATGTATAATATCTCCAGTGAAAAATTGATTGCAAGATCAGGTTAAATGGAAATTTGTTTTCGTAAGTACAGTTATATAAATACGGTAAGTCTGTCGATAGACAAATTATAAAGAGATATGAACTTACTGGATACACAAAGGCTCAAAAGCAATTGAAACGAACATGCAAAACAACAAGTTGTCGGGATAAAAAGGTCGTAATACTAAGCAACGAAAAAACAATTTTGACAGGTATTGATTTAAATGAACAAGTGAAACGTTTTTATAGAATGAATGATTACGTATATAAACAACAAAATGTTGTTTACGTCATGCAAACGTGTTTAGAAGACGTCCAGCCTAAAAACCATTGATATACTTGAAAGATTGCAACGCGTCGGAAGAACTAACACCATATCAGTGTTCAACATAGGTCAAAAATTCTTATTAGTGATAAAAATAAGTTTATGCAGTTCAGATCAAATGGAATAAAGTTTAGTTTGGATTTTGTATCATATTTTGTACCAGTAGGAATAAAATATGATACAAAATCCCAAATTACTAACTTTCAAAGTTCGAGTGATTGTATTATAGGGCTCTAAAACATGCATAATTTAGAGTAAGGCTCAATTTTTATGCTCATGACATACTTATTTTTTTAACAAAATCTGAATTTACGTTATGCTTATAACACTGTTTTTGCTTATCTATACGCATACAATAGCGTAAGCAAAAACAACATGCCTGTATTTTCATCATTACTAAATTCAATGTAATAAATCAATTTTTAATAAATTCAATCTTATTAAAAACTAACAATTAAAATATCTAGTACGCTGCTGTCAATTATATTAATTTATGCCTGTTAACAATGGATAATATTTCATTGATCAATATAATCACCTTTTGTTTTGAATTCTAGTCTATATGTAATTTAAAGAAAAAAGACAACGAAGAGAATGCCACCTCTTAAAATAAAAAGTGAGTTAAATCAGAAAAATAAGAAAGTCTGCCAAAAAATATCAAAGTCAAAAAATAAATATGTTCGGATATCCTTTAGAAAAATTAAAAACAATCACTCTGCCCACTACCAGAAATGTTTATATACTTTTTAGGTTAGATTTGTCACCAAATTAAACCTGATTCACATTATTTGAAGTTTTTAAAAGTTTATTTATAGTTTCAATTTAAGTTTTGCATTTTAAGGCATCACTTGCAAGTAGTTGATATTTCTTATAAAGAGTTTAGTAAAGTAAGGGAGACATTTCATACTCAAAACAACATTTCGAAATCTAAATTAGCTGCAGAACTTACTATCAACTCCGTCAAACCCTTCTGGGATAAGGCCGGTATTTTTTTTTTGTTCTTTATTACAATGTTAAAGATACAAATACAAATATACAAGATATAAATTACAAGTGAAGATATAGTAAAAATAAATAAATAAAAAATTAAAAAAAGAACGCGGATACTCAAAAAAGACTTGGTCTTCTTTGAGTATCCGCGTTCACAGACAACCGCTGATGAAGAACTTGAAGCTTAAAATTTATACAAAGTATAAAAATCGTTATACAAATAAATGAAATCGTTAAGTTTAATAAATCCTTTTACAACTAGAAAATATAAATAAACAAAAAAAATACAAGTATTCAATTTAATAAATAAAAAGAAAGCAGACATTCGCAAAAGACCATCAAGTCTTCATCGAGAACCACTCTTAAATTTAAAAATCTCACAAAAATCAAATGCAGTCATACATGTTCAAGTGTATAAAGCACAAGAAAAATTTAAGTGCATTCATATACATATTCAGTTACATCACTGCATAAAAATAAAAAAGTAAATTATTCAATGTTTAAAAATACAAAAATGTATCATCAATAGACAAAATGATTTCTTTAAGCTTTTTTTTGATTAAGAGGTAACTCCATTCCAAAGAAAAAACAAATGTTTTAAAACTATTTTATTCCAAAGAGAAGCTCCACAAAATGAAATGCTTGATTTTTCAAAATTAGTTTGAAAAAATGATTGGCGAATTAAATTTCTTAAGTTGGCTTTTTTTTTTTAAGGTATATAAATTATGGAAAGAAACTGGGTTGGAGTTAGTTTTACATTTGGAGATAATTTTCATTTCAAATTAGAGAGGCTTGGCATGAGTAAATCTATCTTGAAAATTAATAAGACGAGCAACTTGCTTTTGTTAATGATAAAGAGGCCTAAGTTTGGATTTATTAGCACTACACCAAGCAATATTTGCAAAGTTTAAATGACAATGGATAAAAGGGTAATATAATTGAATTAAATTACTTTTACTTAAAGCATTTCTGGCTTTGTACAATATTCCTATACTTTTAGCAACTTTATTAAAAAGTTGCTAAAATTCTGCAAGAGTTGCTAGTTGCAAGAATTCTATGTGATATTTCTAATTAAGGTTCTCATTGATATGGATACCCAAAAAGTTTGTATTAATTAAGCTTTTTATTAGAATTTTGTCAATAAAAAGTAATGGTAAATTGAAAGGCAGAAGTTTTTTTTTAGAAGCTGGATGAAAAAGTATCCCATTAGTTTCATCAACATTAAGTGAAAGTTTGTTTATTTTAAACCATTCAGAAATTTTTGTTAATTTAATATTCATATTTTAAAATAATATTGTAATATTTGTATCAGATAAATAGAGGTTAGTGTCGTCTGCAAACATGACAGCGATCATAAGTCTAATTGAAATATGGAGGTTACTTGCGTTATCTATATGTAAGTTTTTCAATAAGAGGAATTTACTTGAATGCAGCGTTACTCAAACATTAGATAGCATGTTAAATGCTTTCCTAAAAAAGGCAGCTGCTGCTTTTAACTTATTTAACTTTCAAGAGTGCTCTTCATAACATTTTCAGCTCCTCATCTTTTTGAGTAACATCTAAAGAAAGTTTAATACCCTAATGGACTTCACTGTCATTAACAATAGTTTAGTAAAGTTGAAGTTTCTCAGTAACCGCTTTCAAAGGTATTTTAAATTCCATAGGTAATTTAAATTCTTATGCCAAATATATCCTGTTTTTTTTTTTTGTCTTTTAAAATACTGCTGTCAAAACGTCAGAGTTAGTGTGAGGTTAAAACTTGTAATGGTTTAGTAATAATTTAGCAAAGTTAATTAATAACGGTTAAGTAAAGTTTTTGAGTGTGGCTTTTCTTATGTAATATATTACCCTGCTATAAGAAATAACTCATGTTTTTTCATTTGTATTTACAATTTCGCATTTTGATATAATGATGTTGCTGTTTTTCAGCAAGAATTTTGCCTACTCAAGCTTGGAAGTGACCGTGGCCCCGGCCAGGCATAAAGTTAAGACTTTTTGCAAACCCAGTCTGGGTCTTGGCAAAATTAAAAGATATAGCAAGGATTGATAGCCGGGGGTAGAAAAAAAATTTCTAATACATTATAAAATAATATAATTTTATACTTAGATTTACTAGTTAATAAATACTGGCATACATTTATATATTTTTAAACTCTCATTTACTTACAACAAGGTTGCATGCAATCACTTTTAAGTTAAGAGTTACTTTAAAATAGAGAATTGGGTTAAAAAGCTAAAAAATGGTTAACTGAAGACTTATAAAGTTGTAGATTGTATAAAAAAAGAAAACATAAAGATTGGTAAGGTCTGTTTGATGTGCAAGGAAAAAAATTGGTTTAATAAAAGTTATGATAAAAGTCATAGCTCACCATGATAGTATTTGTAGGAAAAAGAAATGCAACTTTAAATGAATGAAAGAGTGGCTAAAGCATGTCAGACAAAGCAGGTCTAATGACATTTACAATGTGCTTTTAGAATTAGTCTGAGAGTAAGAGGATTTATATTCGTCAATATAGGAATGTCAACAATATTTTTTTGCAGTAAATAAATGAGTTTTGTTGTTTAACAAAAATTGCGGATTTAAAGTCCAGACTTAAAATCCACAAACAGCGCAATACTTAGGCTGTTACAGAAGAGAGATCAACTTAAAAGTTGGCTGCCTCTTTTAGTGAAGTCTTTTTGTCAAGACAAGAGTATAAAGTTGAGTTGACAGCAAATAGATGTCTTTAGATATAAAATTTTCATGAAGATTGATATTGTAGATAATAAATAATACAGGAGCAAAGATAGAACCTTGTGGTGGTACCCTTAAAGTTACTCAAAATAAATAAAAGTGCATGCCTTCAAAAATAACTTTAATACTGCACTTAGAAAAAAATAATTTTATAATTTCAGGGTGAAGACTAATTGTAGGATAGATAGAGAAGTCAAAATGTTTCTAGAATTTTTAAATATTGGAACCAATTATTTAGCACTTTTTAATAGTTAAGCGAAAATTGAAGAGAGGTCTGAAAAAAACTATTTTAAGACTATGATGGAAATCTTGTCTGAAGCACAATCTGTAGAAGCAATTAATTGAGAATTACCTTTAGCATTGGAATCCAGAGTGATTTATATAAGAATAGGTTAATCTGTTTAACTGGTATGACAGGAAAAATATGGCTATTAGATTCAGGTTTAGATTCATTAGAGTTAAGTTAGAAAAAAGGTTTTTTCCGAAAAACTGGAGAAGTAAAAAAGATCAGACCCGCCACCTTCCGACATCACTTGCCCCCTACCCGCCCTAAACGTGAGAGTAACAAGTTGATAAAATATTTTTTGAACTATTCTCAACTAGACTTTCATAATAAATTATTTCAGCGTTCAAAAAATATGGTCATACAAAGTTTGAACCTTCCTCAAATAGACGGGGGTTCAAACTTTATGCATTTGAACGAAACCGCAGTTCTAATAAATAAACAATTTGATCGTTTTCTATTCTGTCTTAAATGCAGACACCATCTTTTAGAGCTTTTCATTAAACCAACATCCAATTCTATTTGTGGTGTAAACAAATCTCCTAGAGATCAGTCTCAGAAGGGTTCACGGAAAGAATTTCACAATGTTTTTTATTTTTTTAATTATTATAATTTTTTTTATTTCATAATTTTTTTTGTTTTTTATGTTTTATTATTGACCTTAGTCGGCAAATTTTTTTAAATGGCCGTGGTTAACAAAAAAAATGTTGAGTTTAACCCCCCTCCCCCCTTCTTCTTTTTTAAAACCTTTTTGGGCCTGACCAGATTAAATACGTAGTTTTTTTGTTAATTATTTATTTTTCATTATATCTATAAAGATATTATAAGGATATTTTTGCAGTTGCTTTATTTAATACAGTGTTTTATTATTTTAATTATTTCATAAAGTTACTATAAATAGCAGGAATTAATATATAGGTACCATTTTGTTAACATTTATTAGTACCGAGTACCATTTTAGTAACATTCTTAGTTAATAGATTGTAATTGAAATTTTCAATAAAAAATAAATATGGGTAAGTGTAAGGACATAAATCCAAGACAAATTTTAGTAGTAAAAGCACTTTTATGGCATTCAGAACGATCACAACGGAAAATTGCTAAAAAGTGTAAAGTTTCGCAACCTTTTGTCAATAAAATCAAACACAAAATGGAAAACGACATCACTCTTTCTCCGAAAAGGAAAAGACGGAGTGGGTCAAAACCTAAAATCACTCCTTGGACAGACAGAATTAAAAGAAATATTTGTCTGAAAAATAGAAGAAAGTTTATAATCACACAAAACGGCTAAAAAACCAATGCTAACTCCAGCAATGATAAAAAAGAGATTGCAATGGGCAAAATATCATAAGTATATGACTGTTGGAGATTGGAAACATGTAAGTTTATCAATTTTCAATGAATTATTGTTAAACAAGTGTTTAAATTTTGTCATAAACTTAATTACAACCACACTAAGATAATTTTTTTAGGTGTGTTTTACAGACAAATAAGCTTTTGAGATCTTGTAAGACAAAGCCAAGTTATTCCAAAAAAGACTAAATAAAAAATACCATCTATATTGTACAAACTATTAAACATCCAACTAAAGTTATGGTGTGGTCAGTTCATCAGTGGTAAAGGCACAGGAAGACTATGTAATGTCAATGGGATGATGAACCAAATACATTGTCGAGAGGTTCTGGAGAGCCAACGTATTCTCTAAATACAACAACGATTTCCAAATGACAATACACTTACGTTTATGCATGATGCCATAAAGCTAAAAACATCGCAAACTTTCTTAAAACAAAAAATATTCCAATTTTAGACTGGGCAGGGATTTCTCCTGGCCTAAATCCAATTTTACTTTAGTTAAATATGCATTTTCAGAAAAAGAAAAAAAAAATGAAAAATAATAAAAGAAAAGATTGCTGCCCCATGACAAACCCTAACCTATATCATCAATTTGATTCTATTTTTATTTAAATTTAATATGTTGTTTTCATTTGTTTCTTATAATTTTAACTATTGAAAGTTTTAAGCTGCATAATATTTATATTTAAAGTTATTTCTTTTTTTATATTTTTACATTTAGGTTAAAATTGAAATATTTACTGTTAGGCATTCTATACTTTGAGACTATTCTCCGAGGCAAGTGACATTTTTTATGAAAAAAGACTTCGTTTGTTACTAAAAAATGGATAGCAACTCTTTTTGCACCACAATATTCGCGAACTTTTAGAAATCCTTACACAAGTGATTACTACAAATAAAATTAGGCAAAGCTACAGTTAAGCGGTCTAAAATAATTTTATTTTGCCGCTTATTGGGCTTTCTTGAGTAGGCTTGCTCAAATAGATAACTTTTTAATATAAACATACAGAATTATTATTAATTCAGTTCATTCATCGACTATCTCATAGTCTGCTGCAAAAAGGGAGTGCTGCTAAATCGATTTTCTTATAGCCTACTGCTACAAGAGAGTGTTGCTACATCGACTATCTTGTAGCTTGCAGCAACAAAGAAGTACTGCAACATCGACTAAGGGTTTGGTATGGGGCAGCAATCTTTTTTTTTTATTATTTCAATTAAAAGTTTAAAAAGCCTCCACTGACGAGAGCGCAAAAAAAAATTAATTATTTTAGACCGCTTAACTGTAGCTTTACCTAAAATTCTTTGTATTTGTTAAGAATTTTTTTTTTTATACCAATTCATTACCCAGTACAACAATGATTTTTTGATTTAATTCACACAGAGTGTGTCACAAAGCTTAAAAATAAAAGTAAAAATTCGGCATTACGGCCTGAAATATTGTAATTCCGGCCTGAACAGGATAAACCTTAGAATCAAGAGGATTCAAATTCCGACCGGAATTCCGGTCTGAAATAAATTTCGGTACATCTCTAATTATTAAGGAATCATGTTTTATTAATAAAATAAACTTATATTACACTTTTTATAAACCTTTGAAGTAAAAATACCCTTGAAATAAAAAAAGATATGAATATATATTTGCCGATGCTTCAGTATCAGTCTATACTGTCTTAGTCGTCCCGGTGGGAAATGAGCTTGCAACTAGCGAGTGATTAGCTAGCGACTTGCTAGCGACTAGCTAGCGACTAGCTAGCGACTAGCTAGCGACTAGCTAGCGACTAGCTAGCGACTAGCTAGCGACTTGCTAGCGACTAGCTAGCGACTAGCTAGCGACTAGCTAGCGACTAGCTAGCGACTAGCTAGCGACTAGCTAGCGACTAGCTAGCGACTAGCTAGCGACTAGCTAGCGACTAGCTAGCGACTAGCTAGCGACTAGCTAGCGACTAGCTAGTGACTAGCGAGCAACTAGCTAGCTTTATTGCAGTTTTCAAGCAATTTTTTTTCTTATTTTATTTTTTTCTAATGTCTTTAACATCTTTAAAAATTAGATTTTTAGTGTTGAGTCTATTATAGTTATGAGAATAATTGAACTTTAAACATTAAGATTTTGTAGCAATGTGTCGTAAGCTATGTATTGTAGCTTTGTAGCTTGCTACAAAATATCTAAAAATCTATAGCTCGTTGATAGCTACTCATCAAAATTTTTTAAACAGCGATTTTATTACAGTATCACGCTATGCTAAAACCAGTGGGTCTTTAGCATATTAAGCTAGCTGTCCTCGTGGTCAAGTCGCTGTATTTATCTTTACAAATAACGATAGCTTTTCGCTAACTTAAAAAAGCTAGCGATTCTCGTGGCAAAATCGTTGTCTTTATCGTTACGATTATAGCTAGCTTTTCGCTAGCCAATTTCCTACCGGGGTAGCTTTATGCGTAACTAAGTGGAAATTGGATTTTACTTACATTTCTTAAAAATTTTTTTTACAAAACTTGGTTAAAAGTTTCTAATTTAAAAAAAATTGTTTAAAATTTATTACATTTTGCTTTTTTTAGAGGGAGAATTTCAAGGTTCAAAATACACATGTTTTTGAAAAATTTTTTAAATTACTTAAGAGCCGTTTTTTCTAAGAATCACGCAAATTCCTGAAACTGTGGAAGTGACCTCCTCCAAATTGCTTGAATTTTTTATATATTGATCAGAATATAGAAAAAACCTGTTGGGGAAAAAAAAAATTTTCAAAAATGTTTCGTTCACTCGGAATCTGTGAACCCATTTTTTTGGCAAGGCAAAAAGTTGCACATAGCTTTTGTAGTTAATATCAGACGTAACCCAAAAGCTCTCTCCAAAAAATATAAAAAAGTTGCGTGACACTGTGCGGTTGGCTAATTATCATAGTTCAAAAGTACAAAATCAATCACTTTTGTCAATTTTTAATCGAAGTTAATTCTAGCGGCGAAGTGTTGCACACAATTTTTCTTTTAGGATTTGAAATTATCAAAGGTATTGAGTCTAAAAATGCAAAGAAAGTTATGTGATACCTAAGGCCTATTAATATATTAAGGCTTGAAATTGGAAAAAAATGTTTTAGTATACTTACAAAATGAACCATTACGGCAGAGGCGCTTAGTTTTGTAAAAATGTAAACATATCCAACTGTCAATACAAAAAGGTCCTAACATAATAATAAAAAAAATTCGTGTGATTTTGTCACACGCATGATATAACATGAATTAAAAACTGAACAAAAATCTAACATCAAGATAACTATATTGCTAATTAAATAAAACATAAATCAAACATTTAAATGTTTTTCCATTTAAAAATTAGTTTTTCATTTATTAATAGAGTCATTTACACACATTATCCACCACATCACACATAATTTCTACTCTGCTGCAGTAAGTTTCTCTAAGAATAATGATATGACTGTAAAATAGTCTTCTTCGGATAATGAATAATCGCCACAACCTCTGATTAGAAAAGGAGCATTTACTAAACAGATAATTTTATCAGTTTGGTTATTTATCTCCTCGGTAGTAACTGGCCAGCGAAAAGTATTCTTCTCTTGCCCGTTAATCATACAATTAACTCTGATCCCAGTTATAGATACCTAAAAGTATTAGCGCAACATTTAAAATAATATAATAAAGAGTTTACGATTTGTTTAATTTTGCTTACATTCAATAAAACTTGTAAAGTCTTATATAATGTCATTCTGAAATTATTTTTACATTTTATTTATATTCCTTTTATTTTAGAGCACTCTTTTGTAAAACAAAATAAAAACTTGAAACTAATATATACTTTGAATAATATTACCTCCACAATATATCCAATATTCCATTGTTTTTCATATGCAACAGCAACCCAATCATTCACTTTCCATACCAGACAAATTTCTTTTGCAAGATTGGCGATGTCTTCCTCATATTTATTATCATCTTCATTGTCTCCTGCCAGATTAAAGTCATCATTTTCACCATAAACTTCTTTGTTATCGTTAACCTGACTATTTTCATTATTTTCTGTTGTCGGTTCTACCAGCTTACCTTTTCTTTTCAGGTTACTAAATCTATAACAATATCAATTGTACATATTTTTAAACATATGTAAACAAACACACAAAATTATAACTTTCACCTAAATTTTAATTTCATATTTGTAAAAGAACTATTTAACAGTCAGAAACATAATCTAATTTGCAAAAGTTTTGATAGCAACAATGCCTACCTTGAAAATAAAGATCTTATCTGTTGACTAGTTACATATTGATCAGGCGGAAGTTCTCTCCTCAGCTGCATGTGAACCTGCTCAGGGCTCATTTTATTACCTGATTCTTCTCCACGAATAAAGTATTTATACAACAGTTCTTTCTGCTGATTTGAAAATCTAAAAGAACTTCGAACTGGTAATGCCCAACCTTGCAATAGAAAAATGTTCATGCAATGTGGTTTGTCTTTTACGGAAGCACTGTTAGAGGATGAAGAAATTGGCATATTTAGTTGTGAAGTAATTTTCATCTTATGAACAAACGAGTTGCGAACTTTATCCAATGATGTTAATGATTTCGGAACTGTATGAAGACCGGATAGCATGTGTTCTTCTAACTCAGCATCGCTTTCAAATGATAAAGTACAATTCATTTCAGTGCAAAATCTTAATGAATATAATTGCCTGTACCTTCTTTTCTGTTTTTCCTTAAGTGACTTGTTACGCTTAATTGAATTATCTGTTTTGCTATATGGCAACAACAACTTAATCGAGGGTTGAATTTTAAGATTTCCATACTCTTGTTCAATTCCCTCACCGATATTGAAATAACGCCACATCTTCATACTTTTCTCACCAAACTCAAATGAGTGATAGTTGCTAATGTTCTTAATCTTTGGTCCAGTAACTACAGTTTTATCATTGCTAATTTGAGCAACTGCTACTTTTGCATCTTTAGCGCCAAAACTATAATGCATAGCCTTGTGTATATCTTCAGCAGTCAAAAGATTATTACCAGAGTCAACGTAACTCCTTAAAATTGTCTTTACAACTGCACTCTCCCTGTCACATTGATCTTTTCCACAACAGGGTTCATTATAATCATATCTCAGCAACTTTATATCTCTCTCTTTGCATACATTGTAGATTGCTTCAGCTGAAAGATTTCCCTGATAGCAGCCGGCATTATCAGATTTGGTAAACATTTTCTTGATATGTGGTTGATCAATTCTGAATTGGTCTAAAACTGCAGTGGCTAACGAAACAACATCACCTATTCCTTGATCACACCTATACATTGAAGTAAAGTAAACACGTTTGAATAACTTTCCTGCTATTTTTATGAAGAATATATCCACATGTAAACTCATTCCTTTCTTGCCAAAATACTCTCTTTGGCCCTCTCTGTATCGAACCGGAAGAATTTTTTGACAAAAATCTTTAAGCCAGAAAGCAGTTTCATCGTTTAATTGCTTAAAAGCTTCGATTTTTGCCTTTTTCTGTTGAGAATCTCTCATCAGGTGTTTTATGTAGTTGAATACATCCTTTACAGCAATTTCCAAATCATAAATAGAATCAGCATTGTCAGAATTTTGAATTGTTAGTTTTTTGATCATCTCGATAGCTTTGCACAAATCATAGTAATCGGCACATACCACTTCTGATATCTCTGTGTTGGATTGAAATTTTTTTTCAGATGGATCTGATAAGGCATGTTTTGAGCTATGAGAAGAAATGTTTGAGTCATTGACACTACAATTGGTTTGATAACTTGTTTTCAAATACCTTTTTCCTTTTTCAAGGGCAGCTTCGAGAGATTTAGAACTAAATCTTTGTGCCAATTTTGTAATGTTTGAAAACCATTCATGCCTGAAGCAGTAACATCATCTAATCCAGCTAAGCTTTTTCGACTTGAAGGTTTTATTGCATGCAATACTTTCCACAAACTTGAATCAGATAATGGTATATAAATGTTTTCACTACAACTTTTTCGATAGAACATGATAGCGTGGCTATATTTTGTCGTCAGTATTGCGTGCACTATCTTTTGTACTTCACCGCTGTCGTATTTTAATTTGGTTATTCCATAAGCAACATCATGCAAAATACATAAATATAAAGTTGTAAATATAAAGTCTAAGAAATGTTCACACTTTGTTTGATCAAGACTAGATCGGACGAATACTTTCTTCTCTGAAAATGTCAACCCTTTATGAGATGCATGCCATTTTCTTGCTGTTTCTATACGATGTTTGGTACACTCAAATGTGTTCATTATAAACTTTTTGGTATACTTGGTATGGTCTAATAATGAGAGGATAACTAACTTTCCCATGGAATCACTTTGCTTATATACTTTCTGAGCACGAATAATTTCAATTGGGAGAGGGCTATTTATTTCATCAACATTTTTACTGTTAAGAAAATCTATAAGTATTTCCTCTTGTCCAGGAGCAACAGCTTCCGCAAATTTTTTCTTTAATAAGTTTTCTAGGCGAACATACTTGCGTTTTAACTAATCTTTAGTAGTATCTTCCAGATATTCGAACTTCCTTTTTAATCTAAATTTTATTGGACTTGCATTAAGAACCTCAGTTACACTCTCACGGCTTCTTAGAGATTCGTCCAAAATCTCCTGTGAAACATTAATTTCACCGGGATCAAATTCTTCATCTGGAGTAGCAGGTGTCATATATGTTTGTTCTTGTTGTGTTTGTGTTTCTGTACATAAATTGGTGTTAAATTTCTGTACATAAATTCGTTGACTCTAGATAAAGCAGTTTCTTGCTTTAAATGGATAAAACACAGCATTGCACCAACTGAAAATACTTCATTGTATCGCTTTGACATTGATATGACGACCTGTATTGGTGACGCCCTTAAAGCGGGAGATTTTTTTCCTTTTATATTTAGATGGTGAGGATGAAAGCATGTTTTTGGAGGACTCCATGCAATACCAAACGTGTACCGGTGAAAAGCACATATTTGTTCATCCTTTTCAAGATTTCTTTTAAGTCTATTTGCAATAAGTCCATTTTCTTCCCAAATATTATTATCGTTTAATCGCATGACCTAAAAACAATTTTTTAAACAATTATTAAGTGTGCCATTTAAAGCATTGTTTATAATCTGACTCTTCACGAAAAATGTTTACAAGTTTGAAATACATTGTTGTTATTTTTAAAATACAATATTGCAAGAGTGTGATTAATTTAGTGATTATTTATTAAAAGAGTGAGGAATTAATTAAAAGAGCTATTTTTTTTTGTTTAAAGAACTTTGTCTCAAAATCTTATTGCAGAGAAGTTATAAAGTATGTAAATATAAAAATTATATTACAGTCTGCGTAAATTTAAAATACGTAATTTCCTTTAAGTTGATGAGGTGTTTCTTAACATCAACATCTCCCAGCTGATGAATGTAGAACATTTTGTTTATAATTTTATGTTTTTTGAATGATCCACAATTTCCTTTTGAAAAGCAACAACAGTTTTCATAAAAATATTTGTTTTGTTTCATACTCAACTAAAAACAAGTTCTATTTATGCAGTACCTATTTCTCAATAGCAATGATAAAATATCTACTCTATTTATGCAAATTTTAAAGATCGTTAAAATAAAGTTAAAACATTTTTATGGTAAGTAAACAACCGCCCACTAACTTGTTTCTCCACAATCGTGATATCAGCGATTCTTCTTCCATTCGATCACCACAAGTTATTAGGTTATGACGTAAATTTAAATAATTCACTTCTGATCATGTATTTTTTTTTTATTATTATTTATTTCAATTGTTATGATTTCTATATCATAGTCAGAAACGCTTAAATTTTTTCTTAACATTACGTGCAATGTTTTGTGTAATGCTAAATGCTAATTTTGGATGATAGAAATTTTATTGTGAGCGAAAACCTCATCTGTGTGTCCAAAAAAATATCTCTTCGTACTTAATCATTTTTAACAATTTGTACCTTTATTTTTAACTTAATATCTAAAGATCACACGAATTTTTTTTATTATTATGTTAGGACCTTTTTGTATTGACAGTTGGATATGTTTACATTTTTACAAAACTAAGCGCCTCTGCGGTAATGGTTCATTTTGTAAGTATACTAAAACATTTTTTTCCAATTTCAAGCCTTAATATATTAATAGGCCTTAGGTATCACATAACTTTCTTTGCATTTTTAGACTCAATACCTTTGATAATTTCAAATCCTAAAAGAAAAATTGTGTGCAACACTTCGCCGCTAGAATTAACTTCGATTAAAAATTGACAAAAGTGATTGATTTTGTACTTTTGAACTATGATAATTAGCCAACCGCACAGTGTCACGCAACTTTTTTATATTTTTTGGAGAGAGCTTTTGGGTTACGTCTGATATTAACTACAAAAGCTATGTGCAACTTTTTGCCTTGCCAAAAAAATGGGTTCAAAGGTGGCAAAAACTAAATTTCTAAAAATTTTTAAAAAAATCTCAAAAATTTAAGCCCAGATTCCGAGTGAACGAAACATTTTTGAAAATTTTTTTTTTCCCCAACAGGTTTTTTCTATATTCTGATCAATATAGAAAAAATTCAAGCAATTTGGAGGAGGTCACTTCCATTGACTGCCTGATTCATACAAAAAATGACTCTTAAGATAAAAATCAAACTTCTGCATTATATTTAGATATTTATATTTATATATTATATTTAGATATTTTCAGTTTAATGAGATCTTAAATTAATTATGAACCAAAAAAACCACGAAAAAGTATTTGCATAATAGATATTTCTTGTTTTTTTCAGTCCGTAAAAATTATTGGATTGCATCATGTTACTAAAGAGGTATCCAGTTTTTTACTTGATGCAAACTTAATGCAAGAATCAACTTTTTATAAGTAAAAAAAAAATTTGAGTACCTAACTTATTACCGGTAAACTAAATTTTTTCGCAAATAAAGAATCCGGTTTTCAAAAAAATAAAATTTTAATAAAACAAGCCCAAAAATGATTATATGGACGCCCTGTGTAAAAATTATTTCAAAATATTAAATGGTTTTAGTATTAACAACCTGTTTCCCTCTTTAGTAGTAAGTGCGAAGTTTAGTGCATACATTGCTATTGGTGCAGACCTCATTTTTATTAATACAATTTTAAACAAAGGAAAGTTGTTTATAGATGCCCCAAGTGGACGATAAACTGAAGTTTATTCAACATTTTATGTATGTGGCAATACAAAGACTCTTTTTTTGTATTTTCTAATAAAATCCTAACAAATTTTGTTTTATTTTGAGTTATTTATTGTTTGATAATATAATGCTTATTATTTCAATACGGAACTAAAAACAAATTTTTTTAACATCTTAGCCTAGCCATACAATGAGAAAATGGTATGTATTTATATCAATAATGGTTTTCAGTGGTGGCAGTGAAACAAACGTTACTTCATCAAGAAGTGATTTTAACCTAAATCAAAAATACCCAACCTCTCAGGCAAACATCCATAACGAAACAGTCACTTACAACAATAGCAACAATGTTGATATTTCAAGTATGTCTTTAGAAGAATTATGTCGGCTAATGGAGGTGCCGGCAGAAAATTGTTCGTGCGAAAATCCTGACACTAAAAAACTTTGCGTTATCGTAAACACCAAAATAATTGAATCTTTCTCTTGCGACGTCGTTACAAACAAAATAATTGGGATATCAAATCTGATATCGTCAACCCTTGCTTTAATTGGTAATGGTTTTGTGATTGGTTTTGGTTTTACAAATAGAAAAAATCTTTCAAGATTCCGTTACTTAATCATAGGATTATCCGTTTCCGACTTCTTTTTTGCACTTTTTCAAGCTATAGTAAGTATTCCTGAAACATGGACATGCCATTGGATATACGGTTTATTTTTTTGTAAAGTTTTACGTGCTTCATTAGCTGCAAGCGCTAACATTGCAGTAGGGTTTATTGTCATTATTGCTGTTAATAGGTACATTGGAGTTGTTTACATGTTCAGTACAGCTTTTGACCAAACAAAGATGTTAACAGCCGTGATAATAAACGTGTTAGCTGGGATACTATCAATAATTCCACCATTATTTATTCTTCAGCTTGGAAAATTTGCAACGTGTTCGGAAGTATGGTCAAAAAAAAGTTCAACAATTTACACATGGGTTTTGTTTTTAACATATTATTTTATCCCAGTAGTTACGTTAATTTTTCTTTATCTTATTATGATTGCGTCAATAAAAAAAGCCTACTTGAAAAGCAACGTTATAAATGACGAGCAACGAATGTCGCGCCTAAAAAAAAACAAGAAAAATCTTTTTATGCTGGTTTTAATTTTGGTAGCTTTTGCTGTTTTAGTTCTTCCAAATCGAATTGTTTGGATCGTTAACGATCTTTATGGTTTAAATAAAATAGATAAAAATTTAGAACGATTACTTAAGATGTTGTCAGAGATTACGTATGGATTTCACGCAGCGGTAAATCCCATTATCTATTCATTGGTAGATAAAAAGTTTAAATTGCAACTGAAAACTTTTTTTTCAGGGGTAAAAGATTTATTTTGGGTAAACCCTTCATTGTCTTCATCAAAGTCTAGAAGCGCTTCTGAAATAACCATTCAAATGAATATTACAAATGCTTCAAAACAGTAGTATGTTTTTTAGTGTAGTTTGGTAAAAAGGTATTTTTACGTCGCATCAACTTTATTTATTCAATGAATATGAATAAACTATAAGTACTTACTATTAATCTTTTACTTAACATGTTTTTTTCTAATTTTTTTTAATCGTATTTATTATCGTGACTTATGTTTTATTTTTTATCAACATGAAAAATATTAATAATCTTTTTTATTATTTTAATATTCACTGAAAGTTAGTCCCTTTTATAAACTTAAAACTCTTTTTTTTTATTGTTCGTTGGGTTAATATTAATAAATATTTATTTTATTATACTTAAATTTCATCATTATTAAACCAATCACAAAGCGTTTTTGATAATTATATTACTCGAAGAAAATCCAAACTCTTAACGCAGCATTGCAGAAAAGCATATGATAAAAAAGTTTCTACGGTTTTTGTTACCTATTTTGCTTTTACAACTAGAACGGGGAGTGAACCTTAAACCATATTATTTAGGGTCATGGTAAGCCTTCAAAAAGTTTACGTGGAAAAAAAAAATCCGCTAGAATTATAAAACTATAAGACCAACTTCATTAACATCAAATCGTGTAAAACTTTCGAACCAATCTTTCGTGACAAAATTATGAGTCACATGTGATTTATTAAGTAGTAATCAACATGGTTTTTGAAAAAACGAAACTTGAAACACATATCTGCTAGAAATACAAGATGTTTTATTTAATGCTATTGAGAATGGCTGGTGTTTCAATATTTTCTATACGAATTTCTGAAAAGCATTTGATTAAGTACCTCATTTTCAATTGGTAAAAAAGTTAGAATCATATGATGTTGCCAAAGTAATACGTAATTGGATAGTAGACTGTTTACATAACAGAAAACAACGAGTAATTTTAGGGGAAAGTACATCAAAATGGTTAATAGTTGACAGTGGAGTTTTACAAGGGTCTTTCCTAGGGCGTCCTTTTTTTTTATTAATTTTTATTGTTAATTATTACAAATGATTTAACAGAAACAACAGAAAATTATGTTTAATTATATGCTAACGATAGCAAATTTATAAACATTAACAAGTTAGGAAAAGATGTATAAATTAACTACAATTAAATACTGGTATAATTTTAAAATGGTTGTCATTATGTTTAATTAAATTCAGTTATGCAAAATGTAAAATAATGCATATTAGCTTACAATATCCATGAATAACGCTTTCTTATTAAATACGACATCAAGCCGGACATTTAAATAAATTAATTTAAATACAGTAAGAAAGGTACAACTTTTGTTAGACCACATATTGAGTTTGCGATTTGTGCATGGTGTCCCTATTTGAAAGAAAATATCTTAAAGTTAAAAAAATACAAAAAAGAGCTAGAAAATTAGTGCCAGCTCGAAGAAAATGCCATATTAAATAGATTACGTATAATGGACTTAACAACGCTAGTGGAGCGTCGTTTACGAGGAGGTCTTATTTTTCTTTATAAAAGAAAGAAAAGTTATGAAGAGATAAATTGGATAAACTATAATATTCAATACCGAAAACACAATGGGAGTAGTACAATTTTGGTGGTCATAGCCAAAGGTTAACAAAGACTGTCTGTAAGAGTAATGCTAGATATAATTTTTTCTCAAATCGAGGTGCAGAGGCTTGAAATAGTTTTCCACCTCATGTTATTGAATAAATAACTTAAATTAATCAATTTAAAAATATACTTGATAAAAAAAAAAAAAAAAAGTATTCATCTTTACTGATTACGAAATATTATGTTCAGCATACTAAATCACCTAAGCAAATGGTATAAAATAAATTCGGTATATAATTATGCAACAAAAAAGAATCAGCATTTTTAAGTTATTGTATGCATATTTTATATTATTTTAATATATAATACCATCGGGGATAGTGCGAAACCGCGTAACTAGCATTGGCTACTATATTAATAATTTTAACACCAATCATCTATTGTAGACATAACAAATAAAATAAATAAAAATAATACTTTTTATACTAAAATGAACCCAAAATCTGTTAAAAAAACAACCCTTCTCCAGTAAAAAATCTGTATATACGCGGTCCAATGCTAGTTAAGAAGCAAAAAAAAAAAGGGTCATAGTTCTTAATCTTGTAAACACTGGATAAGTTCTTTAAAAAAGTATTTTTTTCTCTTGAAAGCTACCCATCAAACATGCTATTGCAATATTTCAGTAGACCTATATAGGCATTATGACTGGTCCACTGTAGTTTTGCTCATCGGTTACTTAGTGGACCATTAGTGGCAGCTGCCAGAAGTGACTAGTCGATGACTATCCAGTGGGCACGCGTCGTCCAGGGGACGTCCAGACGTCCGTAAGGCGTCCAACGGATATTCCCCGGACGACGCATGTTCACTGGTTAATAACATCTCGTAAAGTTATTGATTCGCCATTTATATTGGCTGGTCCATTAAGAAACTAATGAGAGGAAATTTAATAAACCGCTCAAATATGTATATATTGTTCCACTGCAAAAATATTCAGACAACTTTTGTCCATGTAGTAATACTTTATATTTATTAAACTGAAACTATTTTAATGAGCTATTGTTATATAATATTATATTCAATTAAGTTTTAAAATCAGTGCTTTAGTTTAGTTTTAAAATAAATATTAATTTCCCATATATATATATATATATATATATATATATATATATATATATATATATATATATATATATATATATATATATATATATATATATATATATATATATATATATATATATATATATATATGTATATATATATATGTATATATACATATATATATTTATATAAGGGGAGTCAAAAAAAGTAAATTTTGAAAACAAAAGAACCATATCCATAAATATGAGGTAAATATATAAAAAATCAGCCTCAAAAATTTTGAGCGCTGTCGGATTCACTTTTGAATTTAGGGAAAAAATGACTGAAAAGTGGTCATTTTCAGACCTCTTGAGGGCGGGGTTAAATATTTTTTTTGTCAATTTTTTTTTTACTTAATATATAAAGGACTAAATTTTAGTTAAAATTTGTATGGTTTTTTTATTACCCCTCAAAAATTTTTGTTTCGTGGTATTGAAAATCAGGAAAATCGGTAATCTTATGCATTTTCTTCTGTTACGCCTAATGTTGTATATTTATATTTTGGTACAACTTCTGAAAATTTAAAATTTTACATTCTTCTAATAATTTTAGATTAGTACATAAAATAAACATATTAGAGTTAGTGCAACTCAACTAAGGTCAATGAAAAAGGAACTTTTTATTATAAAAGAAGCAAAACCAGCTATATCAGGTAGAAACATTTTTGTTAATACTGGAATTAGTAATGAATCTTTTTTGGAGTTATTAATGAGACTTTTTTCAAATGATTCATTGATAATTTAAAATCTTTTTATTTAGATATACAGCTTCCAACGGGATTGGATACTCCTCAACACTTAATATATGAACAGCAATGTCGATTTGCATCAATATCAAATATAATTGCTTGTCCCCTTAAAAATTTTTTTTCTAGATGCTCAGATAGTTGCTGTGAATGTATTTTGACTAAAATCAAGAGATCCTGGATTAAAGCTGGATTTGATGTGTTAACTGATTTAGTTTTAGTTAAAAAACTTTTTAATTTGCACAAGTTTTTTTCCAACTTGAAAAAAAAAATGCAAAACAAGGAACTAGTGGCAATTCGGCTAAACAAAACAAGTTTGAGATTGAAATAAAAAAACGTTTTTGGGCTAGTAATTCTAATCTCAAAAGATAAAAAAAGATCCCTAAAATTTCTTGAAGATCAGGAAGGTCAAAGAAAGTTTGTTATTAGTTCAGAAGATATTAAGTATAGAATAAAGGTATTCAATGTTTTTAGTTAACTACTTCAGCTCTATTTAAACCTGTATTACTTTATTTTCTATTCCACTTAAATTAAAAAATTAATCTAATTTAATAAATATATAAAATAATAAAAGTATAATATAATATAATAATAAATATAATATAATAATAAAATAATAAAAAGTTCATAAAATCTAAAATTAAAGACTAATACTAAAACATTTCTATAAATTAGACAAAAGAAAATATCAGGAAAAAAAACTGTTCACAGCCTATAAGTTTGGGAGATGATGAACCCAAGGTTGAACTTATAGACACAGATCCAAGCATGGATTCGTCAATTGAATCTGATTTTGATCCAGGTTATTGGTATTATATAGAAGTTTCTGAAAACCCAGACACAGTAATTGCAAAAATACCAAAAGATATTTTTGGTGGTAATGTTTCTCTTACTTCCACAGCCTGTGATATATCGCCAAATGTTTTTCAGAAGGTAAAAAATTCTATTCTATATCAATCAGGTGTTGACTTTATAGAAGTTAAAAGCAGTCAGTCTACCGCATATAGAAAAATGAAAAAAAGAAAATGAAAACATATCAACCATTACAAAACAAGATCTTAAAGCTGCCATTGATGCATCTCCATATCCATTAGGGTGGAACGATTTTGAAAATTTTTGAAATTTGATATGCCTGAGCAGCAAATCAATATCTTTTGGTGAAAAAAGAACCTTACTCTTTTTTTTTTTTAGTTTAGATGAGTTCTTGAAGTTCCTCTTTCGATTCTAAATTTTTGATGGGTCCTAATATTGTTTAAATTTTTTTTTTCTAAACTATATCAACTTGATACTTAAAAGAAGCAAAATAATATGCTGATTTTGAAAATAATATTTGTTTTTATTAAAAAATTATAATTAAAAAAGTAGAGTTGTTTTTTTCATTAAAAACCCCCGTCCTCAACAAAACGGGGGTTTTAAGGTATATTTTTGCAAGTATTTTTTTCACTAAAAAATTTTTTTAATAAAATTATTATTTATGAAACAAGCATTTTTTTCTGCTTTTTTTGAGTCCAAGATTGATATGGTTTAGAAAAAAAAAAATTCAAAAATATTAGGACCTGTCAAGAATTTAAATTCCAAAGAGGACCCTCAAGATCTCATCAAAATCAAAAAATATTTTTTTACTTTTATCTTACAATTAATAGACATTGATTCGTGTCTCAGTATATTGGTTTTTAAACTCTTTTTTTTTGCTATGAAAATCGCTCCACCATAATATCCATGTATGATTTATTTCAACGGCAAGACATTTTTTAAACTAAACAAAGGAAAAATATTAAAAAGGGATAGAATGGCTGTTTTAGTTAACATTAATGGAGATTCTTAACTACTTGGAGTACCTCCGCTGGCGTCTTCCGCAGGTGAAGATCTGTTTTTTGGTGTGATAGATTTAATTAAAGAATATCAACTAACATCAAAAACTAGAGGAATATGCTTCGATACAAAATCATCCAATACTGGGACGAATAAAGGGTTCGTTTCAAGAATATCTAAAGAACTGGATAAATATCTCCGCCAAATAGCCAGTAGACATGTGAATAAACTAAGAATGCTTCACTTTTGGAAATTAGTGACCAATGATAAAACAAATGGACCTGATAATACTCTTTTCAAAAAATTAAAAAATATTATTGAAGAACCTAATTTTAATTATAATCCAATACAACTCTTACGGTTTGATTGGAATAATGTTAAAAGTAATCTTTTAAAGAAGGCAGCTGAAAACTCATTAACATTTTGCCGAGCTTACATTGGTAAATCATGTATTAAAGAGATGATAGAAGTGAGCTTGCATAATTAGTTGTAACTGTTGATGTTGTGTTGAAACCTCAGTATAAACATTGCTGGTACTTGAACTCAACAATGATACCTCTATCTTTGCATGATGATGATTTAACATTAGAGGAGAAGACAAAAATCTGCATCAGTAATTCTGTCATTTGACATGCCTAGCTCTGACTATTATAAGCCTGAGAACAAAGTAAAACAAGATATCAAAACAATTTATAAAATGAATGTAAATATTGGAAAAAAACCACCATCCCTGTCTGTCTTAGTTGATGATTTTTCTTACCTGATTTTTGACATGATTGGTCTTGATAAGCAACGAGTTAAAGACTGGCTCTCACTTCCACCAAACTGTTGGCATACCCAATCATGTTTTAAAAGTTTTCAAAAATATGCTTTAACTTTAATATTAGTAAATAACCATTCGGTACGGTCTATAGGTATGATGGCGCAGAATATTCAATGATGTTCTAATGAAACTGAAAAACAAAATTTCAAAGAATAAGTTAAATGATGGGCTTGGTGCGATGCAGAAAAAGATAAAGAGATAAACATTAGTTAATAAATTTAATTCTCATCTAAGAGAGAGAGGGAGAGAAAGAAAGTGTTTCCAAAGCAGCATATTAAGAAAAGTAAAAGACTCGCAATAAATAATATTTTCTGGTTTTATTAAGTTACCAGTAAACCAAAAATATTTTTACCTTTTTTTTATTTGAAATTCCAGCTTCTCTCTAACTGTTGACTAATGACTAATAAAGTAAATTTCATATCATTAAATTTACAAAACTAAAACCATGTTTCAACATTAAGCAAACTAATCAAGTGATGACAAAGGCAACTAAAAAAAATAACATAATTATGTTTGAATTTATAAAAAAATTTATGCTTTGGAAACACTTTCTTTCTCTCCCTTTCTCTCTTAGATGAGAGTTAAATGAGAATTAGTACAGGGAGCATCAGTGAAACATGTAATTACTGAGCTCTTACGTATTTCTTAATACCACAATTGATAATGACCATGTATATAAAATATTTTACGAGTTGCTTGCTATTTTATGACATAATTATTCAAATTGTTTAACCATAATTGTTCAATATTGAAACAAATAAAATCTTTTTAGTTCAAGTATTTTAGTTGAAAAAATATCTTATAAATTTGTGGTGTTATTCATATATCATAAATCATTTTAATTTAAAACTGTTATCAACTATTACTATAAATAGTAAAATTCATTTTTAGTATTGTTCTAAAGTGTTTAAAATCAAACAAACAAACATTAACACTGTTTGACACTGAATTCTGGAAAGTAAGTTTTATGCTTGCCTAACAGCATATTTTACATTTCAACAATGACTAATTTTACCTTACCTAGCTCTATCGCTTTCATTTAGACAACAATTATTTTTGCCTATTAGAATTTACACAAATAAATTCTTCGCCTATTAATAGCCGTTTCAATTTCACAGTATTCTTTAAACATACTACCAGTAATATTACTATTGTTACAATTGGATGATAAATAAATGTAAAAGAATCTTACAAATTGTGATCTTTTCTAATTAAAGACTATATTTTAACTTAAGATTAAATGAAATCCATGTCTTTTTTAAGTATATAAACAGAAAAGCAATAATATATACAGAAAAGTAAAAAACCTGGAACAAACATTTCTTTTATTAAAACTACTAATTTAAACAAATCAAATTAAATAAAGCTCTAGAACTTCCTACATTGTTGATGGCAACACTACAACACGTCCTGGTCTAATATTATGATCATTTCCAAGGTTGTTTACATGTTTGTGTAAGACATCATACTGGTCGCTTCTCTGTTTTGGTTAATTGTCTAACTGAAAGTCTATAATTGTAATGCTGAGATAATGTAAAATGGTTTCTAACCAATGTATTCAGGGTTGTGAACCATTTGATAATGCCAACTAGCATCACCCCTTGGAAATAATAAAGAATAAAGCATGGGATCTAAGTTGGCAGACATACTTGATATAGTTTTAAGAGGATGACCTTTTGGATAAATAACAACTTCCCTGGAAGCAGGTGGAGCACCATCTTTGCCAACAAATACAACTGCAACATCATGTGAAAGGAGATTATAGCAACGTCTATCTTGCCCTTCAAGCAAAGTCATTTTTATAACTGAGACTAAGCAACCTTCTATAGCTGTTCGGCGAATTTCTTCATCTTCCACTTCAGCTATGTTTTTGAATGCACGAGAAATTGGGTTCTCTTCATTAATAAAGTTTTGCAATCGAAACATTAAACGATTTAAGCAAAGATCATTACTACATTGTCGCATTCTAAAATTTACTGCAGAAAGTGGATCATAGATGTATAGTTGACAATATGTCGGCAGAACATCTTGACTTGGCCTAAGATTACATATACAATACAATACTCTTATGACTTAAAAAAAAAAAATATCAGCTAGGAGATGTTTGAAAAAAAATTAACTTAGCTTTAGATTTATCAGATTTTGTATTATGTACAACATAAATACATTATCTGATAAATCTAGAATAAAAAATGTAATGAATAAGTAAATAAATAAGAAAAACATTACATACAAAAAATGAAAGTTAGATAAAAACTGTTGAGATTTACCAGAGTAGTAGTTGTTAAATATTATTACTTCATGTTAGCTTTTAGAAAATAATTTATGCTGGTACATCGTGATTCCAAAACTTTCATAGCAAAATCAAATAATAAACAGTGCTAAAGACAAAATATCAAATTGAGATAAAATAAATCGCATATATGGCAAAATAATTTGTCCTGGCTATTAGTAAATGATTTAAGGCAGTGATTTTTAATAATAAACACCAAATGAAGGTAAGCCAAATGTCTTTTAACTCAAAATATAACAAAAAAACAACATCACAGCAACAACACACAACAATAGCACACACCATAAGTTAATATAATATTCATACAACATAACTTAAGTAACATAACACTCTTATATAACAGAATATAAGTAACAGCATTAAGCAAAATGTTATTAAAATACTTTATTATGTATATTTAGAATAATTAACAATAAAGGCTTCAAAACACCTAGACCTAAAGCAGTAACAGTTTGACACTAAATACTGTCGTGTAACCCTCTGTTATAAGTACATCACTTGGCTGGCAAGGTTGACACATCTTGCTCTACACGTTTACCAAGTCACAGCACTTTGAAAACATGGAAACAACATAATATAAACATATGTACCAACTATAAACAATATAAGTGTGTTTAAATATGTTTAAAGTTAAATATATACATATTTAAACACATTTATAAAACAATTGTATAACACATAAACAAACAATAAAAAAACACTTCACATTATTATAAGAAAACGTTGATAAAACAACTATAAAGCACATATTACCACACACACATACTTATCAAAAAAGCAAACAATAAACATGTGCAAACAAAAATATTAAAAATGACGCAAGAAAATTTAAAAAGATTCAAAGTAAACAAAATAAATATATAGAAACAATACTCTTTACCTTCATTTTTTTTTCATCAGAACTGTAATCCTCATAACAAAATTTAATCTTTACATACAATAACATGTGACATGTCATGTCAGTGTTAGCACAAAATTTTAATTTATTTTTCTAAATTTTCTAAAAAAGAACAAAAATAGTTAATAACATCACAGAAATTTCAAAGTAGTAATAACCAATTTTATGGAAATAGCATTAGTATAAATTTTTTGTTGCATAAAAAATAATTAGACCTCATCCATGCTCCTATTTTCCTTCTAAAAAATAAAATATAAGCTCAATAAAAACAAAACTGCTAAAAAAAAAACAAAGCTAAAAGAAAAACTAAAACAAGCAAAATGTGAACGATTTTAAAAATTAAAAGGAGTGACCCCTTCTACTTTATATCTAAAAAAATGTTATATATAAATTGGTATTTTTTGTACTTACTTCAATTATTTTGTGCGGCCGTGGCGCAGTGGTTAGAGCACTTGCTGTATAAGCAGGAGATCGAGGTTCGAAACGAGCTCTGGATATATTTTCGCGTCACGATAAGGAAGGAGACGTGAACCTCCTGGTTAAACGCACTTCCGCAGTGCTTTGTGACAAGACCGTTATGACTTCTTAAGGCACCTAAAATAAAATTAAAAAAAAAAAATTATAACATGATCTTAATGATAATTATTTATCTTGATATGATTCATTATGCAATATTTTTAAACTAATAAATAATAATTAAATTGCAAAAGGTAAAAAGTTTTAACTCGCTTAAGAGATCTTTCTCTAATGACCGCGTGCATTTGGAGAATGCGCTCTTTCAAAGTAGTAGCTAATGAAACAACGATAAACATTAAATGTTTCTGTAGCAATTATATATATTATATATATATATATATTATATATATATATATATATATATATATATATATATATATACATATATATATATATATATATATATATATATATATATATATATATATATATATATATATATATATATATATATATATATATATATAGATATATATATATACATATATATATATATAGATATATATATATATATATATATATATATATATATATATATATATATATATATATATATATATATATATATACATATATATATATAGATATATATATATATATATATATATATATATATATATATATATATATATATATATATATATATATATATATATATATATTTTGGTAATCCGTCATCAAAGCGGCATCAGTACTTTATTATTACTTACTTGTCATTGTTCTCAATTACCCATATAAAACAAAATTATAAAAATATTGCCTTGGCTATTGTGTTCATAAATTAGACATTTTTTACTTGTCTAACCTATTTAACGAAGTGCACCAACGAGAAGGTAAGCCATAGGACTATGCACTCCATCTGTAAACTGTCATGTGGCCTAAAGTTAGCCCTCCATTTCTGGATTCTTTCCTTTTCTTGATAGGCAGTTAGTGTAAAGTATTTGTATTGTTGCCTTAGGTTAGCCCTCCATTTCAGAATTCTTACCTTTTCTTGATTGGCAGTTAATGTAAAGTATTAATATAGATGCCTTAGGTTAGTCCTCCATTTCTGGATTCTTTCCTTTTCTTGAAAGGCAGTTAGGCCAAGTATTAATATAGCCTTAGGTTAGCCATCCATTTCTGGATTCTTTCCTTTTCTTGATAGGCAGTTTATGTAAAGTATTAATATTGTTGCCTTAGGTTAGTCCTCCATTTCTGGATTCTTTCCTTTTCTTGATAGGCAGTTAGGCCAAATTTTTTTTAACAGGGTTTTTTTTTTTTTAATTTTTTATGTTGGTTTTTCTAATTTTCAATAAATATAAGATAAACTTAAATATAAAATAAAATACACAAATATAGTCAATAAACAAAAAAGAAATTAAAAAACTAATATTAGGTAAAAAGCAATTCTAAGTGTCGTTCCCCTAAAACAGAAAAAATATTTAAAACTTTTTCCACATCAGGAATTATTTCTTGATAAATAGACATCAGAGCTAAAGAATTAAATCTTGACTCTGTCATGCAGTTTCGCATATAAGTTTTAAGTCTGCGTATAACAGAAATGCTCCTCTTGCATTCACATGTAGTAATTGGAATTGTTCCCATCATTAAAAAACCTTCCCTAATGTTTGGGAAACCCCTCATATCAATAGACTTTAAAGTCTCTGTAATAGTGGATGGGATCACAGATTGATTGTTCCAAAATGTTTCCCACAAATCTAATTCAGCATGAATTGATGTAGGATGAGGCATATCCGATATATAAAAATGCAAAAATTCTATAAAATCTGACTTCCAAAAACATTTTTCTTTATTTTTTTTTACAACAGTTGCAGGAATACCAGATAAACCTTTGTAAACAATCATCTCACCTTCATCAAATCTATCTTCTAATTCATTAATTAAGTGATCGAGAAAAGGAGATGTGATGGAATATTTGAAATAATCTGAAACTGTGTCAGAGGGATAATTATCTCTTGTCTGCCACAGAAACTTGTCTGCCACAGAACCTTGGTTTAACTTCTGAAACATCAAGAGTCTTAGCTAGGTCAAGCGCAATTAAGTACCATTCGTTATGATAGACATCAATATTTTTTTTTAAATCTAAAATTTGAGTTTTCAAACAATTTATTTCATTACACTGTTGTGATATATCAAATGCTGTAGTTTGGAGAACAACAGTTATGGCGTAGAAATAGTCCATTATTTGTTTTGTTAAAACTAAGCTCACAATAAAAGAAAAATTTGTCATTAGATTTAAAAAACATGAAGCTTTTGAAGAAGTATCAATATTATAACTCTTACCTTCATTGTATGCTATTTTTTCCATTGAATAAAAAACGGATATGTAGTTATCAAAAAAAAACATCCAGACCTTTAAGTTTCTGAACCCATCTAATTCGACATGTATCAATTAATTTTGCTTGACCAGGAAAAATGAATTTATTGAGACAGCTAGCACGTTTAGGTGATAAGTTAAAAAAATATGATATATCTTTGATTTGATCAAGAGCATTTCTAACACTCTGAACATTGCATGATTTACTAATAACTAAATTAAGTTTATGGCAAGCACAGTGAACAAGAATAGCCTTTGAATTGATAAGTTTAATTCTAGATGAAATACCTCTTAATTTACCAGACATTGCCCCAGCACCATCATCCCTTGACCTCTACATTTTTGGATATCAAGACCAAGATCATCAATTGCAGAAATTATGTTTTGCGCAAGACTAAGACCAGTTGTACCAGATTTACATTAAACCACTACAATAAACCGTAGAAAGTCTTCACAAATAACATTATCACAGTCAATGTACCTTATAACTAGAGATAGCTGTTCAACATTAGAACAATCAGAGGCTCCATCACACAAGATAGAAAAATAACCTGACTTTTTAATTTTCTTAATTAGAACTTCTTCGATAGCATTCAATAAGTTGTGCGTTTAGATATACAAGTTGCATTTTTGAGAGCAGAACGAATATGGTGCTCAAGAACTTTATCACCTGCTTCAATACGAAAATTTAAAGGCTCTACAAAGTTACCTATACCAATGTTGTCTTACCATGTTTCTCCAATCTGTGGATGATACTAACTGTCATAACGATGACCTCGAAAAGCAATATCGTTGCGGCCAAGAAAAATAATTGTTTTTATAATTAGAATTAATTTATTTCGATTACTTATAATAAGTTTTTTTCATAGACTATCTATGTCAACTTCAATCAGATTTTTTTTGAATTAGATCTAGATTGCAGCATGTTCAGACAATGCATTGACATTTGATGAAGTCAACAATTATTATTGTGATCCATATAAGCACGAGTTTCATTACCCCATATTTTAAAAGGTTTTTGAATAAAGTTGATTATGGTGGAATTGTTTGGAATTTTGCTACCCAACAGTGTACATGGAAGGCAGTATGCTCAATCTTCAATCTGTGAGTAAGCTAACCAGGAATATTCAAGTAGCCATTTATGTAAAAATGATCGTTTTATTTTTTCACCAGAAACAGGAAAAACAAAAGACAAGTTAGGAATAAATATTTTAATAACTAGATCTAATAACATTGAATCATCTTTGCCAGCAGGTAAATGTCTACCACGCTCATAGTAAGTAGAAACATCATAAAAAGGAAGACTTGAAGACTGATCTGATGCACAAGGATTACAATTAAGTAAGATTGGATTAGGAGTAATATCAATACTTAAATCTACAATTTTAGTTTCATTATCTATGCAAAACTTTATGTGAGATTGAACTAATGATTTTTTATTTGAAAATAGATTTTTAGGAGGTTGACAAGATAAATTAAGAGCCTTAGTGGTAACAGAAGAATGCGATAGAACACTTGGCAAAACTGAACACGATCCTCTTTTTAAATCACTTTTGACAAATTTCTTTAAGCATAAAACTTCTCTTTTCACAATAGGGACAAAATGATTTGGTGACCACATATCTTTATCTTTGGAAATAGAGCAACAATCAGTGTTACACCATAAAATACTCAGAATTTCTTTATTTTTTTTAATGATCATCACGTGGGTATATACTCACATTAAATAACTTTTTATATTTTTCAAGTCCAAATTCAGGATAAACAGAACGAATTTGCTTATTTAACACTGTAGATAATGCAATTAAACAAAGAAAAGAAGCAAATCTATTGTTTCTGCAATTGTTATAGGCTCCTCTTTTTATAAGTTCAGAAATATTTATATCATTTAATTCTGTATAACAATCAAAAGACTCAAATGAAACACATGCCATGAAAACACTAGAGAGTGAAGAAAAACTTTTAGATTCAACTTGGTTTAAGATTATTGGGTATCTTGAATAAAAGGTTGCTTTCTCAAACAACTCAACAGAAGTTAATAGTCGAAGAATTTCATGTGTTTTATCTGATGAATTTATTAATAAAGTAGCAGAGTTGTAAAGACAGTTACCATTTTTCATTGACCTGTAAAGTCATATCATATATAAACTAAATATAACTAAAAAAAAACATATTTAACTAAAGGTTATTTGTTAAGATTATTGTATTACAAACAAAATAAAACATAAAAAAACAATTTTAAACTCATACTTTAAAACAATATAGCCTTAATTTTTTTTTAGCATGGGAATAAAAGCTTCCATTTCAGAATTTCCTAAAGAAAGAAGATCTTTGTTTACAACAGGAAACTTTTACAACAAATAAACCAACTTTGGTTACAACAGGAACTGTTTACAACAAATAAACCCCAGATTTATTTGCTGGCAGTGCCGGCAAATAAATCTGGGGTTAATTGCCGGCAGTACCAGCAAAATAGCAGTCTTGGAACTTCTTACAATGCAATCAAATATTGCAAATTATCTGTCGGCAGTGCTAAATATAGTATGAACTGCTCGCAACTCAATGAAAGACTTCAAAATATCTGTCAGCAGTACAAAAAACATATCATTGTGAGTTGCTTGCAATGCAATAACAGACATTGAATTATCTACCGGCAGTATGATTAAAGCCTTCGAACTTCTTACAATGCAATCAAATATTGCAAATTATCTGTCGGCAGTGCTAAATATAGTATGAACTGCTCGCAACTCAATGAAAGACTTTAAAATATCTGTCGGCATTACAAAAAACATATCATTTTGATTTGCTTGCAATGCAATAACAGACATTGATTATCTACCGGCATACAATAACGGTATTGTAGTGCAATAGAACAAAAATGTCAGATATTTGCACGAAATTTGGTCAGGTTAACATTTCGACGCAAAAATTACAACATTCATTTTGAATATTTACTTTAAAAGTAATAGAACATAGGATGCACAGTTTGTTTTCTTATTTTTTTCAAAAACAAATGGTTATATGACTTATCATTTACTTTAATTTATTAAATTAATTTAAACAAATTTTAACCTGATAAAAGTTTACTAACATTTAACTTGAATTGTCGTTTTTACTTGTTCCATATTTGATGTGATTGTTGCCTAATGATTCAAAAGGTAAATTTCTGTGTGAAATGTACCAAATGATGTCATTTCAACAGTAACCATACCACGAAGACTTCTTAGCTAACCTAACCAACAAAAATAAATAAATTAATATTATGACCATATCGGTAACTGTAAACATGTGTACGTTGTTGGTAATTGTAAAAATTAAAAAATCCTGTGTGCCCGTGTATATATGTATGTAAATATTCGTATCTGTGCATATAAATATATAAATATATATATATATATATAAATATATATATATATATATATAAATATATATATATATATATATATATATATATATATATATATATATATATATATATATATATATATATATATATATATATATATATATATATATATATATATATATATATATATATATATATATATATATATATATATATTATACAAAAATCTCTGTATTATTACTAACTTTCATGCAACTAAAATATATTAGATAGCCACTAATTGTACTGAAAATGTAGCACAAAATCAATAAAAATACTATATCATCTTCAGTTCTCGGTTTAAAAAAACAGATAAAACTAACTGGCTTTCCTAACAAAATTCAACGGCTATTATACAAAAATATAAAAACTCTCTGTATAAGTACTGAATTTTCAATCTGCTTTTATAAAATATAATAAGAAAGTAAATTATTACAATGAAAATAAACAAGGAAACAATGAAAATACTATATCAACTATAGTTCTTGGTTTGTAAAAGGCCTTTTCAAATTGGTAGGCCTATCACCCTCACTCAGACAACAGCGACAAAAGAACTTTTTCGACGATTTTCCTGTAATACCACTACAGCAAACGTGATACCAGTTTATACAGTGATCACATTGCACCCAATCTGACTGTGGAAATTGTGCTGGAGATTCATTTGATTTACAATCATTGCATCGATACGCCTTTTTATCTGCATTAATGAAACGCTGTATTGATTGAATTATGCGCCATGCATCAGCCAAAAAGTAAGACTTTAGATCATTTAAACCAAATCGACTATCACAAACAATAGCACTGAAATTACATAGAATATCTTTGCGCTGGCCTTTACGAGCACAATTTAAAATATCTCCAATTGCATATTCACTAACAACATGCTTCAGTCTAAATGAATCTTTTTCTAAGGTTGTCATTTTTTCCCATACTTTCAGACAAGTACTTTTATACACTCGCTGAGAACGAGGCAAAGGAGGTCTACCCTGTTTTATTGCCATAGCAGGAAATTTTAGATGCTGAATTGACATATTCAGCTTTTGATCGTCTAAGATTTTACTATTTATACTTTTGTTTGTCAAATTGTTTGTCTCTACAGCTAAATTTTCCTCATCTAAACTATTTTTAAAAATATTAATAGCACTTACTTTATCTAAATTTTCACCATCAACACTTTCCGACTCAACAAGGCATGATTGAGTTTCAAAGCCCTGAACGTTTGAATTTCTTAATGATGATAAAATAGATGTAGTGACGCCTGCTTCAACTCCATCTGGGATTTGATTATGCTGTTGCCATTCTCCACGTATAACCTGTTGTTCAATTGAATTTAGATATTGAAGAGCCTGCGGAAATGTTGCCTTTGACTCGTCACTTAAAATGTTAGCAATCTTCATAGCAATAGAGTACGCTGCCTGGAAAAATTTTAAATTATTAAAACAATTACAACATGATAGTAATTACAGATTTTTTATAAATAACCAAAATAATTAAGAGTTAAATATTTTTTATTTTAAGTGTCTGGGTATCTTTAAAAAAGTAATACAAATAAACAATCAAACCATAAATCTTTTTTCACGCGTATCATACAGTGTTGAAGGTATAACATGTGTTACTTTTGAAGAAACATTTAATGGTGCTACAGTTGTATTTATAATCCATTTCTTATTAACTAATGTTATATCAAATATGTGCAATGAAAGGGTTTGCCTGACATAAAAAATATGCCAACAAGGAAGGCCATTTCCCGTAAAAGCATCGCAAGTACAAGAATCAGAAAAAGATCTTATTAATTTTCCTTTCAAAATGAAAACAAAACTATTGTTGCAAACTTCCTAAATAAAAAAAAAAAAAAATCAAAGTAAAAAAGAAAAATCAAAATAAAATAAAAAAACAAAATAAGGTAAAAAATTAATCATTTGTTAAAAGAGAAATATAAGAAAAGTGTTTAAGTACTCAAATGAATTCAAACTAACATAGGTTGCATCATTGGATTTCATGAAGTATAGTTGCTTCACCATTTTTTTAAGTGCATATGAAGATACTTTTGCAACAGCATCCGAAAGCTCGTTAGGTATTTTTATTGGTGTCTTCATAGTTGCATTAAAGTAGCTGTGTTTTGTTTCCACAGAACGAATCTATGTTGAATAAAAGCATCAATTCAAATAAAATTTTTAACGGTAAAGAGTTCATTCATATTCCTTCAAAAGGTAGAATTTCATATTTTAGTTTTTTTTTTCTTCACAAAATAATGTCAATAACTTAATGGACTACAAATACTTGAAATACTTCAAGGTTGCTATTTTGTAACTTATTAAACAACTTTGCCTAATCATTCTTGGCGATTTTATCCTCTTAATTTATCATCAGAGCCTACCAGCGCCAAGCCAATAAAGTCTTATTTAGCTTTCCCTTTGGTTTTAAAGTAATATTTAGTTTATTTACTTGGTATTTCTCCTAAATTTATTTATAATTTTTTAAAAGTAAATACCATAAATGGTATTTACATTTAAACAAATAAAAATTAATAAAAATTGGTGATCAAAAATGAAATGTGTAAATTGATTTGTTCATTAAATTTGATCACCCTGTAAACCATAATTAAGCTCACTAAGCTTTTCTGTGATGTTGCACAGAAGAAATAAAATTTATACTGCACCATTCATTATTTTAAATTTAATGTAATTTTAATTGTATTGTTGTGAAAAAATATGTATGTATCTTTCCTTAAATTAATAAATTGTTTAAGAACTTGTACTGAGGTAAAAAAAAACATCACTATGATTAATGTTTATGACTATAACTAATCACTATAAATATTTGCTAAAGAGCACTTTTCTGTTGATATATTGCTCCTGGGCAACACAATGAAGCATGACAACATTTTGAGTACCACTGCAATAAACATTTGCCAGACTTAATATTAAAATGTTTTATATGAAATATATAATATATTAAAAAAAACTACTTACGATTGCAATACTAAGTAGCTTTTCAACTAGAAAAGACATTTTGATTTTTGAGGAATTGATGACTTTTTTAATTTTTGCATGAAAGCATTCAAGGCGATTTGTAGTGTGGTTATCCAGATGAAGCTTACCAATACGAGTGTAGCCAGCAAACATAGGAATCATTGAACAGTGTTCCAATTACGGTTAAAATAATAACTAAGTTCTGACCCAGCATATTCAAATTCCTTGACTAATACATCATACTCATCTTGGGAACTACACTTTACCATGTTTTCAAAAATCTGATAAAAAATGTAAAACAAAATATGAACTTAAACTTAAAGTTATAAATTAAAAATAAACAAAAAAATAAAAATCTCTTATTTTCAACAAGATAAAGTAAATTCGTTAAAATCAGCACACTAGTCACCTAAAATATACTTAAGCATTGTTTGAGCATAATGTAAAAACACCAATAGAAATTCTTAAACATTTTAAAAGTGTGATCTTGGTACTATTTTGAAGAAATAAAAATAACTATTATTAACAAAAATTATATTACAGTATTTACTATGATTAATAGCAACAGTACCCCGTAAATTTTGCTACGTCTTTCTTCCGGAAACTTATACTTGTTTAGCTCTTCTAAAAATGCTTTAAGCATGTGAAAGCGACAAAGAAATATGGAGCTACCAGGAAAGGTGTTTCGAATAGCCCCAATTTCAGCAGAGTTTTTATCAATAACAAATATTGCTTTGTTTAAACCTTCTTTAAGCCAAACTAAAAATTCAGAAATACTAGGAATATCTTCTCTTTGCAAAAGACAATGAGCTACGGGTTGACTAATTCCAAAAGCATCAGTGACTAGTAATGTAAACAAAGGGAATCCTTGGGAATTGACCTAAAAAATATAAAGGAAATTTGTAAATTATGATGAATAAATAAGATTAATGATAAAATAAAACAGTGTTAACTTTGAAGGTTGAATCCATCAGAATAACATCACCATATTGTGACAATAATTCTAATTGTTCTGATGATGACCACATAACTCCCTTTAGGGTGACACCATCATCATCAACTAAAATTTTGAAATGCACATTGGGGCGCCCTAATACCTCTTCAAGATGAAGCAAATCATTGCAACCTAAGAAATGTGATTTGAAAAATAATTTCAAGATCATTTATCATTACATTTAAAACAATTATTAGTTTTGAATTTAATATTTCAAGTAAATTAATAAAATAACAAAAAGAATAGAAATTAAATTTTTTTAAAAATTCACATAACAATTTTTTAGTTTACTAAATAGATAAGAAATACTCTTGGTTTGGAATTTTTTCCGAATGTTTTGCACATCTTGTCTTTTAACTTCAAACCCCTCTTGGTGCAAAATTCCTTGAACAATAGTTGGATTTGCTCCAGCTGACAGCATAACAGCAGAGGATTGGATGAGATTTTTGGATGGTCTACGAACACTTGAATATAAAGAATATGTGCTTGGTGTTACAATATCATGGCCAGAATGGCTTTGATGCAGGTGTTCTACTGAGAACATTCTACTTTTGTTTAGCTTTAATACAATTGAAAATTTGCAGTCTGCAAAGAAAAATTGATGTATAGCCCACATAAAATACATACATAAATACATACATACACACTAATTTAAGCAACTTTAAGGGTAGAAACTTTTCAAAATATGTAGCATTTTTAAATTTTTATTCAGAATATAGAATAAAAAACTCAAAAAGCTAAGTAATTTGTTTTCTATGCACGCATACTATAATTAATACTAATTGGTATATATTACCAAGCTCAACTAGAGTTCATACAGAAGCACTGGCAAAGTTTGTTTAACTTCGCTGATTGCATTCAAATGAAGGCTGAATACCAAATATTCTTTAAACTTCAGTTACAAATACTTCAGTTTAACGAATACGAGGTATTCCAAATTTTGGTTAAGAAGTTTTACAAATTATGTTTGAATAAAGTTTAAATAAAGTTTGAATACAATCTTACTGCCATGTTGTGCACAACAAACACTCCATTCTATCTAGTGTCAACTAATGGTTTCATTAGACTTATCAAATCAATCAACCCAAAGCATAAGGGTCATCTGAGAGTTTTTTCAGGAGCTTGTCAAGTTGTTACTTTAACAAGATCAAATCTCAAAACTACAAATGTTGAGAAGCTGGTTTACATAGCTGATATGATAAATTTAAATACAGCATTTGGAATAAACATTACCGTCAGTGGTCTATATCTTTATAAAAAATTCAGCAATACCTTACTATATTATTTTAAAATATCAAAAATATGTTATCCATACTTACTTTTTTTAAGTGTAGAGCTCGCTCTTTTAAACTTTCTTTGAGTAGCTAAACTATTTTTATCCACACCATAATGCTTGCAAACATACCTACAATACTGAATGGTGGATTCAGGAACATCAACAATTTTTTGCTTTAATAATTTATTAAAATTAGCAACCTAAAAAAAACATAAATAAATAACGCAATGATTTATATAACACATAAATACATCAAAGTGAATCAAATAACTTGTGATCAGTCAACTATGTTGAAATGATTGTTAATGTTGTTTAACACATTTAAAAGCCATCTTGTTTTTAATAAATGCTCATTTTTTTTTACTTATAAACAAACTCAACTTGTTACAAAAACTGTTTTTTTTTTTTTTTTTGTTAATTCACCTCCTCAAGGCCAAGAAGGTCGCTACAGATGAGGAGGCTACTTATTTGTGGTATAACCCTCTCTCAACTCTATAACTCTGAAACAGGGACCTTGACGAACAAGGTTCCTGTTTCGGAGTAAACATGGTACTACCAGGGACGTGGTGAGGAGTATGAAGACTATGTTTATGAAGACTATAACGACTATGAAGCGAGCGCTCTACCACTACACCACTACCACATGTTTGCTAAATATATCATTTAAAAATACAACTTGTAACTCTTGTTACCAACTAATGATCATTATATAAAATGCAACAACAAAAAATACGAAGTGCAACTTTTTTTCAATAATTGGCAAAACTAATTAATGATACAAATTGAAAGCACAAATATATATATATATATATATTATATATATATATATATATATATATATATATATATATATATATATATATATATATATATATATATATATATATATATATATATATATATAAAAATGTATATATATTTTTTTACTTACTGCGCTCTAATCAATAAAGACTTGCTGCCTTATGCCAAACCCTCATTCGATATAGTGAATTGTAGAACATTAACTGGATTTAGTACATTGACTATCTATAGTTCACAGCTGCAAGGGAGTGATGCTACAATAACTGAGGATTTTGTATGCGGCAATCTTAAAAAGTCTCACTGATGTAGGTATGTGCGTATCCAATGAGTTACGGCACCAATTATGTAATAAAAATCTTTGACCATTATATCAAAGCGTGCTTACTTTTTAGAATTTTATATCAACATTGACATTTTAAAAAAAGTAGAAGAGCTTAACTTTGTTTTTGAATAGTTTTTTTTTATAGTTACACCGCTTTTATTGAAATAACTTTTCTTAAAAACTTTTTTTGATCAGTTGTTGATCAGACATCAAATGTGCATGCCAAATTTTATTGAAAAAGATAATGTAGCAGACATCTTATTTTATGTAGCAGAATATGTACCTAAATTAAAATTTCGTAAAGAAAGCAAAACGCTACGCTTCTAAACAAAAAGTTTTATAATAAAATTACCATTAGCCAAATCTGACATTTTAAAACTGGTCGCAGTGTTATTAAGCAATCCTTGTAATCAAATTTTGTTACTTAAATGAGAATAACTGTTTGTTATGAAATTTTCACTATTGTAATGCTGATTTTAGCCTCTTTTCAATGATATATAATAATCAATAAAAAAAATGGTTTAACATTTTTACACACATCCCTAACTGATGAGAGCACAATAAGCACAAAAAAATATAATATTTATAGCCCCCATAACTGTAGCACTACCCACCTTTACACCTTTATTTTGATACTGAGTTATAGAAATTTGATGTGAACTGACAAAGTTGTAGCTAAAACCCTACTTACTAATAAAAATCTCATGAATTTGTTACCTAGGACCTCAAAACTTTTTATAAAATTGACAGAATGAAAATCATTAAGCAATTAAGATTATGAGCGAATAACTTTTAATCTATTTAAATTCATTTAACTTATTATTCCTTTTCATAGCATACATAAATGACTTGCCAGAAAAAATCAAAAATATGGTGAAAATATATGCAGACGACACTAAAATCTTATCAGCTGTATATTCAATTGAGGACACCAAATTAGTTCAAAAAGATTTAAATATTATAGAAGATTGGTCAGAAAAATGCTTAATCAAACTGAATGAAAGTAAATGTGTAGTTATGCAATATGGAAAAAACAACATAAATTTTAATTACACAGTAAATAGGTCAAAAAATAATAATTCTACGCATGAACGTGATCTTGGTGTAAATTTTGATACATCACTGAAATGGAAGAAAGACATAGTAGCGTGTTCATCAAAAGCTAATGCAATAATGGGAATGATAAAAAACACTTTTGTTCATTTGGATCAGCATCTTCTCAAGCAACTATATACTACTTTTGTTAGACCTCTGATTGAATTTGCAGCGCCAGTTTAGTCACCAAACCTCAAAGGTGACATTGAAATATTAGAAAGGGTGCAACACTGAGTGACAAGGATGATAAAGAACTTAAGAAGCTTGATGTATCAAGACCGTTTACAGATACTTGGTTTAACAACATTGTCAGAAAGAAGGAAGAGAGGAAATCTTATTCAAATATTTAAGATTTTTAATGAGATTGAAGCAGTAGACCTTTTAAACAAACCAGTATTTTCAAAATCATGCAGAGGTCACAGCAGAAAATACAGCAGAGAGCAAACTAAGTTTGTGCCAAGATAGAATTTATCATGAATAGAACTGTGAATTTGTGGAACAAATTGCCATTGGAAGTGGTCATGTCGGGAAATGTAAACATTTTCAAAAACAGTTTGGACAAATTTTTGGCATTAAAAAAAAAAAAAAAATAACTTAGAACTAACTATATATATATATATTTTTTAATTTGTTTATTATTATCTTGAGTAAATATTTGTATACTTTTAGATCAAAAGCTGTCAAAGTGAGTATTTAACTCACTCGCTGTTTTTTTAACAGCTACAGGTTAAATACAACTACTACTACTACTACTACTACTACTACTACTACTACTACTACAACTACTACTACTACTACTACTACTACTACTACTACTACTACTACTACTACTACTACTACTACTACTACTACTACTACTACTACTACTACTACTACTACTACTACTACTACTACTACTACTACTACTACTACTACTACTACTACTACTACTACTACTACTACTACTACT
>NC_088929.1:34575000-34592500 GCF_038396675.1 Hydra vulgaris
GATTAATAACAACTCTGTAAACATGAATTTTCTAATAATCTAAATCTTAATAAATTATAAACAATTAAACTTAAATAAAAATGTATGAAAATGATTAATGCTATATTAAATATAGAAAAACAAACATATAATAACACAATTATATCCTAAACCACAATTCATCCATGCAAGAAACATTTTTTTCAAAGAGCAAAGGTTTTAACAATACTATAGATAAATTTTATTTATAACAAAATGTTGTCATGGCTTTTATCCCAATTATTAAAAGTATGTGAAAGCATGAAACTACCCATAAATATCTTTTAACGCTAGACCCCTTGTAAATATTATTGTAATCTATATTTTCAATATTAACATCTGTAACACAAGGCTTTAAATTTAAAAGTACAATTTAAAAACAGATTACAATAAATTAATTACTTAATAAAATTTTAAAAAGATTTTATAATACCTATCATTTCAAGCTACTAAACATTATGTACCTAATATCTACTTAAACATTTTGAACTCGTACCATAAAAGGTCGTGACATCTTTAAGAATACACTTGGTTCAAAAAAGTCTGAAAACTACTTAAAAACTAAGAACTAATGGATTTTATAGAATACAGAACCGTAACTAATATCGAACAATAGGCGTAACTATGCGCAATAATAATAATATTCACTGTGCTATTTATATTAAGAAACAAAAGCAGTGAGTTCTAGTAATGAAACTACCTATTAATCATTTTTAACAACAGACACTAACATAAAGATTAGCCAAAGGTAACAACATTTCGCAAAAAGCTATCAAAGATGTTTTTTATTTTGTTATGTATTTTCAGAATAGTTACAGTGTCTCAAAAAATTATCCGACCAAACACTTTTTTAAATATTTTTCCTAAAAAAAGTGCTGTATTTTCGTAAATTTGGACTTTTTTGGTAAACTCAAGATTAATAAAAATAAAAGAACATGTTTTTAAATAGATTTTCTTTATTTCAATGTAAAATATGAATCACAAAGTTTTCAGTCTTTAAATAAATGAACTTAGGTCGTTTTTTTATTGTCAAAAAAATATTCGACCAAACGCATTACTTGTTCCATAATAAATTATTATATAACAAAACAATTATTTTAATACTTTGTTGGGCCTCCCTTTGCTTAGATTACAGCTTCTTCGTTATCTTGCTGAAATGTAAAATCAGATCCTCGCCGAAGTTTTCGAGCAGATGACTTCAAATTTTGCTTTAATATGTTTCTGTATTGCACCTGATCCATTAAAGTATCAATAAATTGGAGTTTTCCAACACCCTTCCAAGCCATTAAACCCCATACCATCACATTACCGCCACCATATTTGACAGTTCCTCTCCCGCAGCTTAATTTGTAGGCTTCTACGGCTTTTCTCCAAACTTTTTGGGCTCCATCAGATGACTTTAAGTTGAATTTCGATTCGTCGCTCCACAGGATCTTTTTCCAGAAACTTAACGGTATGTTTTTGAACTTCTTAGCAAACTCAAATCTTCTTTTCATGTGTTTCTTACTCAAATATGGTTTATTACGCACAAGTCGTCCTTGAAATCCCTGGTCTCGGATACGATTTCTGATTGTCTGATGGGATAATTTGATTCCATAATTCTCTTCAGCTTGCTCAGCCAGTTTTCGAGCAGAAATGAAGCGATTTTTCTTGACTTGTATAATTAAGTTTCTATCAAAACTCATATTAAAGCAAAATCTGAAGTCATCTGCTCGAAAACTTCGGCTAGGATCTGATTTTACATTTCAGCAAGATAACGATCCCAAGCATTGTGCCACTAAAACAAAGGAGTGGTTTGCTGAAAATAATGTTGAGGTCTTGGAATGGCCTGCACAATTACCGGACTTTAATCCCATTGAACATTTGTGGGAAATTGTAGAACGAAAAATTGGAGATCGGTCATTTTCCAAAAAAGAAAACCTCAAAGTGGCAATTGAAGAAGCCTGAGAAAAGATTCAATCAGAAGAAACAAAATCTTTAGTCGAATCAATGCCTAGACGTCTAGAAGCTGTAATCCAAGCTAAGGGAGGCCCAACAAAGTATTAAAATAATTGTTTTGTTATATAATAATTTATTATGGAACAAGTAATGCGTTTGGTCGAATATTTTTTTGACAATAAAAAAACGACCTAAGTTCATTTATTTAAAGACTGAAAACTTTGTGATTCGTATTTTACATTGAAATAAAGAAAATCTATTTAAAAACATGTTCTTTTATTTTTATTAATCTTGAGTTTACCAATAAAGTCCAAATTTACGAAAATACAGCACTTTTTTTAGGAAAAATATTTAAAAAAGTGTTTGGTCGGATAATTTTTTGAGACACTGTATATTGAAGGCTAGACAACACTTAGACCTAAAACAGTAACACCGCTTGACTGGTAAGGTTGAAGAATCTTGCTCCAGATCTATATCTCAAATGTATTGTGTTTTATAGTTATACTAAGTATAAAACACAATATTTTTTTAAATGTTATATAACATATAAAAACACCTCATTTAACAATCATGTACACATTAGATAAAATACATTTCATACTATTATAAAAACACATTTATATAAACACATTTATGAAACAACTATATAACATAACACATGGGCTAAATAGTCCCGGGCCTAACACATAGATGGCGCAAGTTTTATTGCAGCCACCTTTTTTACAGTTAATACTAACCTTCAAAAGACAGCTGTTAAAACTTAATTATATTCTATTCATTAGTGGGTGCCGCGTTTGCTCACTGTTGACCAAAAACAAGAACGTGTTTATGATTTTGAGCAGTGTTTGACCATGTTCAAACGTAACAAACCGGAGTTTTTGCGTCGATATGTGACAATGGATGAAACATGGATCCATCACTTCAATCTGGAATCAAAACGATTGTCATCTGAGTGGACAGCAACTGGTGAATCTCGTCCAAAGCGCCCGAAAGCACAATAATTGGCTGGAAAGGTTATGGCTTCAGTATTTTGGGATGTGCGTGGTGTAATATTCAACAATTATTTTAAAAAAGGAAATACCATCAACAGTGAATATTATATAGCGTTATTGGAGCGTTTGAAAGCCGAAATTGCAAAAATACGACCAAATATGGCAAAGAAAAAAATTTTGTTTCATCAAGACAACGCACCGTGTCACAAGTCAATCAAAACAATGGCAAAACTACATGAATTGAACTTCGAATTGCTCCCAGATCCACCGTATTCGTCAGATTTGGCTCTTAGCCACTACTGGCTGTTCGCAGACCTGAAAGAGATATTTCGGTAAGATATTTCGCACGAATGAATTTACTTTTCAGTTTGATGAACCCACTGTCACTAATAATCAGGTGCTGTAGCTAGTTTATGTTTGGTTTGTAAAGGTTAAAAAAAATATACGAAGAAGTTTTTTTTTTATCGACTGGAAACATTTTTTTATGGAGAAAATATCTTTTTAAATCTCAAAGACTACTTGATTTTAAAAAGTATACCAATTGCAAATATGATTTCTTATGCCACAGATGAAGCTTCAAATGAGATTGATTGTTAAAAAAGACTTGCAAGTCGTATTTAAGAAGAAATACCAAACCTATTTGCAGTACACTTTATTATTCATAGCCAACATCTTTGTGCCAAAAACCGCGGTGAGAGATTATATGACAGTTTTCGTTTAAATATGCGCGTGGTACCTAAAATAAAAGCTCGTACGCTGAATACAAGGCTGTTTTAATTACAGTTATGTAAAGAAAACGATGGTTAATTTGAAAGACCGTTTTTGCATACAGAGGTTCGGTGGCTGTCAAAAAGTCTCAAAAGATTTTTCCGTCAGTATGACACAACTTTTCAGTTTTTACTTTCTTTAAGTGAAGATGATTTGGAAAAATATATTCATTCTATTAGGTTTAATATTTCATATTTGCCAGATATATTTTAGAAAATGAATCAATTATATCTAAAGTTTCAAGAACCAAATTTCAAAATCAGTAGTGTGGTTATTTATCAAAAACAAGAAGTATTCAAACAAAACAGGGCGAAGTAAATAAATTCAGTTTATTAATATGCGGTCCAGAGCAACAGAGGCGTAGCTAGATTTCTGGCGCCCATGGCAAACACAAACTTTGACGTCCTTTTACGTCAAAAGTTATAATTTGTTTTGAAATGTGCATGACAAAAAAAACAAACGAATACAGATAAAAATAATATATAATTTCAAAAAAAGCTTTATTGTTATTAAATTAAAATATGCATTATATATTCTTAGTACATTAGTTATATATATTACAAAAAAAAAAGAAAAGATATAAATAAATAAAACCTATTGTTTTCGTCAAATTCATTTCAATAGACAGAAGTACTAGTGAAGATGTCCGTTCTTGGTTAGATGTCAATCATAAATAGTTTTTTGATTAATTTTTCTATGTTTGGGTATGATTCTTGCAGGTCCCATTCTGCTAAAATATTTAACAATTCAGGTGACGTATTTTACGAACATTTTTATCTTGCGAAATAGCAGCAATTTATTATTTGAAACAATTCTATTCAATTTTTAATTGCTTTACATTGATATCCGAATAATTTTTGCATATTAATTCAACTTGCTTTGCTAACAAAATGCTTTAGCCGTTAAAAAGTTATTTAACTTTTTAACGGCTGAAGCATTTTGTGATATTTTGGGATACAGAAGAATTCAAATTATATTGCAATATTCTTAACATTTTCAAATCTTTCAGTTTATTCCATTGTTATACTATCAAGTACTGCAAGACAGGTAATTTTGTCTGTTTTGAAGTTTCCGATTTCATCTTCAACTTCCCTGGCATTTTCTTCCTTTTTCTTATTTCTTTTTTTATTAATTCAATGTTCATTTGCTCACATATTTCTTTAATCTGACTAAAAAGCTTTATTAATTTTATCTTTTCTAAAATATTGAAAATAATCTTTAAGGCCTTTTATTAGTATATTTGTTAGTATACTATATTGGTAGTATTATATTAGTATATATATCTTATAGTATTTATAAGTATTTATTTATATTCTATTAGTTTGTTTATATAGTTAAGGTCACTCCATTGACCAGTTTTTAACTATATGAGTGACACCAAACCTAATTTTGTAAATTTTAATTAAATTTGTAAATTTTAATTTAATGTTTAAATAAATAGATTTAAAAAAAAAATACTTACCTAAAAATATATACATAACAATACAAAATTCACAGATATTGGTCTCAAATTCCTATCACAGCACTATATTCAAAACTGTATAAGTAATCAGCTTCATTTAACACTAATTCGTAAAAGCTTCATTTAACACTGATTAGTCCTCGTGAGCGTGAAACGTGAAGCAAATAATGACGCAAATTTGAATAATTTGTAAATTTATTATTTTTACGCAGGCTATTATTTGATTTTTTAACACCAAGATAAATGAAAACCGTAGTTTGATGCATAATATGCATTACAATACGGTTTTTTCAAAAGACGCTATTTTCAGGACCTAATGCCGGCTGGGTCTGTTTATTTATTTAGCAAATGTACAAGTACGTTCGTTAAATAATATTTGTTAAAAGAATATTGATATTTGAATATATTCGTACACTAATTTAAACAAATTTTTTATGCGGATTTTAATTAACAAATAGTTCACAGTGGACCAGAGAGACCGCCAGGTTTCATGTCGTGTCAATTAAATCAAACCGTTTTTATTCAAGAGTATTTTTAGTTTATATGTAGAAATAAGGGTTTTTGAAATTAAAATAGAGTGCTAAGGGCCAAAAATGGGCCAAAACAGGATGTGAAGATAGTTTCCACCTACCCATTTTTTCAATTGATTATGATTGAAAATATTATACTGATTAGAAATCATATAAAAACATAGGTCTGAAAGTTACTAAAAAGTGGTCTTTTTTCCATTAGAAGTTAAAAATATATGAAATAAAATATAAAAAACCAACTTCTTTTTAAAAATTCCTTTTTGCGCCTTTAAAAATTTAACAGAAATAAAATAACTATTTACGGTGTGTGAAAAAACTGGTTTTTATTATCATCAATTGCTGAAAAATGTTTGAATAATTATTATGCGGAAGAAATTTAGAAGCTGATATTTTTTAAATGATGGAAATAACACTAAATTATAAAAATATAAAATAAATGATAATTTTTATTTATAAACAAACGTTAACTAAAAATAACAAATTAGGCAACATTAAAAGTATAATTCTTTCGCATAGCAAATAAAATCCAGGGTGCGCGATTATATAAAGAAATTTATATAATCGCAAAAAAGATAGCTTAAAAAGGGTTTTATATGCGGATATTGTGCTTTTATATTACTTTTCATAAATATATATATATATATATATATATATATATATATATATATATATATATATATATATATATATTTATATTTATATATATTTATATCATTAATTAATAGCTTTTAAATTTGATTCAAGATTGAATGGAGGATGATGACAAGAACAGCTTCATCTTCAATAATTCATACCAAAAAAGTTCCTAATATATTAAACTCAAATGTGTCTTCCAAATTATGTAGTAGATGTTTTTAAACTGTTGCACAAGGATATTTACACTACTGCTCTTTTTTATCTGCAGTAGAGAACCTGATCTTATTAGCATTAAGTCTAGGAAATTTGCAAGCAGAGCAAGTTGCATCTGGTATAATAAAAGCAAAATTGAAGACTGACAAAATTGCAAATGGGGAACAATTTATTTTGTCTTCTGGCGGAAACCCATTGACGATTGCATTTGGATGTCCTGATAACAAAGCAAAGAGAAGGTACATATATAATGTTGAGTACATATTTATCAAATAAGAAAATATTATTATTTTTTTCATTTATACCTAGGTCAGTAAAACAAGTATCTCTTCAGATGATAAAGGAACTTCAAATAGTGTTAAAACTTTCCCTGAATAAAACAGGGGTATTGATATCTACTCTTCGAAAAGGAATGGGAAGTAAGTCAGCAGTAGGAAACAACATTTTTGGAAAAATGAGTGACCTAGAAGAGTCTTTATCTCATTTTTATCAAGCAGAAAAGGTAACACTAATATATTTTTTAGTATTAAAAATTAATTATATCGTTTAAAATTTATTTTTTACTTATTGTTATTTTTCAGGTCAACTTCCTTGATAGTACTGATGGTACTTCTATAAAAGACCTTGTTTTTGTTCAAAACACATCTAGTTTTATTCTAGATTTAATAAATCAACGTAGTCTTGATCCCCAATCAGCTTTTGTTCCTATTTCTATGGATGGAGGAGGTGGTTTCATGAAGGTCATTGTAAATGTTTTTGATGTTAATGAAAATACTACTTCAAATTTATACTTAAATAGTGGTGTACAACGCCGTCAAATCCTCTCCATAATTGAAGATGTGCAAGAATCAAACTTCAATTTAAGAATACTTTTAGAGAAACTAAATTTACAAGATGTTAAGTTTTCAGCAGCTTTTGATTTGAAATGTGCTAATGCAGTTTTCGGAATTTCAAGCGATGCAGGAAAAAAAGCTTGTCTTTGGTGTGAAGGAGACTCAAGTGAAGTTTGTGGTAAACTGCAAACGCTTGGAAGCCTTGACTATTGGTATCAAAGATACACTGTAGAAAATAGTTCAAGGAAATCCAATATGAAACATTTTATGAATGTGATATATCAAAGAATTCTCTACCTCGATGAAGATCCAGAAACACTAATCCGACATTTAGTACATCCACCTGAATTACATATCCTGATGGGAACAGTAACTACACTGGGATGTTTATTAATGGATCTTTTGCCAGGAATTGATAATTTTTTGAAAAATAATGGTGTACTACAGAGAGGATATCAAGGTAGAGGTTGGGATGGGAATAATTCAAACCAGATACTAAAGTGTGTTGCTGAGTTGGAAAAAGTTGTTTTGTATGAATATCCTGAACTTGTGCCAATTTTTCAATGTTTAAAAGATTTTAAGATTGTAAAAGATTCTTGTTTCGGTAGAACACTTGAGCTTGAGTATCAGCAGGCCATTCTAAAATTTAAGAACTCCTTTTTATCTGCTCAAGAAATTGCTGACATACTTGGGAAAAAACTTTCAATTAGTTGGAAAGTACATACACTCTTATGTCATATGCAACCTTTTGTTGAATACCACAATTGTGGCTTATCTAAGTTTGCTGAACAATACGGGGAATCAATTCATTCAAAGTTCAAACCAACATGAAACAGTTTCAAGCGAAAAGTTGCAAACAAAGAATATTGCGAAAGACTTCTCTCTTCTGTGATTGACTTTAACGGAAGAAGAGTTAGTTATGTTTAGTTGGTTTATGTTCCATATATCAGTAATATTTGTAAATATTAGTCGTTTTATTGTTTTAAATTTTATTCAATTTATCTAAATAAATTAAATAAAAAAGATTGATAAATAAAAAAGTAAAAGAGTTTAATATTTTTAATTAGATCCTGGGGGCGCTGTATTTGACTAATGAAATATAATAATTTTAAAATAATTTTGCAAATATAAACTTCTAAACTAAATGCAGGGAGATAAAAAAATTTAAATTGAAAAAAAAAATCTTAAATGGGTTTGGGGCCCCTCAATGTTCCCTTTTGCCCCATTTGGGACCCTTAGCACTTGGTTTAGATTTTAAAAACAACTTTTTTATTACTATAAATAAATACTCTTAAATAAAAAAAGTTTTTTTTAATTGACACGACATAAAACTTGGCGGTCTCTCTGGTCCACTGTGAGTTTAAACAAATTCTCTCTAAGGAATAATCTCGTTTATCGATCGTCATTTTATCCTCTATTTCATTTTATTTTATTTAAACTCTATAGCCGTTCCCGTTTATTTGTTTACTTCAAATATTATATGTTTGTTTATGAATATTATTTGTAAAACAAATATTAGTATGAGAAATATATTCTTGCACTAATAATAATTCAAACGATTATTCTCTTTCGAATGTTCGTCCATTGGTATTTGATATTATATCGCAAATTATGAATAACGCCAATTATGTTCTTTTTCACATTTGGTTTGTATATTACATTCAAATAAATAATAATATATAAAAAAATTTATGACTAATGAAAATTTTGCATCTTATCTTTATCTACCGTATTTCAAAATGCTATTATGGAATTTAATTATGCAAAAATTTATCTTTCGTAAAGCGTTATACGAAAAATGTAAAAATTTAAATTCCGTGATAACGACTTGCGAAAAAAAACTTGCAAATTCATATCGAATGAAGACTTTAGGAATAGTCTCTTATGAAAATAGCATTTGGAAACGTGCAAAAATAGAAGTGGAGTTTGAAAATCAGACGCAAACTCAAACGCATTTTACGCAATTTATTGCGTTTACTTAGATAAACTAAACGCAATTTACGCAAACAGCCGCGTTTACACACACATTTAATACGCAACTTACGCATATAAAATGCGTTTATAAATGTAACTCAAACGGAACCTACGTGTATAAATACGTGAACTTGACGCAATGCGACTTACTTATTTTAAAAAGTGTATCTTTTCAAGAAAACGCGAATAAATAAGTAGTTACTTTTTATTTTTAATTTCAAAGATTTTATATAATTTTTAATTTAAACCGTTGTGTTATTGTTAAAATTATTGTTATTATTGAAATTATTGCATTATATAACCATTTTATTTTTGTGCTTTTCAAGTTTAAAAAATATATTATCTTTTTATTACAAGTTTACATTTCACTATCTGAGTCATCGTCGTCTGAAAATTCCTTTAAACTTTAAAGAAGTTTTAAGTTTACTTTTAACAATAAGTGACTGATAATCAGATCAGAATTCATGTTACCTCGTCTCTTTTCACATTCAAAACCAGAAGTATTAAAATTTCTCTCTATAAAAGCTGCAGACGATGGAATATTTAGTAAGATGACAAATAGCTTTCGTTAGATTGGCATTTTAGAATTTTCGAACCAAAAATCATAAGAAGGATACACAGATATTGCAAGTCTTTTTTCTTCAATTTGCTTAAAAAAGTGAAGTTTTTCTTTTTCGATTTCAACTAAATAATGTTGTAAGTTAGGCTTTCGAGCTTCTGGGCAAAAGTTATCATCTAGCATGAATCCGCTGAACAAATCAGTTTGCTGATCATTTGAACTCAATCGTTTTTTTGTTTGTGTAAGCTCATACCCTCATACTCATATGGTTGCGATTTTGGAGCACTTTGATAAATATTATTTGGCGTAAAGAATTTCAGGACTTCGTGTAGCTTTTCTACTGCTCCTAAATAATTTATTTTTTAACCTAAATAAATATTCGGTTGTAATAACAAACTTTAATTTAATAAATTAATATATATAAGTAGTTAAATTTATAAACTAGGTTTTGAAGAACTATTTAATAAACTGAATTTTAAAACTTTTGTCGTAATTAAATAATATAACTTAATAACTAAATACCTTTAACAATAAGTTGACGATCAGGTCTAAAGAACCACCATATAAGCTTTGAGATATTCAACAGTGATGCTACTTGATAAATTCCTGAGTTAAGTTCGTACTGAAACTTTAATTTAAAAAAAGAAATTAACAAGTTAGCAAATTCTTTTCCATTTTCTTGAAATTTCATTCTGCTCCATTTTGAAATTATAATAGTCAATGCAGGCAAAACATCAGCAATCGATGAAAGATTATTTTGTACAATTAAGTTGAACTGATATGCGGAAGAAGGATTTGTCGGTACAGTTCAATCTTATCTAATTCGATTGGACATTGATTTTATGGATCGAATACATTTCTTTTATAAGCACTTTGAAAACTCTGTAACATTAGGAAAGCAGCTGACCAACGAATTCCATCACAACTTGTTTGTAATTTAGCTTTATTTTTTATGTGGTATTGAACGCTATTTATCGATTGATTTATGCTTCTTGCATACTTTGAAAGCGTTGCAAGTAAACGACACATATATTTTTGTTTCTTAATAGCAATTGGTACAGCGATGTTTGTTTTATGAGCTGCGCAAGAAAACCGCGTTAGTTTTGATGTTTCCAATTCAATTTCCAGATCTTCAATTAGCTCAGCACTATAAAGATCGTATTCAGTATCTTCGTTAAAGTCATAGGTGATGTTTACTTCCTCAACTGTTTTGGCTAACTGAATAACATTTGTAAAAGTAAGCTTCCTTGATTTAGTTAATAGCACTTCAAGAAGTTCATCAGAGGTTTGAATTTCAATATTTAAGACTTCATCTTCACCTATTTTTCAAAGCATCGGTATCTAGCACATTTTGCTTTTTATTTGATTTGTTTTGTGTGTTGTATGAGTTGAAACACTTACCCAAAATGTCGTGATGTTACCTTTGTAAACGCTTCTTAATGTTGGATGTTCCACCAGTATGAGCTGAAAAACTTTTGATTACGCAATATGCAGAAAAACTCGAGTTCATCTCGTTATTTATTTATTCGTGTATCAGATGTAGTGAAACGAATATATGAAGTATACTACTAATATATATAAAAATCATGCACTACATTGTTCTTAATAATATTTTAATTGTAAGAAAAAGTAATTTAAATACCCGTTCAATTAAATGTACAATAAACTTCTTTTTCGGAAAAATGTCTCTTTGACCAAAATCTTGCATTTTGTTTATCAAATTACACGAGTCTTCAGATAATTTTTCAAAAAGACTTTAACCCTAAAAGCTTAATCTCGGGTCTTGCTGAATAGTAGTATAATTGGGGTGAATAGGAGGAATAGGAGGAATAGAAATATTGGAAGCTGAAGTATTATTTGAGGACTTTGCCGATAATGATGTCAACGCTGCACTTGTTGTCTGCATAGTAGATGTCATCGTTTTTGTTTGATTGAAAAAATGATTGCAATATTTATTCTTCATGTCGCTTTTTTGAACTAGACTTTATGATATCCTCATGGTAGATCTTACTTATGCGAGATTGAAGAGTTATATTAGATTAGATATTTATGAAACAAATAAGTAAAACTTGGTTTTATTTCCTAAACAAACTTTTTTTATACTTTATATGTATAAGCTGCATATCCTTATATCATAACAAAATGCCTATTGGAACTTCCTCATGCTATCAGGAAATGCCATTAGACATATCTCTTAATACAAATTATTACGTGATTTAATATGCTTTTAGGTCATTTTATAACGAATTTAAAAAATAGTTATTTATTAAATTTGTTTAATCAATAACTATTTCAATAATCTTTAAAAATGATTTTTGATTTCTCATTATAATGACTCCTTTTAAAATGAGTGTGTTGTGTTTTTAAATTGAGTGAATATAGTCAGATTTTTATAATAATTGAAATGAGCTTACTAATTAAAGGCATTAAGTTATAATTTTTTTCTATAAATAGTTTTGGTTAAAATAATAGTACCATATACAACTGAGTATTATTGTGTTCAATTTGTGAGCGGAAAATAAGTTTTCCTTTGTTTTAGGCAATTTTTAAAGTGTGCGTGTGCGCTGATCAAACACATTGTGTTTTTGTAAATGATTGCTGGCTTTAAGCAACCCTTTTTATATATAAAATGAAAAAACATACAATGGGACAATTATTCTAAGGAATTAATTGCCCATGGCTGAAAAAGATCTACAAAACTAGCTAATTGCAAATAAACTAGTTTTATTGATTGAGTTTTAGAACTTTTGTACTTTGAATATCGTGTAATAAATTAGCTACAAAACAAACATTTCTTTATCATAATCACACAAATAATAGTTACACAAAAAATACACAACTAATTTTTTTAAAAAATACACAACTAATTTTTTTTAACTTTTAGTGGAGCAAGATGTTTCTAAAGTCAATTCCTTTATGCATTTGTGAGACCTAGGTAGATTAATATTGTTTAATTCCTTACATTCTATTGTTTTAAATTTTTATATATAAAATTAAAACTTTTCTTGTAATTTACTAACAAAACCCTTTAAAAGTTATAACTTGATTAAAACCAATTATTTGGTTTGAATATGTAAATATCTAAAACAATAGTATATAAAAGGAATTAAACAATATTAATCAAATGCACAGGGGAATTGACCTTATGGACATCTTGCCCCATCTCATCCTAGACTTGGAAAAATAAGAAAGCAAAAGAAGATTTTGAAAATAATTGTTAAAAAAAAAATGAAATGAAAAAATTAAATTGTAAGGTGCAAAGAACGAAGGGGGAGAAGACTGCGTCAAAGTAAGTAATTTTAGTACATATCGTACATATATATGCAATATATGTACGATCTTTCTTATAGTAAGTTTTATGATACGGCAAAGGAAATGGAAAAACGCAATAAATGAAATCACGTTTACATAAGTAAACGCAATAAATTTTTCTTTTTCCTCACAGAGTCTTATTATATATAATCAACATACAAATCAAAACAATAACATTTTATAAATACAAACTAAATAACTCCAATTTGTACATTCTCTAAACCAACGTCATCAATGTGGTTGCGCCTAAGTGGGGTTTGTGAGCCTCTTAAGAAGAGAAGGGATGCTCGCGTTATCTCCATCGAAAGATGTGTCCTTAACCAATTTATATTTGTTCCGTACTTCTCACCATTCGTGATAGACAGTTTATTCGCAAGTAGAACCGTGAACCGTTAACATTTGTCTCCGAATCCACCATTGGTACCAAACATTAATGGGGTGAATGTACCATGTTCAACTTCAAGAACTCGTTCTAAATATTTACGTTATTTTGCTTCCTCGTGTCAACAGAATATCTGTTTCGTCGGTTGTTTTTGGAGGACTTGGAATTTACGTGCGTTACTCTAACATCAAAAAATGCAGTTTCTCCCTTTCTCCAAAATCCTTTAGCTTTTACATCCAATCTAGCTTTGTCGCATGTATTGATAGTTTTAAAATGAAATTTTTCATTTGTCAACAGAATTAAATTTGACTCCACTTGAACATCAGCTAGGCAAACAGTTAAAAAATCTCTGATATTATCATGTCTGTTACACACAAAGCCAGCTTTTTTGCAAGACATTGCATCTCGTCAAATTTATCTCCTCAAGCACAGTAAGTTGGTAAATTAGCAAGTGGTACATTATATCTCAATCTAAGTGCGTCCTTAAACTCCTCCTTATTTAAGTCAAGATTTTGTTCTTTAAGTGGTAAAGTGTTTAATCAGCTGCTGGCGCCTTTATCACAGGCCAGTTCAACCAGTGCTTAGACTTTATGGAAGCCTTGCATGTATTATTTTGAACTCTTCTTTCTTTTTTTTTGATTTGTCCATGTTTGTTTTTGTTTTTATTTCTGAAACCGTTGTACCGAAATTATCTTTTTCTTTCATGAAATCTAGCTGGTTAAGTATAGATTCTACGTGCAACTTAGTTATTAAATTGGAGGCAGTATGTTGTTCCTTGGTTTCAGTTATTAAATTACAAATACCAAGCCCTCTTTCAGATGGGTTCAGCGTCAATAAACCCCTGTTCTCCTTGATTATGGAACACTCATTACCAAACAACGCAGGTAATAGTTTTTCTGATAATAATTTTTCAATTGGTGTTACAAATTGATGGAAAGCTTTAATCGTGGGTAAGAAGTATGTGAATTTAGATCTATATCCTTTAACAAATGCTGCGTAAGTGGTTTGTGGTTGTGTGTTAGCGATTTCGCAAAGATTGTTAAGTTCATTAGACCATTTACTTACTAAATCCTCGCAATACACTTTTTTGTATGCTTCCAAACCGAGGGCGGCTCCTAAATGTCTTTTTCCCTGGGTAGTTATATTTATAGAATTTTCGAATATAAGTTTAACTTTTTCAACTTTATTGTCAGATTTTAAAATTAACCAGCATTTTAACTTATTTACATAATATCCATGCAAAGCTCCAGCTTCCTCTTGGCATTTATGCCACTGTTTTAACGACTGCAGTTTTCCTGCTGCAGTGGCATCATCGGCTAACCATACTTGTTTTACTTCAGGCTCTACTGGTTTCAGTGCAGTTATGATTGTCACGGTGCTAAGAGAATACCATGGCATAGCCAGGGGTTTGCCTTGTGACGTTCCTTCTCTCAAAAAAATAGTTTGTCCGCCGTAGATGAGTAGTTTTGCCGGTTTACGAAAAGTATTGATTAAATACATGGCTAAAATTGGACAAGTTATCTGAATATTATGTAGTGCAACGGAGCGGTTTAGAAAGTTAAAAGCGTTTCTAGCATCAATTAGCAAAACACTTCTGTATCTTTAAGGTAAAATATCTCTTGCATGGCATGTATTGCAGCTTCTGCTCCTGCATCGTGTCCTGCGCATGTTTGTAGTGGTCCAGCTGACTCTTTGATTTCTTTTTGACAGTGTTGGCTTATGGTTTTACCTACAATCCTTTGTAACACTTCCCCTATTCCTATGGGACGAATCCCCGGATTTTTGTCTAAAGGAATTAATTGACAAGCAATGTCGGGTTGAACTTTATAAGGATAGTACAATTTTGTTGAAATATTTATTGTAAATACCGTTACTTCTTCTCGCAGCGTCTTACAAGAGGGTCCTAAACACTTTGAGCATAGGACTCTGCGGTAAAGGTCTGCATGCATACCAGAAGGACCTGCAGGATCCTTTAGTCCGCAAAGCTGAGTTAAATATGCTTATCTCGTCAATTGAATCAAAAAGACACTCTGGATTGTTTTGCAACGAGCCATATAGTAAACAATTATCTTGCACCGGAGATTCGTCTGGGTGTTTACTTTTGAATTCTTTCAATACATTTTCTGATCATTGCAAGATGCCAGATGACTTCCTACCAAAAACTTTTAGCGCAGCAACAACTTTACTTTCCATCATTAGTTTTGAAAAACCTCTTGAGGTATCCTCAAATGTCCTATTCTTTTTTGAGGTATTAATTTTGCTCTGGATATATCTAATTTCCTGTATCAATTCACTAAAGTTTCCATTCCTCCATAATGTAATTCGTCTCACTAAAAATTCTGCATGTTCTTTGGCTTTGGACCGCAATGAAAGCTTCTGTGGCATTAGAGAAGAAATTGTCATAAAGCATTTCATGGCTATTTCATTTAATTTTGTTCGATTATTAAATTGTTTCAGCCAGAAAGTCAATTCTTCTATAAACATTTTGCCACCTTTACCTGATGGCACTTTAAAACCATTTTATGATAGAATGCTATCTCATCGTATATAGTTTTGACATAATTGAGAAGTAAGCTAAATGCCATATGGCCCCATAAATGGACATTGGAGTCTATACTAGTTTCACAAATATATTTTTGGGTAAGTAGGGTGTATTGGTTGAATAGTGTTCCACAGATATCCTACTGCAGTTTAATATTGTACGATTTTCAATTTGTTTCCATTCGGTGTAGTTAAATCCTTTTTAACTACAAAGTCTATTTGATTATTTGTATTTGGAACAAAGATCTTACATTGATCTTTATGAATCTTTAGTCCCATAAGTGTTGTAAAGCTACGAGTACATCTTTTGCATTTAGACACCATGCTAATTAAAGATTTTTCTTTTTACCGAATAGTTTTTTCGTTATTTACCGTAATAAAAAATACCGTCTATGTTTTGTTGTTTACCGTAACACGGGATACCGGTATTGTACCATAACAAATATTTTGTTTAACTACGTATTTTATTGTTTACTGCAAAGCAAGAAGGTTAAATATTTTTGTACTGAAGTATACAGTATAAGTATACATCGAAATAATTTTTACGGTTAGTTAAGCATTAGATTACAATTTTATAATGAACAAACTCGAGAGTTGAAAAACTAAAATCTATTAAACCCTTTCATCGGTGAAAAATGGAAATCAGATGTAGAATAAAAACTAAAGTGTTTCTTTAAGTTTAATAATGTTAGAACAATTATTGTTGTGATAAATTTTTATTTAATGGTTAACGAAATTCTTTCGTACAGTAAAAATACTAAGTTCAATTACGATAAGTTACTTGGTAGAAGAATATATTAAGCAGATTGAGCTAGGTAAAAATTCCGATTGAAAAGTTCAGATCTATAGTTCAACTGCAATCGCTACATAAATTTTAACGTTGCAAACAATATTATACTATAAATAAACAATTTTTGATAAAATAACGAAGTAAACCAAATAAAAATTTTGAGAAAATTATAAACCTACTGCAGGCGGTACCAGATACGATATATTTAAAAGATACAAATAATATTTTGATATAAATAAACAATCCTTAAAAAGACTTTTATCCCATCTTTCTATTTTCTATCAGAATATTTGCCGCCATCTTTATCATCATCATCCCAGTGAACACGGCAACGTCCATATGACGTCGAAAAGACGTCTTTTTAGGACGTCCGGAACTAGTTCTAAATGGCAACGCCAAATGACGTCTTTTTAGGACGTAATTAGGATGCTTTTTTTAGAGCGGAATGAGGACTTGCCTTTCAGACGTCTAAAAGTCGTGAATTTTCGACGTTCAGAACTAGTGCTAAATGGAAACGCCAAATGACGTTTTTAAATAACCTAATTTACCCGT